>NC_137688.1:56414127-56494127 GCF_963989245.1 Nansenia antarctica | reverse complement strand
CTATTCACCTCCACCAGCCTCCCCTGATCAGAACATAACTGCAAACACTACATTACCCTCCCCATTCCACTACAATGCAGACCACATTCAAGAACAAAAACCCTTAAGCATGTTTATCAAACACTGATCAATACAGTCAGTCATTGCACATACATTATATGTATTAGGCGATTCTGGAATATACAGATACAGATACACATACAATTATGTACATTCTAGTGTTATTGTTGTGTATCCTCAATGGACCTTGACATCTGACATGTGTTCCTTTCTGTCTAGTGATCTGAAGAGCAGCGATGCCAATGGATATGTCCAGAGGGCTTTGGATGCAGCAAACGTGCACAACAACATTGTGAAATACATCGACGACGCCAACATCACCGCACTGACGACCCTTGATCTAGCCAACAGAACCAACGAGGTATGTTCTATCAATATTCAGTTTGAATGGTAAACATTCACAGTGTTTAACCTCAATTGACAAACCTGTTATTGTGTATTGTCTATGACAGGCCGCAGAGGGCATCAGCACCCAGCTTGGATTTCTGACGAAGCAGAGCGACACGGTCTTCAAGAAATCCGTTTCATTGCGCTCTGAGCAAATCGGTATGACACATTTTCGGATGGAGCATTGCTCGATCATTGTGTTTACCTTACTTGTTATACTTGATTGAACGATGAATCATTTCTGTTGTATGTATTTGATCCAATAAATGATGAATGTATGAATCATCTCGACAGAGGTTGAAGAGGAGGTGGTCGACAAACTGAAATACATCGAGGAGACAAAAGAGACCATGGACGAAAACGTCAAGAAACTGGCCGAAATAGTGAGAGACATCAATGGAATTGAGAAAGGTGAGATAAAAGTGTTTAGGGTTTATTTTGGGGTGAATTCTGCGTAGTGTCATTCACATCAGCGGTACATGCCGAGCCATCTTCGGAGCTGTCTCCTCATCTCTGTACGTCTCCCTGTGCATCGCTCGTTGGATCTCTCAGACAGAACCGCCAAGCGTCTTGTGTACACCCAGGAGGTGGCTGAGGTTACCCTGAACCGCTCAGTAGAGGTCCTGCAGACCATCACCCCTATCAGCCAGAGGGTACAGGAGTGGGCCAACAACATGAAGAACAATGATTACTCCACCGAGGCCTACACCCGCGCAGTCATCTCCGCTGAAGAAGCAGGTATACTGCCACCTCATATACTCCTATTCTAATATCATATACATGTACATTCTCAATTACATAGCATATCCAAAATATACTCATTGAGGAGTCATAGAATTTATGCTAAACTTTCGCTCTCTCTCTCTTTCTCTCTCTCTCTCGGTCTCTCTCTGTCTCTCTCTCTCCCTCTCTCTCTCTCTCCCTCTCTCTCTCTCTCTCTCTCTCTCTCTTCCTCTCTCTCTCTCTCCCTCTCTCTCTTTCTCTCTCTCTCTCTCCATATTATTTTCAGTGGACAACCTGTCTGATCTGGTCCCCGAGCTGTTGGACAAGCTGCGAGTGGTGGAGGAGAAGAAGCCAGTGAACAATGTGACCACGAACATCCTGAGGATCAGAGAGCTCATTGCACAGGCCAGGAGTGTGGCCAAGAAGGTCATTATCACCGGATGGGCTAACCACCAATCACAATCGACTTCCTATGATCAGCGGGAACCATGTCGGAACCATGTCTTGTTTTGTTTGCTGTACTCCATAGGTCCAGGTGTCCATGAAGTTCAACGGCCACTCCTCCGTGGAGGTGCAACCCCACACCAACGTGGAGGAGCTGAAGACGGTGACGTCCATCAGTCTGTTCATCAGGGTGGACCCGGACAAAGACCCCATCGAGGACCGCTTCATCTTCTACTTAGGAGACAGAAACGTAAGGATGCTAGAGAACAGGGAGGAGGGAGGACAGGGGGGAATAGGCGAAAGGGCTACTGTAGCATTGGGCTGAGGCTGAGCAGCTTGGCTCCTCTACAAGGCGTTGACTGCAGCATAGAGCTCAGCACTCCCATTGATCTGAGGCCTTTCTGTGTGTTTGTGTGTGTGTGTGTGTGTATGTGCATGCGGGAGAGGGGAGGGAGGGAGGGGGGTGGAGGGGAAAGACTTGGACCCTGAGAATGACTGAGATAAAAGGGAGAGAGCAGCTTGTGTAGATGAATAGCTCGTTGCGATCATGTGAGCAGGAAAAAGCCTTTGAGAAGCAGACAGTTGCCTTTTTCAAAGGGTCTCTAAAGAGACGCCTGTGACAACAGTGTGTGTGTGCCTTCAAAGTGCAGGATCATTTACATAAATGCCGTTACCCCCCACACAGCCAGGACACAGTGACAGCAGGGCTTTCCTCTCTGGGCCTCCTCTCTGCTCTCTTTAATGATGCTTAACCCTGGTTGAGCTGTAAATGATGCAGTGATGTTTGTGTGAAGCCATTTGATACTGAGAAAATGATACTCTCGTTTACCGTCTTTTAATGCAAAACAAGAAAGAATTGTCTGCTTAGCTTTATTTTTTACTTAACAGAATATTCAGTTATTTCATATTACATGTGTTATATGTTGTTAAGAAATTACATAACATAGTCACATTGGCTGCTCTCTACCCCTGCAGGGAAGAAAGGACTACATGGGTCTGGCCATCAAGAATGACAACCTGGTGTATGTCTACAACCTGGGGGGGGAAGATGTCGAAATCCCGCTGGGTTCAAAGCCTGTCAGCCAATGGCCCCCGGTCTTCAACTTCATCAAAGTGGAAAGGTACAGTACCGTGGTGTGTTTTCACATGACACGAGATGAGATTGTCCTCCGAAGAGGAAATTAATTTCCACAGCTTATACTACACGACATAAAGATACCAACCAACCCAACAGCCAGACATGACATTTAAAGTTCCATACTTTCAAGTTTCACGTTTATTGTTACGTCACATTACATTAAGTGTAAGAGAGGCAAATTCTTAGTCTTCGGTTCCTGACATTGCAGTATTCATACAGCATTCATACACTCAAGATAGCAGGTAAACAGACAGAAGACTAAGACAGCACATGTAAACTACAGTATCAACACCACCGCCAATCCAGTCACGCACTTAGCCAGTCTGTCTGTTCACACAGGACATCTGTGTACAGTAACCATACCGCACAGGGAGCTGTGGCTCTGTGGGTCTGTGGGTCTGTGGGTTTGTATCTGTACATGTAGGGTAGGAGGGTGGTAGTGTTGTGATTATTCGTGTTCCTTTGTATTCTTTGCTGGCAGGCTGGGCAGACATGGGAAAGTCTTCCTGACTGTGCCCAGTCAAACGTCCACTGACGAGCAGAAGTTCATCCAGAAAGGCGAGGCCTTTGGCACCGACTCCCTGTTTGACCTCGACCCCGACGACACAGTCTTCTTCGTGGGTGGCGTCCCCGATGATGTCAGGGTAGGGCTGTTGTATTTTCACTCTGAGCAGTTTCTTTTGCCATGGTAGCAGGCAGCATCACAGTATCATTCAGACCACTGTAATCACGTATTTGATCTGTTTTTCATTTAGCTTCCACCTGCACTGAGTCTCGCCCCCTTTGTGGGCTGTATCGAGTTGGCGTCTTTGAACAATGATGTCATCAGTCTATACCATTTCAAACAGACACACAAAATGGATGTAGTTGCTTCAACACCTTGTCCCAGGTACTGTATGATCATATTTCCCGGAAATAGTTCAGACACATTGAACTATGTGTTACCAATTGGGGACCACAGACAAGTAACTATGTTTTCATAATGACACTTTGTTTGTTGTTTCTTATCAGGTATAAGCTTGCGTTCTCGCAGAGCAGGATTGCTAGCTACCTGTTTGATGGAACAGGATATGCCCTCATCAACAACATGGAGAGGAGGGGGAAGTTCGGCATTGTCACCAGGTTTGACATTGCTGTTCGCACAGTAGCCAACAACGGCATCCTCTTCCTCATGGTCAACGGGGTAAATATGTCATCAGAAATGTCAGCGTTATTTTTTAGGTCTATATTGTCAGTGACGTAATGATGCAATACTGTACCTTGAAATAATACGGAGAGTAAAAGAATTACGACATTCACATTATGTCTTTGTGAAATGTATCATTTTCTCAAAACATTCAAAATGTCTCCTTTCAGGATAGTTTCTTCTTGTTAGACCTGAAGAACGGCTTCCTGCGCCTCATCTATGATTTTGGCTTCGGCACTGGCCCAATCGTCATGGAGAGTAACTTACCAAAACTACAGATCAATGATGCAAGATACCATGAGGTAAATGAGCCCCATTCTCTTTGTGTTGACAAAGGCATGCCTGCCACTAAGGGGACCTGTTGACATGTTAGTGAAAGAAACCTCCTTTCAAAAGAAAGTAATACAATCTCTGCTGCACTGTTTTCATAGGTGTCAGTGATCTATCATTACTCCAAGAAGATCATTCTATTGGTGGACAAGAGTCATGTGAAGTCGATGGAAAATGAGAAAAAAACACTCCCCTTCTCAGATATCTACATTGGAGGGGCCCCCTCTCGCATTCTCCTCTCCAGGTGAGTTCCACAGCCCCCACGTGACCTCATACCAATGCAAGGATTCTGACCTTGGCAGAGGTCGACCTTGAATGCATACTGTAGATTACAACTGAAACACAATACAGTATCAACAGATTATAACATTGGCCGAAGAACTGAGTGCAACTGGACAGCGGTGGCTTTGATGGTCCCCCCACTGATTGGTTCCCATAGCCCCTTTTGAGTGTGCTAACCTCTCCCCCAGGCCTGAGCTCTCCTCTCTGGTGGGACTGAAGGGCTGTGTGAAGGGCTTCCAGTTCCAGAAGAAAGACTTCAACCTCCTGGAGGAACCTGGCACCATCGGCATCAGCAGTGGCTGTCCTGAGGAGTCCTTTGTATGTATTCTACACTGACTGAGGTCCAATAGACAACGTATAGACATAGAATCAACTGAACTAAGCACGCGCTCCCTTTGGGATGCTCACATACTGAACTTATGTGTATACATGAATACAATGTTGTTACAAGAGCAATAACAGCTTTACTTAATAGGTACTGTACTGTAAAGTGTTTCCCTCTCTTGAGATTTGGTTCAACTTGTACTGTAACATTGACAAACTGATCAATGTCTCTATTGGAGGTATAGTGAAGGGTGAATTAGAAATGTGCCTTTGATTCTGACAGATGTCCCGTAAAGCCTACTTCACTGGAGAAAGCTACTTGGGGTCTGCAGCAAAGATAGCCCCCTTCGACGCCTTTGAGGGAGGTCTTAACTTCAGAACACTGCAGCCCACTGGTCTCCTCTTTTACCACAAAGATGGGGTATGCTGATTCATATATGAATTAAGATGACTTAGTTTTGAATACAGTGTGGGTTAGTTTTTACAGCTGTTAACGAACTCCAAACTATCATTCTCCTTTAGTCTGATGAGTTTACCATCGCCCTGGCGGAGGGAGCAGTCACGTTGACCGCCAAGGGGACCAGAGTCGTATCCCGCAAGCAGCAATACAATGATGGAAGGATGCATTTCCTGGTAGCTTCAGTAACCAATGACAAGTAAGAATCTACTATTTACAATTTCAATCAAAATGGTGCCAAGTGCCAACAGTATTTAAGTGCCTTGATATTTATTATTGAAATAAAAGGCATTTTCATTATTACTCGAAGTGCAACATGTGTCTGATAAACTGGTGAACTCTGTCATAGATACGAGTTGGTAGTGGATGACAGAGACAAGCGTGACAAGAAACGCCCGTCCTCAACGCCATCGTCAGCCGCCGCGTCCAGGACCTTCTACTTTGGAGGATCTCCTGATGGCAGCAGCAGCATCAAAAACTTCACTGGCTGCATCAGCTATGCCTACATCAACAGGTTGGCCACTCTCTCATACCAGAGCTATCATACAACATAAGCAATAGGCAGGCCAGCTCAAACCAAGTGGACCAAATATACAGTATTTGATATAATGGATTGTTATGGATTTCATTCATATACTGTAGCTCTTTGTGCATGACGGTTTCACATACTGTATCGGAAACACTCACGTCACCTCATCCACCACCGTGAATGCCGTGGAGTGTGCTACTGTCGAGAACTTGATTCATTAGTCAGGGTACGACATGTGTGCCCACGTTTGACGTCCTGTTAGTGAGTCTGTTTCATATCTCCAGAGACCTCAGGTATGAATGCATGCTAATTGGTTCTTTGGCTTGTGTTATGGAGAACCTAGAGGCCTGCTGTTGTATCTATAGAGAGGAGGAAAGCCAGGTTCACAAATAGAGCTGCTATGCAGAGTGGGAGGACATGGAGTTTGTTACCATGGAGACAGAGTTCTGTGTTGAGAGAGTGTGTCTCTTTGGCTCTTATGTCTTTAGCACTGTGTTGATCTCTCTCTCTCTCTCTCTCTCTCTCTCTCTCTCTCTCTCTCTCTCTCTCTCTCTCTCTCTCTCTCTCTCTCTCCGCTCTAAGACAAGACAGGGACATTGAGCCGGAGGACTTCCAGAAGTACACTGAGAATGTCCAGACGTCCCTGCAGGACTGCCCAGTGGAGCGACCGCCCGCCGCCCTGCTCTCAAAAGAGAGCAGAAACACCTCCAAAGCCAAACAGGGCCAGTCCAGGAAGGTAAAAAAAGATCATTCATTTGAATGCGTCAGTGAACCAGTATCTGTCAGTATCTGTCTCAGTAACTGTCAGTTATCTATAATCAAGGACCCCAATTGAAATAAGCCAGTGGCTTTCTTGGGTTTTTATCCTGTTAGTTGACCTTGTATGTAATATGTACTTTCATGTACCTACTTCTGCAAATCTTCTAATAAAGTTTTCAATCAATCAATCAATCAATCTATGATCTGTGAAGATATGTCATAGATGTATGCATTATCAAAAATTCAGGGTCTACAATGACAGTATAGGAGCTTGTAGGAAGGACCCAATTAACCTGAGAAGAACGTATACATTGACCCACGCAGCCACGCATGCATGCACTATTAACAGTTAGATGACTCATCCTCTCATTAAGGTGAGCAGAGATAAGTCCAGCCTCCCGCAAGGCCTGATGGGATTGAAGAGTGATGAGCGGGAGCCGTCAGAGACGGAGGACACACCATGTTACCTGTCATCCAGGCCTCGCGCCTCCCGCAATGCCCACCATTACGGGGGCACTGCCAACAGCAGGCAGGAGTACACAGACATCCCACAGTCCCTCTCTGAGAGGTAAGTCTTGGGAAGAACACTGTGGGTACTGGATACATCTTCTGGGTCAAGTCTATTCTAAACCCCCACAGCACAAGCTGCTCTTCAACCTGGCTGAGTGTTTTTCACGGCCTCTGTGTGCTCCTCTGAGTAGAGCATGTGCACCTTCCGCCCCCTCAGGTCCCACTTCTCCCTGTCTCTGAAGACCCAGTCCTCCTTCGGCCTCATCTTTTATGCATCGGACGAGGCAGAGGACAACTACATGGCCCTCTTCTTGACCCATGGGAAACTGGTGTACACCTTCAACCTGGGTCCGCAGAAGATCAAGGTCAAGAGCCTCGAAAAATACAACGACGGGGAATGGCATAACGTAAGTGAATGTCCCCAAAAAAGAAGACGTCGATATTCCATCAGGCAAACATTGATCGACATCGAGATACGCATCGCATTTTTCTACTTTGACATGAATCTCGTACAGTGTGAAAGCCCTTTCCCTCCCCTCCTCTAGGTTATTTTTATCCGTGATGGGAATACGGGCCGATTAATAATTGATGGGCTGACGGTACTGGAGGATAGAGCTCAGGGCACCAACATCTCCTGGCATGTCAGCAGCCCCCTCTACGTGGGAGGAGTCCCTCCAGGGAAGGCCCAGAAGAACATACAGGTACTGTACCAATCCTTCACAAGCACCTTGGGACTAGTGGTAAAGGCAAGCGGAGACGAATATATGGAAAGGTTTTACCATCGCATGTAAGATCAGCAGGAATCCTCATGGATACGCATGAAAAGCCTGGCAAGGAATGTGAAGTACTATAGGATAAAACAGTAAAACCCCTGACCTCTCTCCGAACAGAGCATGCTTTTGTGATTCACGTGGTCTTGTCTTTTCTGGAATATGTGATCACACTGGGAGCCATCCAACTATTTTCAGTCCAGACTGCTTTTCTCTCACATGTTGTTATTCCCTCAGAGAGCAGTGCAGGAAACCACCAATCTGACCTCTTTCTCTTTTGAACTCGGGGAGACTGCGGGGAGACAGCTTTTTGCTCTTTATTTATCTTCTCTTCATTTTGTAATGATCGATTTCCACAGTTACCATTCCACTAACGGAAACACTTGTCTGTACTACGTTTTTGTCTCCTGTAGAGAACTTCTGCATACAGCTTCACCGGCTGTGTGAAGAACCTCCAGCTGGACGGCCAATGGCTCTCCTCCGTGTCACAGACTTTCGGGGTCACACCCTGCTTCGATGGACTCCCTGAGCCGGGAACATACTTCTCAGACGAAGGGGGATACGTAGTCTTGGGTAATGTACAGCCCTCTATGCCAAGTCATTACATTTTGTAGTTTGAAAGAAAAAAAAGGAAGTAGTGACATACAGTATGAGTCTCTCTTCTGGCTTTGTACTGAGGCTGAGCTTTTTCCTGATTCATTTGAAGTATTATACTACCTCTAACGATATGCTCACTATTTCATACCGTGACTGCACTGTTCAGTTTCGCAGGGCCTTCCACGTTTGGAAACAATAAATCAATTATATCGCATGGCGTGTAACAGTAGATTTCCCCTGGACAACACACAAAGGCCGTTGGTCGTTCACCACACAGACGGGAGGCAGGGAGTCTTGTCAGGATAGGGGAATACGATCCCTCCAGTGCACCTGTGGTGAAAATGTGGATTGGTGGAAAGCTAGGGGGGGCACTGGGGAGAGGTGCAGATCCCAAGGTCTTGGGAGCTGAGTTGCAGCTGTTGAATGAGCACAGAGCAATTTCACACCCTACACGTGCACATGCCTCGTTGGGCCTAAGTCTAGGGAGACATTCCAGGTTACAGACAGTAGAGATGAGGTGCAGAGCATAGCGCTGGACTTAACTTTAACTCCTTTTTTCTCCCTTTATTTCAGATGACACTTTCAATCTGGGCCTTAAGTTTGAGCTGGTGGTGGAGGTGCGCCCCCGTGTGGCATCAGGAGTGCTACTGCATGTGTACACAGCAGATGAGGACTATCTCACCATGTATATTCTTCAAGGAGCGGTAAGTACTGTCTAAGTAAAACATGGATGCATACGCAGGAAACCAGCTGCATTGTGATGATACTGTAAGCTCTCTGACTTGGTTATTATAATGTGAATGCTGCTCTTTTCTGACAGGTGGTGGTCCTAGTGAACAACGGCGTCCGAGAGTTCTTCACACAGGTCTCTCCTCGACAGGGCATGTGTGATGGAAGTTGGCACAGAATCACAGGTGCAGTCATGGATCTCTATCTGTAACAAACAACTTTAAAACATAATGGGGATAAAGATGTTTGATTTCCGTTGATTACAACGTTTGTTGTTTGTGTGTTGCCTGCCTCCTCTGGTACACAGTGATCCGTGATGCTAATGTAGTCCAGCTGGATGTGGATTCAGAGGTGAACCATGTGGTGGGACCTCTCAACCCCAGCGCTCTGAGCTCCAGGACCCCAGTGTTCATCGGTGGCGCTCCAGGTCAGTGGCCACTAGCCAGGCAGCTTTCCAAACATTTGTCATTTTGCAATGTAATGTTAGACATTATTGTATTTGTTAGGTCTGGAGATCTGACAGAGATATTCCTGTCATCCAAAGGCTTTATGTGCTGCTTCTTAGACGGACAGATACAGAATATGCATCTAATAAAGAAAAGGAAATGTGTTTAGAATTAATAAAGAAAAGGAAATGTGTTTAGAATTAATAAAGAAAAGGAAATGTGTTTAGAATTCGTGACCTTAGAATTATAAGGTTCTATCTCCATTTTTGGTCTTTTTTTTTCTTCTTTTTTTTTTTAACATAATCTGACCGATTAGGTGTTTGTTAATGCCTGTGTGGTGTTATTTTTAAAATGTTGATTTTTTTTTGTATTTTAATTAATAAAATACAAAGGTTCCATCTCACAAAACATAATGGAATGTAAAAACTTCGACGCTCAATATCTCTGAACTACCCTAAACGGATAACCGACGTATACCGTAATATAGTCGAAAGAACCATATAATTCTAAGCTCACGAATTAATAAAGAAAAGGAAATGTGTTAATAATTAAGTGTGAATATTTGATTATAATGTGGTTTAACATTTCTCTTCCTAGAATCTCTTCTCCCGGACGGCATCGCCACCAGGAGGGCCTACACGGGCTGCATGAGGAACCTCACGGTCAACGACAGCCATGTTAGCTTCAGCAAAGCTTCCCTTGTCAGTGGGGCGGTCAGTGTGGGGTCCTGTCCTGCTGCCTAAACTGTCTATTCCACTGCACCAAGATTGACCAAATTCTGCTTCATTACATGTTTCTACTGTGCAGTTTCAATAAAGATGTGCATAAAAATACATTGTCATTCATTTTTTTACCTTCTTATTTCTGTTACGTCTTCACAAAGTTGTTTGTTGTACTTAGAGGATGAGATGATCCAGCAAAACTAAATCTCTCAAATGGAATAGTTTCACATGAAAAAAAATCCCAAAGTTGAATTTCTGTTTTGTTGTTGTTTTTGCCAAGGATAGGATGTTGTGATTAATGGCCACAACATATCCAGAGCTCATTTGTAGTCGACCAAAATATTAAAATATTCCTATGAGAGAGTTGCGCACTGTAAATATAGATAAAGAGTTCATACTCCTTACAGTAAGCCCACTCATCAAACCCCACTCCCACTGAAAGCATGGTGGGTTATTCGGTCATTGACTCACCAGTAGCAACAGCTTCTTCTTTTTCCTCAAAAAGAGAGCCTTGATATAGCGGGCAGCCATGTAATCCAGCAATGCCTTTAGTGTTCAACTATTCTATATTGTAATCTCAATGTCACATTTGTATTAACAAATAGTGTTTCTCACTTCGTCACAGTGTTGTGATTGTTGTTGCTTTTTTAACTTTTCTTTTGAATAAAATGTATCCCCAAAACCTCTGCTGTTTGTATCCCCTCTATGATTGTATGATAATTACAATTAAGTTTAGTCAGATTACAGATGTCATCAAAATCCAAGTTATTTGTAATAATATATATCAGTTACACATCATCAAAAGCAGCACAGGCTGAAAAATAACATAGATGAGATATGAATACTAAAATAATTGTGCTGGATTTCCCATTGATAAGGGATTTTAGTTTCAGACTAACATGGGTGAGGGATAGGTTACTATTTTGCAATTATTATATCATAAAGTGTACATAGTATATGGACAACTACAACATTGTTGATAAGAATTATATGACTACATTTGGCGGCAGCATTTAAATTCAAATGCTGCCATCTAGCGCATAACATAGTCGACGAAGAAAATGTAACCGCTGGTTCGATGTAACCTTTCTCTACGTTGACTCATCGCGTTCCTTTTTAACTGTTCTAAAAGCTCGAGCCGCACGCGTTTCGGCCATACAAATCAAGGCAATGTAAGCGAGGCGTAAAACATTTGGAAAAACCACCGGTGCAAAGTTTTCCCGTTTCCATGACAAAACGTCATCAACATTCGACAAACAGTAAACGTGTGGCACGGATCTGAAACTGTCTTCACAAGTTTCATAACACAGTAGGCTACTCTAAACGTCAATGTTGCGAAAAGTCACCATCTCAGAGTTTGTTTGCAGCGATGACACAATCAGTAGTTGTTCAAGGTGAGTGTGCTACTGTTGTGGAGTGAACTGTAGCTGGCTTCCTTGTTATTACTTGTCTCTTGTCTTGTTTTCTTATGGTAGCTATCTTACCAGCAAACATTTAGAGACTATTCACATGTCTGGCAAGTGGCAACTCCACGGCTGCAAGGTGTCGTTTATAGTCATGGCAGGCAATGTTAATTATTGAAAATTAATCAGCTATTTGCAACCTCATGCCACTATGATCTAGTTTGAGTGTAATATAATGTTCATGATATGTGCTTCTCAGTTGGACAGTGTGGTAACCAGGTTGGCTGCAGGTTTTGGGATCTTGCCTTGCGGGAACATGCCTACGTCAATAAAGTAGGTCAACAATAACTATATCACTTAGTCTATGTGAGTCAACATAGCATTTAGATCTGCTTTTGCTGTGTATTGGATCACAAACAGCTGCATTATGGAATAATTGAACGGCCAGGAAATGTGTTATATTGTTTTACTTTATTTTTCATAACCATGTAAATATTACCATTTGATTATGAAGTGCAGAGTCATGTTGAGAGTACGCGGCTTGTCTAGAAGCAGCTCTTGTGTGAAATGGCACAGGAAGTTGGACCTCATCAAGACAACCCTAACATTGCTTTATTTTTTTCCCGGAATCCAGAAAGGAATATATGATGAGGCTCTGAGCAGCTTCTTTCGGAATGTTGACTCAAGGTAATTCCAGGCCACTCCTGATTTGATCCATTCATCCCAGCTACTACATGTTCCTTGAAATGTGCATACTCAATCAACCTTGTAGAGTCACTTTGAACGACTGTTTCCCTGTGTGTATTCCCAGGAGAAGCGACGGGGGAGCCTGTGACATCACCGGTGGGAAGATCGGATCCCTGAAGGCCAGGGTATAATTCCAGCGTTGATTTATTCCTTTGTGAGATGATGATACGTGTGTGTGTGTGTGTGTGTGTGTGTGTGTCTGCCTGCCTGCCTGCCTGCCTGCCTGCTTCACATCCTCTGACAAGAGTGATGCCTTCTCCTTCAAGCGTCTTTGAGTGTCTAGAAAAGCACTATATAAGTCTAATGTATTATTATGATTATTATTATTATTATTCTCTACAGGCGGTGTTGGTGGATATGGAGGAGGGTGTGGTTAATGAGATCCTACAGGGGCCGTTGAGAGAAGTGTTTGACAGCACTCAGTTTATCACTGATGTTTCTGGGTCAGGCAACAACTGGTGAGATACTGTTTGCCCACACACCAAAAAAAAATCTCTTTCTCTATGAACATGCCATTTTTCTTTCTATTTCTGGTATTCCATTACTGCAGGTGTAACAGAAGTTGTTTTTAAGCCCAGACACCTGGCCTAATGCATGTGAAAGCTAGATGCTTGTCTAAGAGAAGTAATACAAGTAGTACAGTACAACCCTGGCTTTTCCTCGCCATGAAGTCATGTAAAAATAGCACCTATGTCGGAAATTACATAGACATATATGTCTCTCTAATATCAGAACCAGATTCAGAATTATTTTTATTGCCAAGTATATTTGCGCGTATACAGGAAATTGACTTGCTGTGGCTGGTTCATAAAGATATAAGACATGAAGATACTGGGGACAGCAATATAATAAAAAACTACAACAATGTAAGAAACAACAACAAGGGGCAGTAGAACAACATAATAACAGTCAAGACACAGGGAGGGACCATTTTCTGGGAGTCATAGTAACTAGTTGACCATGACATTTTCCTGGAATTTCACACGCTGCTTATAGTACATCAATAACAGTGTACTGGAGCCATACCTACTGTAATCACAGTGTTTAAAGGGATGTGCTTCCTCTCCATTCCTCTTCAGGGCAGTGGGACACATGACATATGGTTCGGCATACAGAGAGCAGATCGTGGACAAACTGCGGAAGGCTGCCGAGCATTGTGACTGTCTGCAGTGCTTCTTCCTAATTCACTCCATGGGTGGAGGTAAGGATCAGTGTGCATTTATTGTCTCGTCGTTACTATTGAATTAAAGGTGCACTCTTTATTGATGGATATGGTTATGACCATAGACATGGAATTTTCTATATCTGGCTATGGCAGATATAGCCTTAGGGCTATCCGTCATTTGGGTGGAAAGTTGTGGGCGGAGCTTGATGTGTTGTTGCGCTCCATGCTGTGATTGTCAGGGACGGGATCAGGCCTGGGCACCCGAATGCTGAACCTTCTGGAGGAGGAGTTCCCAGAGGTCTGCCGTATCGTCACCTCCGTCTACCCCTCCGCTGAGGATGATGTCATCACCTCCCCCTACAACAGTGTCCTGGCCATGCGAGAGCTCACTGAGCACGCCGACTGTGTTCTGCCTGTGGAGAACCAGGTCTGTGACGGAGAGTGTCAGAATCTCTGTCAGAGTTAGTGCTGTGGCCATACCTTGAGATTTCTTTGAATTCTTGTAAGGTATGACAGGCTAAACATTTTTGCTTCTTGTTTGTTTTTGTGATTTTTTACAACAACAACAAAATAATCAATCCCTCCCTCCCTCAGTCATTGGTGGACATCGTGAACAAGATCAGGCACATGGCCCAAAGTGCAAAGCCAGGCTCTGTCATTAAGAGAGACAGCACCCTCATCTCCGGCCAAGGCGGGGTCAGTGGAGCAGAGAAGCCCTTTGATGCCATGAACAACATAGTGGCTAACCTGCTGCTCAATCTCACCAGGTACAGTAGCTATCAGGCTACTGGGGACAGGCTACTGGAGACAGGCTACTGGGGACAGGCTACTGGGGACAGGCTACTGGAGACAGGCTACTGGGGACAGGCTACTGGAGACAGGCTACTGGGGACAGGCTACTGGGGACAGGCTACTGGGGACAGGCTACTGGAGACAGGCTACTGGAGACAGGCTACTGGAGACAGGCTACTGGGGACAGGCTACTGGGGACAGGCTACTGGAGACAGGCTACTGGGGACAGGCTACTGGGGACAGGCTACTGGGGACAGGCTACTGGGGACAGGCTACTGGGGACAGGCTACTGGGGACAGGCTGCTGGAGACAGGCTGCTGGGGACAGGCTACTGGAGACAGGCTACTGGGGACAGGCTACTGGAGACAGGCTACTGGAGACAGGCTACTGGGGACAGGCTACTGGAGACAGGCTACTGGGGACAGGCTACTGGGGACAGGCTACTGGGGACAGGCTACTGGAGACAGGCTACTGGAGACAGGCTACTGGGGACAGGCTACTGGAGACAGGCTACTGGAGACAGGCTACTGGGGACAGGCTACTGGGGACAGGCTACTGGAGACAGGCTACTGGAGACAGGCTACTGGGGACAGGCTACTGGGGACAGGCTACTGGGGACAGGCTACTGGGGACAGGCTACTGGAGACAGGCTACTGGAGACAGGCTACTGGAGACAGGCTACTGGGAACAGGCTACTGGAGACAGGCTACTGGAGACAGGCTACTTTTTGACCAGATCAAGACCAGAAAAAAATCAAGGCCAGAAAAAAAACTAGGAGTAATACAGGAGCTGCAATAGAATAACAAATGCCGCCCCGCCCCGCCCCGCCCCGCCCACCACCAACAACAACGTAATTGCACAGTACAATCCTGGCATGTTTAAAGGGGGTAATTCAAGCCAATAAAGAGGAGGACTTGTAAGTCTGAAGTGATAGCATGTGTGTGTGTGTGTGTGTGTGTTTTTTGTCCAAACATGATTATTTGTTTATCTTTTTCTTCTCTGTGGTAGCTCTGCTCGTTTTGAGGGATCACTCAATATGGACTTGAATGAGATCGCCATGAACCTAGTTCCCTTTCCTCGACTGCACTACCTGGTGCCCAGCCTCACACCTCTCTACACCCTGTCTGATGTCAACATCCCTACTAGAAGGTCTGGTCTTTCCTTTCCAGCAGATATTAACACACCCTTGTTTGTTTGGACTTCCCTGGAACTCCGGATATTACGTTCTCACCTCCCTCTGGCACTACATGTGACCTTTAGTTGACAGTTGCCAATGGCAACGCTCTTTCATACCGTGCTGCTCTTTTCACTGAGTGAAAGTGACACACAGTGATAGCTTGACAAACCGCCCCCTCTCAATAAATCACGATTAATCCTGCTGTTTCAAAGTATTATCTCTGGGTCCACTAGGGAAACATGTGAGCAACACACTGTGCCGATTTGTCCTTTTCACACATTTCATAGCGTCATTTATCATTTCAATGAAACTGGATCATGTCTAGGCATCTAACAGTATACCGTAAACATTAGAGTAGAGTACAGTAGTGTGGTAGGAAGTGCTGCTCTGTGTTTCATGGGATTGTGTTGGTGTTCTGATCTTTGCTCTCACTCCTCTCTGTCTGTCTTCAATGGTTCAGGCTGGATCAGATGTTCACGGACGCTTTCAGTAAAGACCACCAGCTGATCCGGGCCGACCCCAAGCACAGCCTCTACCTGGCCTGTGCCCTCATGGTCCGGGGCAACGTGCAGGTGTCTGACCTCCGCAGGAACATCGAGAGGTGAGAGAACCCGGAGACCCAGAGCGCCATCCTCCCGTACCGTCCCCTAGCTGTCATACAGTAAAGGCAGGCTGTTCTGACTCCAGAAGGCTGCCAGTTCACCCTCCCCCCTAGGCCCAGAGATGACCCCCCCAGGCGCTCTCTCAAATAGTGTTCCCATTCACCGCTCTGTGTTGATGCTAAACCGAGACCCTTGATTCATGACTGCCCCCATTCAGCACCCGCTCTCTCCCTCCCCTCTCCCTGTAGAACTTTCTTCATATGGCATGTTTTCCAAGAGAAACAGAAACAGGAGCAGGTATGAGAGCACGTACCTGTGTGTGTGACCGTAGTGTACATTAGGGGGAGATGTTCCCTCGTGGCACGCTTAGTGAATGGACTTGGATTTCAACAATATTTTGCACCTTGGTTGT
Organism: Nansenia antarctica; assembly: GCF_963989245.1. Classification (NCBI taxonomy): domain Eukaryota; kingdom Metazoa; phylum Chordata; class Actinopteri; order Argentiniformes; family Microstomatidae; genus Nansenia; species Nansenia antarctica. The sequence continues at coordinate 56,477,436 of NC_137688.1, read as the reverse complement.
TTAATCGAGTGCATATATTTATGACATGAACCCTGGGTGAATCGGCTGCGGTCTGATGCCTATTGTGTATTGGGCAGATTAGCAAAAAAAAAACTGGTTTAGTCTCCCTCTTTCCAACTTCCAGGCTGAAGCCCAAGTTGCCCTTTGTCTCGTGGAACCAGGAAGGCTGGAAGACAAGTCTGTGTTCAGTGCCCCCTGTGGGACACTCCCACTCCCTCCTGTCCCTGGCCAACAACACCTGTGTGAAGCTCACCTTCACCGAGCTCAGAGACCGCTTCACCAAGCTCTACAGGAAGAAGGTAAACAACACTGGTTACCAGTTACCAGCACAACACATTTTCAACTAACTTAAGGCAGTTATTGCCTCGTTTGAACAAAACAGTCAATGTCCAATGTTTTTGATACCAGTCTTTAAGGCAAACTTACAGTACAGTACTGACTTAATGGATTACATTTTTCGCAGGCTCACTTGCATCACTACCTGCACGTCGAAGGTATGGAGCAAGGCTGTTTCACAGAGGCTATCTCCTCCCTCAACTCCTTGATAGAGGAATACAGTCAGCTGGATGCCACCAAAGGCAGACTGATGCCTGATGCACCCAGACTCACCATTGCTACATGAAGGTCCTCTGTGTTAACAGAGTGGAGAGTGTACACATAGTGGAGTGTGTGTGTGTGTGTGTGTGTGTGTGTGTGTGTGTGTGTGTGTGTGTGTGTGTGTGTGTGTGTGTGTGTGTGTGTGTGTGTGTGTGCGGGGGTGTGCGCAGGCTTACTTGATTGTGTGTTTGTATGTGTGCCTTTTTGATACTTGTATATAATGGGCTAGTGGTGGTATAGTGGATAGTGAGTTGGAGTGGTGATCGGACTGGTGATCGGAAGGTTGTGAGCTCAAATCCCGCCTGAAACACCACCACTAGTGTGCCCATGAGTAAGGCACTTAGCCCTCAGTTACTCCAGGGGGAATGTCCCTGTAATTCATAATTGTAAATGGCTTTGGATTAAAAGTGTCTGCTTAATGGCAAATTCTACATTCTAAAGAGACACATTCTTCATCCTTCAATATAAATAACCATATATAAGAACCATTTAAAATCCTTTATTTTTTATTTTTATTAAGTATGAATGACAGTGGTGCCAAGGTATTGTAGTTTAGTGGAGGATGTGGTGAATTGCGAGGTAGGAATGTTTATTGTTATCCTGCCAATTGCAGTCTCTGGTAACTGGTTGCAGATGCTCAACATGTGTTAGGGTTGATAAGACAAATCTGTAACTAAAGCTGCAGAAAAGAGTGACTGGGAGAGCCAAGAGGACTTAGTGATTCAGTCACAGACTTGACTTGACTGTCAATGGCTCACTAGATTATGAAGATGCTGTAGGATTTTGCATGAGTTGACCCAGAACAAGACTGTTGTTTACTCCCTTTTACCACCACTGGACCTCCTGATACAACTATAAAACAATCAAACAACAGTTATCAGAGTTGCTATATATATATATATATAGCCTCCACAATCCATGTTGAACTGACAGTTGTGGTCACTTTCAGTACATTGTACAATTTTCCTTCATATGTATTGTCTAGCAATCTGCCCTAGTTGGCTCTCTCCATTCATACTTCATGAGTTGAGGTTCCATGTGTTTTCATTTTCCCTAAAAAAAAAGAAAGCTCCTCTCTAAGGCATTATAGCCATAGAACACAGGCAGCACTGTCCAGGAGAACGTGATGATGGAACCATGACCAGGGTTCAGTCCACCCTACCACCACTGCTCAGTCAGAGACGGCAGTAAGGCCAGGCCTGTGTTAGTGTCTGTGGGCATGGATGGTGCTCTCTCTGAGGTAGAGGGGGCTGGCTAGGCCTAGAGGAAGCGCAGCTCTGAGAACATGTCCCCTGGGTCGTTGCACTTCTTCTGGCACACGCAGGAGGTTATCCATTGCATTTTCCAGCGGGTGTTGGAGCCGCCCTTGCAGCTGAAGTCCACGGTCACCATGCTGGACTTGTTGGGGACACAGCAGCGCTTGTCGGTGCAGGTGCCGCAGTACATGGGCTTGAACTTCTTGGTGCTGGTGCAGCCAGACAGGGTCAGCTTCTCCGCTTTCTTCGCCTGGAACTTGGGCCGACATGTCTTTCCTCTGGCCATCTAGACACAAAAGGGGATATACTATATTTAAATCCAGTAGTTTATCGACAGAATGCACATCATTATAGTCATGTAAACTAGAAAATTTGGATTTTTGGAGCTTGTGTGTTATCTATCTATGTACCTGTAGCCTATGTGTGGATAGAATAATGCTCTCATTTTGGTTGACATGTACAGTACAGTACATTAAATCCAAGGTCATTCTCATTTTTACAACCAGACATCCTGTCGTAGCATGATGTGGACATAGAGGGCATTTCTTTAGTGTTACAGTCATCCTGGTCTGGACTAGAGCACTGTCAACCACCTCAAGAAAGGCTGGCTGGTGGTCACCTTCACTTTCTTCCTGGGACTCTTCTCGCACGGCCGCAGCAGACAGAGGCGGCGGTCCTTCCTCATCTCACACTTGCCGTTGTCGTTGTTGACTCTCACAGAGATTCCCAGGCCGCAGGTCTTGGAGCAGGGGCTCCAGGGGGTGGTCTGGATCAGGCAGTTCTTCTTCCAGGCTAAGGGATGATCCCTGTAAGCTTTCAGTATTACAGTTAAAGGGTATTGTGTGAACACCCTGAACCGCAGACATGACACCATGCCGCACATGCTGTTAGTGAACTGAGAGCCCTTTGCTGTTAGTGAAGTGAATGTTCTTGATCATCTCCTAGCAGTGATGTCGTTAGGGCCTGGGCATCCGAAACGTGGGCCGGGCTAAGCCCCCCAATGTTTCAAGATCCTAACAATGCCTCTGTCTCCTAGCCCTCTACAGATGATTGGATCCACAGTCAGAGATAAATTATCTTTAGGCACGCCAAGATGGTTTCAATTACCTCTCTGTACAATGTGAATCTCAGTCTACCCATGGATGTGTAATCATATTGATGTGCTCTCTCTAGGCACCAGTGATTGAAGTGATGGACAAAGGCGGGACGTTTCTGGTTTTGCAAGCCAAGCAAAGCGAAATTTACTCAAATACATCAAAGCGTACTAAAAGAGGCCTTTGGTGCTTTTGATGAAAAGTGAGCAGCGCTCTCTCTGGGCTTTTATGACTGGGACCATCCACCCTTTTCCTCCGCATGGCTGACCACAGTCCGCCCCACTCTTTGCGCTCCCTGCCAAAGTAATCAAATGCCCACTCCCTATTTTTCCATCCAGCTTTAGTTTAACAGCAATTAGCATTCCGAAGCCAGACAACCTAGCGATTCTCGCCCCCGGCTTCTCTGCAAACACACACCTGGCATGGCCCTGTAAGTTGTATCCTGCTGATGTTTCTTTGGGTCCTGGGCACTACGGAGGCCGGCTGGCAATGGCGCGTTGCCCCTTAGAGGGGCGGAGCCTAGGAGACCTGCAGGCTTCTGGATGAAGGCGGGGGTGCAGCCGATGGCCCCAGCGATGCATGTACACTTGTACATGGGGCTGGGTTGGAAGGCCTGGCCGTTCTCATAGTGGGCCCCATTCAGGTCACACCCCACTGCCATCATGTCTAGGAGAAAGAGAGGGGGAGAAATGAAAAACACCATGGTGCTATGCTCACTGCCTACGCTATGCAGAGCATTGCTTGCAGCATTTTTCAGATACTAGTGTGTCTGTCTCCCGTGAGCGACCTAGGATTGCTTGCCTGAATGAGAATGAGTGACCTAACTAATGGTCTCCTTTCATGATCTAAGAACCAGAGTAAATTAGTTCTTCAGTGGTATTGATCAGCGTGGGATTGCAGGACTGGCCTGTGTTTTTTTTTTTTTTTTTTTTTACTGTATTGATTGCTCATGTCTTATATATTGCTCATGACTGTATATATTCACGGATCACTCACAGGCACATACTCCGACCTCATATCGTGGCTTGTCGCTGGAGAAGTCACAGTACATGCTCTTGTGTGGGTCGCAGATGTCCCTCTCGTTGCATAACTCGCCGATCTGCCGAGCGCAGCTCTTGCAGCAGCCGCAGCCGTCCAGCACAGAGCTCACTCCTGGGGCACACTGGGGCTTGGCACGACACTTACAGGGCCAGTGACAGAAGGGCTTCCTCTCACCCACTGCCCTGCTGCCCTGCGGAGCCAGCAGCTGCCCATGGTTCTGAGCCCTGCACAAAGACTAGAAAGACAGAGGACAGCGTCCTTGGTGGGTTGTCGGAGTAGAGATCACTGTTATAAGGGGATAGGCCCTTTTAAAGACCAGACTAGCCTCCTATAGTTAATGATGCATGACAGGGTAGAAGGTTACTCAAAGGTTAGAATGCCTCGGAGGTTTAGCATCAGATCCAGCTCCTATCTTAAGTGAATCAGTCAATTAATTGGACATGCATGAAGGTAATGTTAGTGATGTGCTGTGGCCTATAATGTCAAAATGTTTCCCTTTTAAACATTTAGACTTAAACCCCCAGAGGGCATGTTGTAAATGATTGTGTTAATTGTCCTTCCTTAGCCTTCATCTTATTTACTGCTGTGTATGTCCTGAAAGATGACTTCACTATGATGAGTGAGGGACATTACTCCCAAAGACATGTTGTTGTTGTTCACTTGAGTAATATCATTAAATAGGGAACATGCAGTAAGTAATATGACTGTTCCCCCTGACAGTGCAACCTACATTAGTTAACCATGTCAGATGTAAGTAATAGAAGGTTAGAGAACACAAGAGTACATTAAAACAACTAAAGTCATAATTTTAACAATAATAACTGTACAATTCAACCTAGCTCTCAGACATAAAAAAGAGAGAGTGGAGTCGAGATTAGAGTAAAGTAGCTCTTTTGTGCAGTATGCGCGTAGTGTGGCGTTCAGTTTAACTGTGGAAAATGGAAATAATTCCTTGAAACAAAAATACAATTGATCTGTCGTGATTATTCTAGTCCAGCAAATGAGAAATATAGCACAACTGTTATGAACTAGCCCAGTTCAGTGGAAGAAGAGAAGTTGTATGCCCACTCACTATGACGCAATCACTGTGTGCTGTCAATTGTGTGTGTCCATACTGTAGTGAGGGCTAGTGCCTCTGGCTCTTCCCTGCTTCCCAGGGTCACTGAAGGTTATGCCAAAAATCTGAAGCCTTTCTGCCAGGTTTACAGAACGAGCTCATTTCGTGGTGTGAAAACGGATACATTCTGAAACCTTTGAAAAAACACGCTCCTCAAACTTTGCCCCCTTTGCCAGGAAGTATTCTCTTTAAAATGCGATTTAAAAAGGAAGCCTTTTTTCCCCTCTGATTAGTTCATTACTTCTGTACACCGCTCGACATGTCTGACATGTGTTTACAGGTGTTTTAGAATCCATGACCAACAATCTCTCAATTACTTTGTGGTTGAAAATAAGAGAAATAATTTCCCAAAAAATAACCTTTTCAAGTGCAACATACCGTGACGTTAGAATTATAAGGTTCTATCTCCATTTTTGTCAAAATTGAGTTTTTTACATAATCTGATCCATTAGGTGTTTATTAATGCCTGTGTGGTGTTATTTTTTTAAATGTTGAAATCTTTGAGGTAGTAATTCATAAAATACAAAGGTTCCATCTCACAAAACATAATGGAATGTAAAAACTTTGACGCTCAATATCTCTGAACTACCCTAAACGGAGATAGAACCTTATAATTCTAAGCTCACGATACAGTAATGTACAGTAAGGCATATGACCTCTGTCCCACTGATGCCACATGCTGAGAGCAGCCTAGCATCTCTATCTGTGGCATGTTATCAACACCATTTTCCATAAAAGGCAGGTGTTGAGTGTCATATCAAGCACTGTCCTATCAGGAAAGGAGGAGAATACAGCTTGTCTGTAATTGTGAGGCAAGAGAGAAAAGGAAGGGGGCTTCTCTTACCTGGTGAGCTAGAATGACCAGGAGGGAACAGCAGAGTAGAGATAGCATCTTTTAAGTATTCAGGCTTGTGTGAGCTCTGAGAGCCCGAGAAAATGAGAGTAGGAGGGAGAGAGGGAGGGGAATGGGAAAGAGAGCAAGGGGGAAGAGAGATCGAGAGAGCTGACCTGGTACAGAGGGGCACAAAGCTCCCCTCTGTCTCCTCTCCAAACACACCTTTCCGTGGCTTACTGATCCAAAGGAGAAATATTTCTCTTCATAACTGCCGGCTGGTCCGACTGCTCTTCGAGAGTCCTGTCTCCTTGTTTATTCTTAGTTTGTGAGATTTTATGTGAACTAATTTATTTAAAAAAAATAATCATCTCCAGTCATGTACGAGTGTATAGGTTTTTTGTCTTAATGTGGTGTTATATAGTAGGCATATCCTTGTTTTGGTCGACCTGGATATATTTGAGTTCACATTCCTTCAGTGTTGACTCTGGGTAAAGAGGTCCCTCTCACAGCCCGTTCCTCCATCCCCAAAAAGGCTGAGCTACTTGACCATTCAGCTAGACGTAAATACCCTGCCTGCCATATCATAGGCACAATATTTGACAAATCTAATCAGATCACAAAGCTGCAGTTGTTTAATCTCAGTGCATGTAAATATAACATAAGTCAGTATTGCCAGAAAATAAAGGTATTTCCAGAAAATAAATCTTGAAAACATCAGTGAAAGACATTACATTTTACCTGGTAGTAACAGTTGAATTACTCTTCTAACAACATTATAGTAAAAAAAAAACTTTAAAAAAAAACATTAGAGTAAAAGCAACAACAGCATTGTATTAACATGTTGTTATGCAATTCCTGGTCCCTTTCAGATATTTGTTTGGGACCATTTTATGTGATTACACAGAGGAATAATAAGAAACCACCTTATTCTACTTGTGTATTAAACACAAAGGGCTCAGCTCCATTATCTTCCCATAAGAAAGCGAGTGCTTGTGTACTTTATAACACATCATGTTCATACTCTGTTGAGTCTGAGGAATGACAGAGTTTCAACACAGGTATATGGGCAACATAAAAAAGGCTATGCAACAAGGCTGTGCTGACATTAAATACTATGGCAGGAGAGCACACACTTAGGGAGTATGACATATTATGTCAATTAAGACTCTCAACACTGTACCCCAAATGTCCACATTCAAGCCCTGGAGGTATTAATGCACTACCAAGCCCTCTCTACCCCACCTCCCTTCTCTGAACAAGCTTGAGAATAACATCCAACTCACCATTGGTCAACCAGCTACATTGTTAATGTTAGTACAGTACTTAATTGAATGGTGAGGTAATGTTGCTGTATGTTGACAACCACCAAGGGTCCATTTGAGGTGTACATTTTTGGCAGTGTTAGGTACAGTAACACTTCAATGGCAGAGTGCCAGGAGACCTTAAACTGAAAGAACTGCGGAGCAAATGAAAGAGAGGCTAAGTGAGGAGATTAGCTGACAGTGAGGGCTCCATGTATCGAATGACAGGCTGACTTTAAACCCAGAGTGAACTTAAGAGCCTTACACAAGCGCCTCCACATATCCCCTCCTCCTGCTGCTGAGCTTACACAAGGAGGGAGTCTATGGACAGGATGCTGTGACTGAGGTGCTTATAGACTGGGGTCACACAGAAATGCCTCTACGGGTTTCTTAATGAAGTGACGGAAAGGCCAATGGTATCCTGCTGCCTACGGCACGCCCATGCGCGCACACACACACACATACACACATACACACACGCACACACACACACACACCACATACACACGCACACACACACACACACAAACATGGATACTACACACATTGCTCGTCTGAAACAGCCATAATGTACTTGTTCAGTGCTGTTGTTATGAAGTAGGCGACACTCCCTATACTGTAGTATTTTCATTTTATTCCTTTTTTTTTTTTTGTCGTGTAACTTATTGCATAGAATATATACATCTTACCACAAGGGGGCACACTGAGCCATTCTTATCACTAGCGGTATTAGAGGATTCATGACTGTATCCAAAACACCAGTCAATGGCTAAATCCCTTTTAAGTCTGAATTTGCAGATAATGCCTTCAGAATGTTGACCCCCCCCTGTACAGTTTCTCTACTTTTAATATCCATTTATATATACAGTGATGCTTGAAAGTATGTGAACCCCTTGTGCAACTCTAGATTTTCTTTTTGCTTTTACCATGAAATCTTTATTTAATCAGAACCAGTATTTTTTTATCTGACATAACATGTTTATTATTATTTACCATTTCCAACTTATTTTTGCACCTGCACTAATTTGTTTATAATATGTTTGTTCTACTATACGCATGATTCCCTCTAAACCAACATTTGGAATTGGTAAATATAAACCTGTTAAGTCAGATTAAAAAGACTGGTTCTGATTAAATAAAGATTTCATGGTAAAAAATAATAATAATAATAATTGCACAAGGGGTTCACATACTTTCAAGCATCACTGTATATACATGTATGTATGGATGATGATGATGATGATGTTACGGTACATGTGGGAAAACGGTTTATATCAGAATTCCCGGGAACATGGCAGCATAAAACGTCGACTTGGTACATGGTGGCATGTCTAACCTTAACCCTAGCACCCTAGCACCTAACCCTAACCCTAGTTTTCCCACATGTACCATATTCCCACATGTACCGTACCATATAACATATATATATGATGATAGATTATTATAGATTATTATTATTAATAATAATAATAATATTATTCATATTATATACATATACATACACACTACTTTTTGTGTCTTTATTTCTTCCTTCTTCTATTACGACTGCCAATGGCCCCTGACTCGAGCATAGATTATTTTTTCCTGCTATAACTAGTGGATAGATGATTCACTTACTTAGTCAAATGTTTTTGGGTTAGTCACTTTGGATAAAGGCTTCTGCTAAATGCCAAAAATTTAGATGTAAATGTAATGTCAATTAAATGCATGTAGGTGATCAGTGATAATAGTGTTGTGCAATGCAAAATGCAATACATGTCCATACATCTTAGCTAAGAAGAGGAAGAAAAGCTGGAAGTTGTTCGTGGCAATGGGTTCTTCAATTAACTCAATTCGGTGATTAAATGTCTGGCCTGTGGTGACCATTTCCTGTCTGTCGTTTTCCCCTCCCCTCCCCTCCTTGGGTGAGTGAGCAGGGGCAAATAACTATAGGCTACCATTGGTGACAGACCCTCTGTATCAGACCTGTGCTCTAATCTGTAAACACTGGGAGAGGGCCACACTGTGTGTGAGGAAATGGAGGTCACACTTAGCCACAGCATCAACTCCATTGGGGAATGCCATACAGTTATCAATTACTTGACTGGCCAAACTCGTTCTTGGTCCCTCCCCCTTTGTCATGTGTTAATATATATATCATGTATATAATAGATATATTATAACACTATCAGTGTTTCCCCTAGGTTTGCTGCCTTGGGAGGGTGGCATGGATCCTCCTTGACTACCTGTCCACTTTCTCACCTGGTTCTTGCTGTCTCTTTGGTGTGCCGACACCATCCTGCTCTCTCTCCTCCTCCTCTCCCTCTCTATCCTCCTCTCTCCCTCTTTTGCTGTCCACCGAAAGGCAAACATAACAACCAGAATATGTATAATCTAATAAGAGGTATAAATGTATCCATATCAATGTATAACATCATTCTAATTGTATATTGGGTTGCTGTGGGCAATGCAGTCAGATAATGTCATTTTGACTTGACTCTCTCACCTGAAAAACAATCTTATGTCCATCTATGGAAAAACAGACATTTCCAATGAGTGAGGGTTTGTTCCAATGCTTCAATCCACTTTTTTATTGTATTTTATTACCATAAAGCCCAATTCTAGCAGAATAAGACATATTGTATTATTACTACTACCATCTATTATTACTAATCACCTCTGAGCTAGCTAGCTAGCTTGCTAGTTCGTTAACACTATTCACACAATGGAACTAGACACCTTCTAGCAGTGGCGGCTGGCCGATAGAGGGCGCTGGGGCGCCGCCCCCACCTTCACTTCCTGGTTGCGATTTGTAAAAGTTTTTTTTTAAAATAAACATTGTTTATTCACAAAATGCGGCTGATATTCTGTCGGCGCCTATCAGCATTCATTAAAAATCCTCCAATACAATAAACATTTTTATCTGTGTGTGTGTGTGTGTGTGTGTGTGTGTGTGTGTGTGTGTGTGTGTGTGTGAAACTCACTGTTAAAATACATAGGGAGAGAACGCGGGGCGCCGTGTCAATGCAAGTCTATGCCAGGACGAATACTTTTGGCTTACACGTGAGCTGTAGCAGCGCTCCAATTGGCTGTCTCTATTTCTTGGCCAGGACGCACATTTGTGCGCCCTGGCCAAGAAATCTCCGGTTGTATTGCAGACAATGCATTATGCTGAGGACTCCCGACTTCCGGTTTTCCGGACTTCGGGCTTCCGGAGTATTTTAAATGAAGATTCGTAATGTCTGTCTCTGATGTTCATGGTCAATTAAATCAGCCTATTTTGTGCAACTAATAATGTTCCTGCTAATGGGTTAACCAAGCAGCCTTGCACCTAACGTGCAAGCACCTATCTTCGAATTATTCATACATAGCAATATGCGCGGGGCAAGGCGGAGGTACGGGTAAACACGGCTCATGTTCTGTCATCAAAGGTAAGAGTTGGTTTTCTTTAACTCAGCTGATGCATTGTTGTGTTTCTGACATGGTCTGGTTGTGTTTCTGACATGGTCTGGTTGTGTTACAGACATGGTCTGGTTGTGTTTCTGACATGGTCTGGTTGTGTTACAGACATGGTCTGGTTGTGTTACAAACATGGTCTGGTTGTGTTTCTGACATGGTCTGGTTGTGTTACAGACCTGGTCTGGTTGTGTTACAGACATGGTCTGGTTGTGTTACAGACATGGTCTGGTTGTGTTTCTGACATGGTCTGGTTGTGTTTCTGACATGGTCTGGTTGTGTTTCTGACATGGTCTGGTTGTGTTTCTGACATGGTCTGGTTGTGTTACAGACATGGTCTGGTTGTGTTACAGACATGGTCTGGTTGTGTTTCTGACATGGTCTGGTTGTGTTTCTGACATGGTCTGGTTGTGTTTCTGACATGGTCTGGTTGTGTTTCTGACATGGTCTGGTTGTGATACAGACATGGTCTGGTTGTGTTTCTGACATGGTCTGGTTGTGTTTCTGACATGGTCTGGTTGTGTTTCTGACATGGTCTGGTTGTGTTTCTGACATGGTCTGCTTGTGATACATCATTGAATGTGTTGACCTGCTGTGATGTGTTGACCACCATCACTCTCCATCATCATCCATCATGTGTCTATGAAATAGATAGTTACTGTACTACTGACTGCAGCATTCATCTCTGCTCATTGATGTAGCCATGTCACACAGACACATAGTACACATATTCATCTGCTACCTTTATTAACCTGAGTGTAGCTGTGAGGCCTGTACTAGCCTTGTTGACTAGACTTCCTCCTTGTCTGACACTGGGTATTGGACCGTACCGACGTCCATAGACCGGTCACTCTTCCACCTCAGTGTCTGTAGTTGACAGGGTAACTTCTCCATGGCCCACACGGTCATTTTAAGGGTGAAAGTTGAAATTATACAGTGGTTGTAATGCCAGTGCGTGTTTTATGCGCGTGCACGCGAAAAAAAGTCGTGCACGCGAAAAAAAGTAGCGCGCTGCGCGCGCCAAAGAGGACCCCCCCGCCACACTGCTGTGCCCCACCCAAAATTTTTTGCACCAGCCGCCACTGCCTTCTAGTCACCATGGAACTACAATCAGACACTTTCTAGTTAAGTCACAATAATAACGAACAATTTGAACCAATGTTTTCTGTCAGAAATTCAGAAATTATACAGTATTTGCTACGGTTACTTACTTTGCTTACTTTCATCTGCTAAAGGGCTTTATTGGCATGGGAAACATACATTTACATTGCCAAAGCATGTAGTCAGGTTCACTATGTTTCAATTTAAACTTTCGTGGGAATTCTTTGGGGATTTGCTAATCTATACATTTTTGGAAAGGGCATTGTATGAGGAATCAGAAAATATATGTTTCCATTTGCACAGATGTCTGAAAGGCGGCCATCTTGGCATTTACAAAATGGCCGCCATAATACACACGTTTTGTAATATCTTGGCTTCTAAATAAGCTAGAACATTGATTTTAACTGCTAAACCTACATTTTCAGGGTCAATGAATCCAATGGTTGGAGTTACAAAGCAATTTTTTGTATTCTTCTTCTTAAAAAAAAAAAGTATATGGGCACAGGCAGCCATTGCTCTGCAGGATCCATAGGCTAATTGGATCCCCTGCAAAATTGGTACTCCAAACATAAGGATGGCATGCTTAAACCAACAACCACAGACGTCCTCCCAGCCCCAAAGTCCATCATTGAGATGGTACAATGCAAATGCAAAACTGACTGTTCTTCTGGCAGATGTTAATGCAGAGCTAAGAACTTAGCCTGTACCGACATGTGCAGCAGCCAGTGCCAGAACGATGACGATTCCCAAGCTGTGACGCACAAAAGTGATGATGATGAACTAATCTAACAGCCCAGCTCACATTGGCACGCATTGGACTCGCCATTCACATATCACATCACACATAGCATAAACGCTTATACATAGTCAAGAGACACAACCCGCCTGTCATTACACATAGAGTAAATACACATCCCACAAACAGAACAACCAGCACACCATACACTCCCCACATTCCTCCCATTCATTTATTTTGTTTCATTCCCTATTTTTATCATTAAATATGATATACGGAGCTTATTCTCCATGCCGCACCCGCCTTGAAGTCCTGCCTGAGAGCGTTCCTCACTTCCTGTTTGCGCCAACTCAAGATCCCCCAAATCTGGCGAAGAGCCCTAGTTGTTGCGATCCCTAAACCGAATAAGCCTGAAGGGGACCCTAAGAGTTACCGTCCCATCTCTCTGTTATGCATCCCCTTCAAGATCCTCGAGACGGGGCCGTCTTTATAGACCTGACGGCTGCCTACGATACCGTATGGCATCGCGGCCTCACCTGCAAGCTGCTCCGCCTGCTGCCGGACAGGCACATGGTCAGAATGATCATGGAGCTCATCCGTAACCGCAGCTTTACCCTTACCACCGGTTGCGGACAGCTAAGCAGGCTTCGACGCCTTAAGAACGGCGTCCCTCAGGGATCGGTCCTGGCCCCCCTCCTCTATAATATCTACACCTATGACCTGCCCAACACACTCTCGCGGAAGTACGCCTACGCAGACGACCTCGCAGTGGTGTACTCTGCTGGAAATTGGCAGTCTGTGGAGGGGATTCTGAGCCAGGACATGCAGACACTAGTGGCATACTTCCGGAAATGGAGATTGAAGCTTAGCGAGGCAAAGATGGTGTCGGCTGCCTTCCACCTTAACAACAGGGAGGCTAAATGTGAGCTTAGAGTATACCTAGATGGAACTCCCCTGCCATGTTCCGCTGAGCCAATCTATCTCGGCGTGACATTGGACAGGACGCTCACGTTTCGCCGGCACCTCGAGTCACTGCGCAAGAAGTTAACAGCTCGTGTGGCGTTGATGAGGCGACTGGTTGGCTCAGGCTGGGGCGCCGGCGCAAAGACCTTGCACACGGCAGCCCTAGCCCTCCTTTATTCAACTAGTGAATACTGCGCCCCAGTATGGTGTCGCAGTGCCCACACCCGCCTCATCGACTCGCCTATAAACGAAGCCTTGCGGTTTGTGACAGGATGCCTGCGTCCTACCCCCGTGGACAACCTTCCCATCCTAGCAGGCATCCAGCCCGCAGGCCTCCGCCGCATGGGAGCCACAGCACGTCTCGCCTGCCGGGCCGTGGAGCTTAATAACCATCTGCTCCACGATAGGCTCACTATAACAGCGGAGCCCTCCCGGCGTCTCAAGTCGAGACACCCATTTGTGCCTGCCGCACAGCATCTCAGGCAGCAATGCAGAGATCTTAACATCAGTGCGGCAGGATGGGCGGATTATATGTGGCGCGCGGAGTGGGAGGCAAACACCTCCAAACTCCGCGACCATATCCCAGTCGCCGGCCCTGAGCCCCTCGGGATGGACTTGCCAAGGCTATCCTGGGTGAGGCTCAATCGTCTCCGGACCGGCATCGGGTGTTTCCGCTCATCAATGCACAGATGGGGCTTGGCCCCAAATGCGTCGTGCGAGTGTGGCGCAGAGGACCAAACCGCAGACCATGTTATCCTGGATTGCCCGGTGTACCACCCACCCAACGGGATGCATGTTCTGTCGGTACTAGATGACGAGACGATGACGTGGCTTCTGGAGAGGTGTCCAGAAATATAGCCCGGGTGAGCCCCTCAACCAAGTCTCGGGGTGGTAAAAGGGTAGCCCCTCGGCCCCGAGCATGGTGGAGTGGAGAGGAAAACAACTACCCATACGCCGAAAGAAGATCATTAAATATGCCATTAGGCTAAAGATTTACCTGCCTCTGTATTGCCTTACTGGTTGCTGGCTGTTGCCATAACATCCAAAAATGTATAGATTAGCAAAAAGCCAACAAAAGTTTAAATCATAACATCGAGACTATCTAATGCAGGACGTTGTCGTGATCATACTGTGGTCTGTGGACTCACGTATGGAAGTAATAGAAAAACAACAATTTCTTAAAGTATAAGTTACACATTTTTATGTGATGATATAAAAAAAAAAATATACAAAAAATTGCTTTGTAACTACAACCATTGGATTCCTTGACCCTGAAAATGTAGGTTTAGCAGTTAAAATGTTCTAGCTTATTTAGAAGCCAAGATATTACAAAACGTGTGTATTATGGCGGCCATTTCTTAAATGCCAAGATGGCCGCCTTTCAGACATCTGTGCAAATGGAAACATATATTTTCTGATTCCTCATACAATGCCCTTTCCAAAAATGTATAGATTAGCAAATCCCCAAAAAATTCCCACGAAATTATATAACAAACCTGACTAATTGGTCAAGTCCTCAAAGTCTCCCTGGATGTTGGTGATCAGTGGGAAGTACTGTATGTGTCCCTGATGTCCTTGTACAGCTGGCAGGTAGAGAAGTGCAGCTCTGTTTCCACCTGGTTTTCTCTCTCTCTCTCTCTCTCTCTCTCTCTCTCTCTCTCTCTCTCTCTCTCTCTCTCTCTCTCTCTCTCTCTCTCTCTCTCTCTCTCTCTCTCTCTCCCTCCCTCTCTCCCTCTCTCACACACACTCGCGCGCTAAACAATTATTCTCCGGGCGAAGCGCGAGACTACTTGCGGACCAACGAGGTGCGTGTATGTAGGCTACTGGACCGGAGTGTGTAACATCATGACTGTAATTGGGCTAGAATGATTTCAGAAAATAATAATAATGATGATAATAATAATGATTATTCTTTTTTAGGTCGTGCTGAGATGAAATTTAGGGATACTCAAGCACCCCTAAAAAGCGTCTAAATAAAATCGTCCATATCGCCAGATTCGGGTTGGGTGCGTTTAATAAACGCGGGAAGTTAGCCTGCTTGTCAGAGGTTTGGGGTCTACGTCCATCCATTACTAAAACTATTATTGTTGGCCTTTATTTGCACTTACAGCAGAGACGAATGGCTTGTTTGAGATTAGCACGTCAGAGCGTGTGTGTGGAGGGAGCTGAGCCCCGCCCTTCGTGAAACGAGGAGACAAGCGGACAAGCGTGGCAGCAAAACGCACAGAGGAGAAACATATTAAATGAGGGTGCACATGTAGTGTATTTTCATATGACGTAGCCATGGCAACCCAACGGCCACGTAGTGAAAGCAACACAGTGGGAGACTCTGTTTGACTCCCTCTTTACTCATCCAGGGCTTGCTTGAGGGCAGAAACATATTTGTCATTTATCTGATTCGTTCCCCTATTCACTAGATAACCGTCCGTTTGTGTTGTTTCTGTTAGGAGAGATAGGGAGAGACACACGGTGGCCTTTTGACAATGCATGTGCAGAGGATGGAATGTCATCATGGGAGGATAATTGCATTGGGGTCCGAGTCAGCAAGACGGCCATAACATAGGTTACATTGGAATTGTATTAGACCATAGGGTGAGTTGCATTATAATAAGACAATGACATCCTATTTGCAGGACGGAGAATGGCCTCACCTACTACCAAATTAAAGTGACGTGGACTCTGTTTAGTTGGCTCAGCGAAATAATAGTGACAGGGTATAAAGCCCTCTACGCAGATGGACCTCTTTCTCTTTATTTTTCTTCACATCCATCCTGTGACCGATTCGGACCATCAGCTCCATTGAGGGGCCATGCTGTGTAACCTGCTTTTTTGAATAAACAAGTCTTAAATTTGCTCAAGAATTCTTCTTCATTTTTAGTAGTAACAGATACCAATATATACGAAACACATAAATTAGGCAAATGACACAGAATAAACATATTTCGACCACATAATAAACATATTTCGGCCATATACAACTGGGAGAAAAATATTATTATAAAAAATAAAAAATGAACCGAATTGACATTGAACATTTTTCTTGCGGGGGCGGGAGGTCCCGTTGGGGGGGCGGTAGGTGGTAGGGGAAACACTGTATAGCTAATAAATATACACTAACTCTCCTCTCCCCAGCTCCATCCAGCCCTCTGTCTAAAGACTTAAACATACACTACTTTCCATTTTTGGTCACATTCATTACATTTTCTTTCCCTCTCACTACCGCAAACCTCTTCAATTACTGCAACAACAAGGAGCAGCATGGCTTTTCCCCATTCTAATTTTTTTTAAAAGGCATGCCGTAGCAAGTTGTTCCCTCTGCAGAACAGTTGACTATTTGGGGGGGGGGGGTTGATGACTCGTATCAGGGTATCTCACGGTGTCTCCGATTTTGGTCTTTGTTGAATGCTGGATGTTTTAGGCTTGTCTGGCCTGAACACTCAGTGGTGATGTGATCAGAAGTTGGAGGATGGGCTCATTGTAATGCATGAAATGGAATGAGGAACGTATCATGTTTTTCCTCCAGCAGCCTCCCCTGGTATGTTCAGTAGGCACACACAGTGGGCACTGGCCTCAGGTCTGCTCTCAGCTGAGCCAGACTGGCCCCCAGAGCTGGCCAGGGAGTTACATTTACCTTTACATTTTTGGCATTTAGCAGACGCCTTTATCCAAAACGAGTTACAAACAAATACATTTCGTGACGTTAGAATTATAAGGTTCTATCTAAATTTTTGTACATAATCTGATCCATTAATGCCTGTGTGGTGTTATTTTTAAAATGTTAAAAGTTCCACCTCACAAAACATAATGGAATGTAAAAACTTTGACACTCAAGCCTCAATATCTCTGAACTACCCTAAACGGAGATAGAACCTTATCATTCTAAGCTCACGATTTGTCTAAGTAAGTGAATCATCTATCCATCAGCCATCATAAATAAATCTATGCTATAGGGCCTGGGGCCATTGGCAGTCACAATGCCAGAAGAATTCATTTGTTAATTTATTAATTTATTTATTTACAATGGAGAAATTGTACAGTGGTGTAATGGGGATGAAGAGATCTTCAGGAGGAGTCACATGCTCATATCACACAGACGCTGCCAATCAGCCCCTAGACAGAACACTGCAGAGCACACACTCTTGCTTCATAGATAGGGCTTTCACACCGGCAAAGAACCGTGCCGGTTCGCGTTCGCAAACCTCCGAACGTTGGCGCTGTATGGCGAACGAGCGTTCATACCACAGTGTATCGTTCGCCAGACAGCGCCAACGTTCGGAGGTTTCCGAATGCGAACGCGAACCGGCACGCTTCTTTGGGTGTGAAAGCCCTAACATGCCACCCACTGATCTGGACTGATGGGTCTGTAACCGCTCTGCCATGAGGCATTAACTGAAAATAGCCCTGTGTGTTTCTCACAACCCAGCTGTTTGCCTCTTTACTAATGTTTTTTTCTATTTCTGTTTCTGGGTGATGTCATGCCATTGCATGCTGTATCCAGCTCACGCAAAGATGATGTTTCCGTTATGAAATCCCCACTTTCCCTTTAAACAACTGGTACGTTTTCTCGTCTCTTCACTATACTGGATCCCCGCTGGTGGAATGAGCTTCCCATGGCTGTCAGAACTGCAGAGTCACTCCCCATCTTCTGCCGGAGACTGAAGACCCATCTCTTTAGGCTACACCTTAACGGCTCCTCCTGGGACATCTACTACCCCCCAGCACTGTGTCTCCTGAGACACCTGCTTCCCCCTATACTGTGTCTCCTAAGATGTCTACTTACTGTTTCTCCAGTGTCTATAAAAAAATGATATATATATACAGTATATATAATTATTTCTTTCTTCTTCTATCGCGATGACTGCCAATGGCCCGTGGCCTGAGCTAGATTACTCTTCCTGCGACGACTGGTGAATTGATGATTCACTTGCTTAGTCAAATGTATCGATTGTAAGTCGCTTTGGAATAAGGCGTCTGCTAAATGACAAAAATGTAAATGTATCCTAATATTATCCTAATCTCTTTTATCCGACCTGTCTTACAGGTAGCTATTTATATTAATGATTATAGGTGTTGGTGAGCAACCCCATTTTACAACAATCATTTACAGTGTTTGACCCATCTGGTAATCACAATGAAATGACAAACAGATTGTTTCTCTTTGGCTTCCTGGTCTCCTCTCGCATAAGACAGTGAGACTAATGCACCACATGCTGGCCACTGACTATTCACAACTCTTGCATTCACAGGATTCCATGCATGTGCCTCTAGTCTCTATTGTACTCCAGTCTTTGAAAATGTGACATGCTGGGTTTCACACATGAATCAGAGATGATGATCATGATAATGATCATCACTGGTATATCATTTCAAGGTCCAGATATTTTTCAGTTCCGACGTCGTCATACTTCAGTTTCGAGGAGGGACATTATGCCAGAGAATGGGTTTTGTGTATTGTCTCAGCACATTGACAACCACGTACGGGTGCTAAAGAATGGGTGCTCTACTCTCCCCTGGGTGCTCTGTTCCATTTCTCTAAATGTTTTTTGTTGTTGTCGTTGGGATGTTCACTGAGAGCGTTGTGGTGCGGGTCATCGGCAGAATATAGACCGCTCCCATGTTTAAAACATCTGACAACTGCACAAGTGGAACGATGAAATTATAATAGATAGAGAAATAGGAGCTGGGGAAGATGGGTCTCATGATGGAATGGACCAGAGTTCAACCTTGCCTTGGAGTCAGAGGAGGAATCTCATTCCCATGAGATTTATCTGCTTTTGTGCCACCAGCTTAGCTTGCTCTCTCTCCCATTGGCATCCCCTGGCAGATGAATAATTTGGGTGCCAGAAAGAATTAGCATTTCTTTAGAACTGTATTTGTTTCCCACTGGAAGCACTTGACAGTGTTTTGCCACTATAGTTTGTCAGCAGGCAAGTGGATTTATAGATTATTGTTATTGAATGAATGAATGAATGAATGAATGAATGGTCTTTATTGTCATTGATATAGTACAGGTACCAAACAACGAAATTTGGGAGGGGGGGCTCCCCTGGTGCTAGGAAAAAAAAAACTAAAAACAAGAAGGGAAAAGAGCTGGTTTACATAAATAAAGGCTATGTACACTATCCACTATACTATACTATACAAATAAAACACTGTGCTGTACTCTATGCTATGCTATACCTATTCTAACATTTCCTATTCTCTGAACCTTATGTACCCTAGGGTTGTCATATTGCACATAGTGTTATTGCACATTCATTTAAAGTGTCGCAGTTTGCAGGTTTGAAATGTACACATTTGTGTTTCAGTATTACACTTGATTTGTCGCGTACCGTAGTAATTATAAGGTCATGAGACTAACCAACGTTATGAAACTGTGGCTGAGTGAAAATGTGAGCAGCTTGGTGTGCGTGTGTGTGTGTGTGTGTGTGTGTGTGTGTGTGTGTGTGTGTGTGTGTGCGTGTGCGTACGTGCGTGCGTGCGTGCGTGCGTGCGTCCGTGCATGTGCTTGTTTGTTTGTGAAAGAGAGAGAGCGATAAAGAGAGACAGAGTGAGAGAGAGAAAAGAAATGCAGCCACTCAGCCATCACAAAGAGCAGCTCCTCCCTCTAAGTGCCTCACCAGGATCCTGGTCACTCCCAGCAGGGGGTGGCTCTATTACTCTGAGTGAATAACTACTGGCAGCAGCACACACACAGGTGTCACAGCATCTGAATGAGGAAATAACATTAACAACAGTCTATGTACATCCTGAGTTCTGTAAGGGGCCTCTCTCACAGCCGTCTGTGTCACTCCACTCCGCTCTCAATTCATTCAGACTTTTGAAACACCTTTGGTATTGTTACTATTTGAGGGAGCACTACTGGAGTTGAGTTTGGGTGGACCGGCTAGAGAGCAGGAGCATGAATTTTGACAATGTTCTTGCTCAAATCGGGGGATTTGGCAAGTTCCAGAAGATCCTGTATATATGGATTTGCCTTCCCCAGATTCTGCTGGCCTTCCACATGCTGGTATCCGTCTTCACAGGTGCCGTCCCTCCTCATCTCTGTCGCTCCACTTGGCCCCCCTCCCCCGTCACAGCCTCTTCCACCTGGCCCTCGTCCGCCAGCACAGCCTCTTCCAATCTGAACTTTAGCCTGGTGGCCGGTCCTGACGGTGACCCCAACCTGTCCTGCTCGGCCCCCGGCTCCCCGCTGTCCCAGCTGAATCACAGCGGCAGCCTGGCCCTTAACGGCAGCCATGCTGCCAGGGGCTGTCAAGGGGGCTGGGAATTCAGCAAGGAGATCTTCCACAGCACAGTAGCAACTGAGGTGAGTGGCGCCATAATAAAAACCCAGAGGCAGGCCCTCTCGGTCTGGGGCCCAAAGATGGTCAACACCCCTGCACACAAGTTCTCACGTGAAGTGATGTAATGTGAAGTCCCTAAGCAGGTTTTTTCCTCCTCCTATAATTGGGTGCAGTGGTGCTTCACACAGCCATGTGACGGACCGTCAACAGTGAAAGTAATCACGGTGGATGGGTCTCAGCACGTAGAAACTGTTTTGATGGCCTCGGCCCAGATCTCCACTGTGAGTCTCACTGTTGGAGGCGATGTGGATGACAAGCCCCTCTGCGTTCCAAGTGCTATGAATCAGAATCAGAAGAATCAGAAGCAGAATCAGAAGAATCAGAAGAATCAGAATCAGAATCAGAAGAATCAGAATCAGAATTGTTTTTATTACATCCCATTGTACAGGTACACAAATGTAAAATTACTTGGCTTAGGTTCCTCAACATTGGCATTGCAGCATCAAGATACAAAATCACAATAATAGAGTAAAGTCAAATAAGTAAAGTAAGTACGGTAATGATAAAGTGATAGTGGTAGTCGTACTACATCGGAACCAGTCGTACCACAGTGGAATCAATAGTGCAACAAGCTGTACAATGCTGTGAATGTGTCCTTTTCGATATGTAGATGAAATTATCTGAGAAACAAGGCTCCCACATGCTTAGGGGCAAATTAGTAGGGCACAGTCAAAATACATGCTAGGGTGAAACACCTTCACCTTGATGTACTGTATAGTACTGTTTTTATTTTATTTATTTTTTTTACAGATTATAGCTTAGAATCTTAGACTTGCACAGTAGATGGTTGTCAAAGAATCAACAAATAATGCAGCTTCACAGTATGTGACTTTTCAACTGAATAATCTCTAACCTTGACAGTGGGATCTGGTGGGGATCTGAACTACATTGGCTCCTCAATCTACTTCTCGTTGGTGCTGTGGTGTTCGGCTACTTAGCTGATATGTAAGTCTACAACATATGTACAGTACTTCTCCAACCATTTGATTTGCCTGTGTGTTTTTTGTTCTTATGTATGTTCTTATGTATACATCCATGAAACATTTAGGTAATAAACTATATATCAGATTATGCAAAGTGAATATCAAGAGCGAGAAAGGATTTGCAATACATGCATGATCTATGTAAGTAAAAGTTCAGACCAAACGTATTTAGTAATAATGGGTAATCCTTTGGATGTTTTCCCTCATAACTTCTTTCACCAGGGCTACACTGAGTCCTCTTACTGCCATTACAAATACAAATATTACTTTACAGCTTTTATTTCCAAGTGCATTTCCTCTGGGTATTAGGGTTATATTTGCATCATATGGGTCAGACATTATCAGAATTGGGTACAGGTTCAAATGGGCATTGGCATTGCAGTAGAAAATACAAAATCAAAATCAATAATAGAATAAGCAGGATATAAACAACAATCAATAAGACCCGTGCAAGCTGCGGTTCCCAGTGGAAAAACTCTGGTCTATCGTGAGTAATGTCCGAGCCTTTTATGTTCAGAAGTGTCTCTCTGTCCTATCTTATGTAGCCAGCTACATTCCATCAAGCTACAAACACAATTAAAAACAACAAACTACTGGAATGTTTCTGCCCAGTGAACCCAAACACAGCCGCCATCCACGGCACCATCTAGTATCATTTTCACATTACACATTACATACAGTACAGAAATCTCTGCTCAGAGATTTCAATTGTAGCATCCTTATTCATTTATATTTATAGCCGGAGACAGTGCTTTTCTTTGAAATGTCCTTTACTTCCCACAGTCACTGCGAAATCAACACACCAGTGCTCTACAGTGAGTAAGAACACTTCAGGCCAAACCGTTTCCAGTGCTTCTGATGATCTCTCGTCTTGTTTCAGATATGGTCGAAAGCCCATCATCCTGGTTGGCCTAACCATGCAGGCGACCTTTGGGGTTAGTGCTGCTTTCGCCCCAAATGTCTACATCTACACTTTTCTGCGCTTTGTGGTTGGAACATCTATTTCTGCAGTCATGAGCGTATTTGTATTAGGTCCGTCTCCTATAACAACACATAACGATTCTAAAGTTCCACTATCGTCACTATTCCATTATTCTGAATAATTGTCTTGTGATCTGAGCAAATTAGGACGTTTTGATGGGTGATCTGAATCCTGATTATAACCCCTTCTTTTCTGTATGTTTGGAACCCTGCTGTAGGAACTGAGTGGACTAGTTCAAAGCACCGCATGCTGGCTGGTATCATTACCGACTACTTCTTTGGGTTCGGCTACATTATCCTAGCAGGAGTGGCCTACCTCATCCGAGACTGGCGGAATCTCCAGCTGGCAATCTCAGCGCCAGGTTTCCTCTTCATCTTCTACATCTGGTGAGTCCAAAGCAGTGGAGGCAGGTCTTTTGTCTCTATTCATCTATTTCAATTCATTCATTCGTCAAATGTGATCCTTTGGGAAAATCTGTGATATCTGAAATGGACTGTACAAAAACCGGTCCAGTGCACACATACAAGGGGACTGTGTCAACACTGTACATACACAGTTCTATAGTGTCAAATCCTTGTCATACCCCTTTAATGTTGTACCGTGAGGCATTTTCTTCTTCTTTCTACTGTACCTCAAAATGTTGATCTCCAGTTCCCATAGAGTCCAACTGATTGATTTATTCTATTTTGGGAAACACAGATTTACACTCAACACCATGTCCGCATTTCC
Organism: Nansenia antarctica; assembly: GCF_963989245.1. Lineage (NCBI taxonomy): Eukaryota > Metazoa > Chordata > Actinopteri > Argentiniformes > Microstomatidae > Nansenia > Nansenia antarctica. The sequence goes on along the minus strand of NC_137688.1, from coordinate 56,453,920 downwards.
ACTCCTTGCTCCTTGTTGAAAACCACACAAGACAGAAGTACACAAACAATTAAATATCCTGCAACTGATTCTCTGTGTCATGTGTAGTTGTTTAAGTGTGGGTCACTTTGAACACCTCTCCTCTACATTGTTAGGGTGTTGCCCAAGTCAGCACGGTGGTTAATGGTCAACCAGAGGAACAAGGAGGCCATGGATCTGATCCTCAAGGCTGCTCTTATTAATGGGAAGCCCCTGCAGGAGGATCTGGAGATATGTCAGGTGTGTTACACTGTCAGGTGTGTTACACTGTCAGGTGTGTTACACTGTCAGGTGTCATTGGTTACACTGTCAGGTGTCATTGGTTACACTGTCAGGTGTGATTGGCTACACTGTCAGGTGTGATCGGTTACACTGTCAGGTGTGATTGGTTACACTGTCAGGTGTGATTGGTTACACCTGCCTTGATAAAGGATATACTGTACAGTACTGCTAGGCAGATGTAAAATGCCAATGAACCTATTAATGATTTGTTCTTTGAAAACAATAAAGCCACAATCCTCCTAACACAGAGGTTTTTTTTAGGGATACAAAGACACAGTGAAGATGGAGGGGAGGAAAAAGCACACAGTCCTTGACCTCATCCGTACTCCCAAAATGAGGAGGCACTCATTGATCATATTTTACCTGTGGTAAGTGCGATATCAAAGATGGTGTAATTGCCTGTGAAGCTGGCATGTGTTATATGCCTCCAACCCATTCTCTCAGAGAGGCGGAGGTTGCCATAGATACTTTAGATTAAGATCTCTCAGGGCACGTACTGTACTGTATCACCTTAGGCAAACCACACCACATTCCCTGTTGCCAGTCTGTTACACTGTCAACCTCTACAGAACCGGCTTCAGGGACTGGCTGAACCGGCTGACTGACTAAAGGCCACATTCCATTCCAGTGCATTGTGCAAGCCATTTGCACTATCGCTAACTTGAGGACACCGGACCATAATTTACAGAACACAGCAGTATACAGTAGTATAACTGTGGTACAACATCATTGTTGTCATCTGATACCTGCTAAAACGAAACATATGATTAAAATGCACTTGCGTCTTGCACTTGTTTTGTAGGTCTGTGCATGTGTGTGTGTGTGTGTGTGTGTGTGTGTGTGTGTGTGTGTGTGTGTGTGTGTGTGTGTGTGTGTGTGTGGGTGTGAGTGTGTGTGTGTGTGTGTGTGTGTGTAAAGTATGTAACCATTTTGCATGGTGGCTTCTATGGCCAACCAGAGGAAGAAGGAAGTTGTGTTGCTGCTATTTCAGTAACATCTGCTGTTAAAAACACAACCATGCCTTGTCCCATGCCTAGAATGTAACCATGCCTCTCCAACTTTCTCTCTGTATGTGTGTCCCAGGTTCGTCAATGTGCTGGTCTACTATGGCTTGTCCCTGAACATCTCAGACTTTGGGATGAACATCTACCTCACCCAGCTCTTCTTTGGCCTGGTGGAGATGCCGGCTCGAACCATCACCCTTTTCACCGTCAACCGGTCCAGGAGGATATCCCAGCTAGCCTTCCTTGCTGTGGGAGGCCTCGCCTGCCTGCTAACTATCTTCATCCCTGACAGTATGGACCGTTCCATACAGAGCTCTGCTGCCTGCGTATTGGCCTTTATAGGGATAGTTCACTTGGTCACACCTTAGTAGTCCATGGACGAGGAGAAACTGTTTCAATGGAAAGTCTTGTGGCTTGGAAGGCTTTTGGGGCGAAACTGAGAAACATTATGCAAGCTGCATTAAATGATGCATGTATTTAATTAACCGCTTTTGTAAATTATGCGAGTGGGAGTGGGTTAATCACGTCACCTCCTGGTCCAGGGTTCTCAGGGATGGGCTGTCAGCCTCACACCTAGCTCCCACCCCAGCCCTCTGCTGTACTCAGGGTGATTACTGTCTCCAACAGGAATGCTGGAGATTGATCCACAGGGATGTTGTGTAGGCTTAGCTGCAGGTGATATACTGTACATATACACAGCTACCACTTACCCATGTCAATCCTGCTACCCCATTACTTCTCTTATAGATCTCTCTATTATAAGGACCATTCTGGCACTTGTGGGGAATCACTGCCTCTCTGTCTATAGTTTACATCTACTCAGCTGAGGTGTTTCCCACTGTCACCAGGTGAGCATTAACCTGCCTAGATACCTAGACAGTGTCGTTTGCCTACTCTGCTGACTCATGTTGACTGCTGATATTTGGGGACCTTTCCAATAAGGTTATTTCAAGTTCTAATAAGCCTTTCGGTTGTTTATAGTCTGTTAACCTTGTCGATACATATTATCTCTGTGACCTGTGTGATGTTTTTGTGAAGAGGACTGAGGTATGTCATACGCAAGATAACTATTATCTGTTGTCAGCAAGAAACGATTGATGCTTTGAGGATGATTGACGATTTAACACAACCTTCAAGGAACACCCAAAGCGTGTGTGACAGCCAAATCGAATCAAATCATATCAAATTGTATTTATCATATATACTAGTATATCATTATATACTATCATAGACGATACAATGACATAAATGCTTCGGGTAAGCTAGCTCCTCAACAATGCAACAAACAACATTCATAATATAATAACAATAAAACAATGGCATAAGGTGGCAATGGTGGCACCGTTATGTTTTATGTCAATAGTAAATGTTGCTCATTTTTGGACTGGACTTCATTTGTGTCATTTACATCATTTACTACACGAAAACCTTTTTTCTACAACGAAAAATACCTCATTGTAAATCAGTTGCCAACGCCTACACTTAATCAATAGGTATTTGAAAGGGCTCTGATAAGAGCGAGGTAGATGTCACAAGTGTTTTGTGTTGATTCACGTACATCTTTCACTATCGTAGACTTTATCTTGCCCTGTGTATAACTATCCCTCCACATTCAACAGCTGAAGGGAGTCTCTGAAAATGTGCTGGGTCTATGTGTTTGTATCCTTGTGCACCATCACGCATGTTCTTAGCTTCTCCACTTCTTGGCCTGTTTGGGCAACACAAGCCACTAAGAAGGGAGACCACATAGCTAAGCTGCTGTTGTTAATTGTTTGGGGATGCGGTGGTGGTGAAACCATTCTGGATCCTCAGCGTTTTATTGCCCTGCTGTGAATGTAACAGTGTGGAGTTTGGTTTGACAAATTCTCTCTCTCTCTCTCTCTCTCTCTCTCTCTCTCTCTCTCTCTCTCTCTCTCTCTCTCTCTCTCTCTCTCTCTCTCTCCCTCTCTCCCTTTCTCTCTCTCTCTCTCTCTCTCTCTCTCTCTCTCTCTCTCTCTCTCTCTCTCTCTCTGGCTCACAGACAGAGTGGGATTGGTATGGGCTCCATGTGTGCCCGGGCAGGGGGAGTCCTGGCGCCCCTCATATACCTCCTCAGGGGTCCTAGTAAGAAGGCTCCCATGGTGCTGTTCGGACTGTGTCCTCTTGTAGGGGCGGCATTGACGTTACTGCTGCCTGAGACGGCCAACAAGCCTCTGCCGGACACTATAGAGGATGTGGAGGGAACCGCCCCCTGGTCTGTCTGCACCAGCTCTGTTGTAATAAGGGGGAATAAGACCATATTTTTATTGTGCTTTGTGTTATTATATTTCTTAACCATTTTATTGTGTGGAAATACAGTCCTCAAAACAGGAGTGGGGATATAATTGTTTGGGGGGGGCGATAGCCTTTTAACCTCCATCATTGTAGGATAATATGTTCATAACATAACATAATTTTATAATCACATGGTAATTGTCTTTACTTTTTTAGTGAGGAGGAGGTGATCATCGGGCCAGTCCTCCATGAACAATGTCCAAGGAACCCAGACATTCTCATAAACTGAGGGAATGGAGTGGAGCAAGGCACCTGTCCGCACTGACTCCCAAACCTGTGGTACTGTAACTGTCTCCAGAATTATTTAAATTGTAGAAGTTAATGTGTACAAATGTAATGTAGCCTTTTTTTTTCTTTTTTTTGTGGTAAATATAATGAAGCCTTTTTTTTTATTTCTTTTTTTTAGTAACCCACTCCCCAGCACTGCAACCTACTGTATATGGGTAAAACTGTTCAGTCGACTGGAATTTGCTGGATCATCATTCTGTGTTGAAATACAAGCCATCTGAATGCAGCATCATACCAGTCAAAGTGACACAAAAGAGATCAAAACTCAAGTGCTCATTGTTTGGTTACAGTTCTTAAAAAAATAAAAAATAAACTTAATGAATACTTATAATAACATAAAAACACGGGTAGCCAATGTGCAGCCACTTGCAAAACAGCTGAATGAACAAACTAATGATCAGTTGACTTAATGAGAGTTACTCCACATCATGAAGCCTTTTCGATCGTTACATTCATGTTGACATGAGCATTTCATTCCAATTGTTGCTGTATTGTATTATTTTAAGTGTATTCATTTCATTTGGACTTACATTCCATGCATAAAGTAGGGGGCTTAGGAGCATCAAACTCAGAAAGAGAGATGGATATCCTAGTACTGTGCATGTTTTCTTTCATAAACTGATAAAGGATGAAGAAATTCAAAATAAGGATGTTAACGTGTCCATTGAAGTGGTTTTGGGGATGTGATCATTGTCATTACAGTGTATGATTTGACAGGCATTGTTTGGTTGTCATTAGAAAGCTAGAGATCAAACCCTCAAATATGTGTTTTGAATGAATGCTTTTTAGGCAACCCACTGTAAAGTGGCTCTCTGAAGGTGGAAGATTGTAATTTAACACTGCCACTCTCTGGAGAAAAATGGTACCTGTTTCTTCTCTCAAATAAGGAAAAGTTGTGCTTGTGACTCTAAATAAAGTTCCGTTTTGAAGTGTCTTTGAATGCTGTATAGCCCAGGGTTGAGCGTAAATTATATTTGAGAGTGCTGGCCATAATTGTTTCTTCTCTGACAGCTGACATACAGTATACTGTAAGGATAAAAATGAGTTTCTTTGAGTTACATCACATTTACTTCCGTTATTATGTTGTGTCCAATTAGTGTTCCCCACCACTGTCACGACTGCAAAGTCACTCTCTCTCTCTCTCTCTCTCTCTCTCTCTCTCTCTCTCTCTCTCTCTCTCTCTCTCTCTCTCTCTCTCTCTCTCTCTCTCTCTCTCTCTCTCTCTCTCTCTCTCTCTCTCTCTCTCTCTCTCTCTCTCTCTCTCTCTCTCTCTCTCTCTCTCTCTCTCTCTCTCTCTTCCGTCGAAGACTGAAGTCCCACCTCTTCGGGCTGCACCTTAGCTGTCCCTCCTAAAGCCTCCCCTTCCTCCTGTCTGTTGTGTTTATAATATATTTTATTTTGTCAGGTCTCATATCCTTTGTTTTTTATATGTTATGTTACTGTTGTTTTATACTGACCGAATACTAGTTTTTTATTGTTGTAAGTCACTTTGTACAAATGCCCTAAATGTAAATGTAAATGTGGTGTTTTTATGCATTCATATACATGTATATGTATTTGTTTTGGTTTTACATTGACTAAACCAAAGTAGGACTATGAATATGAATAATCTTTTAACATAATTTGTATAATAAAGTATTGTTAACAAATTCTTGTCCTTTCATATCGCTTTTTATTTTTTATTTTTTTACCAAAGATAGTACAGGTTATTTCCCTCCTATCTCAGGGGGCCTCACCAGACACCAGTGCGCTTAGGTTCCGCTTTTTTACAAGGAACAACTGCAGGTTCTGTGTTGGGAGTAGCTGGTACAGGCATGCATGGCAGTCAATGATTGACTGGCCTGGGGACATTAGACAACAACTGGCAGTTCAATTAGACTAGAACAGAGGACCCCAAGAGCAGCTGCAAGTGCCCATCCCCGTCCACAGAGAGAGATCTACTGTGTCTGTAAAAGCTTTGCTGAATGTTTAATGCTCGTAGTTGCACTGTCTGTGGCATGCTGAGTTATCCTAAAACTCAGATATGAAAGGATAGATAGAATATTCGATTCGGTTGTTTTTTTGCTGATGTTTTCAGACATCAAAAAGGAATCGAATGTCCACATCCCATGCTGTTGTGTAGATTCAGCTATATGCCTAAAGACCTAAACGCATGGAGAAAATAAGGGCAAAGATCAAATCAGGACATAAGAAGGTGCTTATAGAGGAAATACAGTACTGCATAAGCCATGACTGCTGCATAAATGCATGTTGATACTATTGGTTTCATGATATTTGGCTTCAGCAGCAGAGGGTGCTCTAACGCAAAGGTAATCATAGTGTGGTACAACCATTGACTGACTTTTTAAAAAATAAAAAAAGGGTAAAACCATACCAAACCATGTGTACATACAACCAAAAGGTAAAATTGTGAGAAAAACATGTTGATCTCCCCTAAAGACAACTTTAATTGAGAACACCATTCTATTTGATGCATAGGGCCTGTGCCATCTTTCTTTCAATGTTATGTTATTCCACATTCACACACGGCAGCAACTTGTCTACTAAACCCACACTATTATAATGTAGCCTTGGTCCAACGGTGGAAATTCTTTTGATGCAAAAGTGTCATATAGCCCACTGACAGACCTGTTTATGCTCTCTTTCCCCTCGTCTCACCCCCCCCCCCCCCCCCCCCCCCCCTCCACACTCAGAGTGTCTCTCATTGGCTCAACGTATTGTCAATCAGTCCGCTGGTCCCGTTAGTTTCATTGTGGCCCTGCAAAGCCAACGCCATCACACTCAGCGGCTACAGCGTCTGGGTCGGCACGCATACGATTCTGTATTGTCCAAAAACTGAAGAATAGCTTATATTTTACAACTGCAATGGAATACATCTGCCCGGTTGACTAGACGACCTTGAATCGGTAAGAAACCATTTTGTCCTTTACTGTCTTGTTTTATATGAATCGTCCTCTATTGCCTACTCCCATGCGAAATGAATTACTTTGATTTTAAATGGACAACGCATGAAACAGCATATCAATGAGGGTTTAATTGTCACCAACTCCGTTGTTTGAATAAGGGACAATCTCTTTTGAATGTACCTTTGAGTTTTGAAATGTTTTCCAGAGCAAAACATCTTAGGCTATGTGTTTTTATCGCCCAAGAACGGACAAAATGCATGCACTAATTAGACAGTTTGCCTACCCTTGAACACGTTGTGTCATTCATCAGAAATAACAAGATAAAATCAATGCAGGTTATGTCTGCAAAACTAGCTGCACATCTTAGAAGCCATATGTCGCATTCCGCTTGGTGGATAGTTTACTATTCCATCAACACGATATGTCATTCATGCATGTCTAAATTGGATGAAGGATACAACCAATGTTCTATGTACTACTTTAACTTAGGCGCTACATGATGATTGAACAACTTCGTTGAATATGAATACCGCTTGTGGGTTACACGTCAAAAGTCAGTGGTCGCAAATTGAGAGTTGTCAATTAACAGTTTCAACTATGTCTGATCCTCATTCAGTTTTGTGAATGCCTCTGGATTATTTCATTCCAGCTGAGCTACTCTACCAACAAAATTAAGATCACTGTCAGTTATAGTCTTAGTACAGAGTATGTCAAACCTATAACAAGACTTGGTGACTAGTCCAGAATAACAATGTTATTATGCATATTTCAAATGGTTCTAATTGCATGATGCCTCCATCACGTTATTCTTTGTAGTTGTGCCTTGGTGCGACCTCCTCGAATGAATTCTGCCTGAGAGCATCCCTTCATCTATATAAATAGATAAATCTGCTTTTGTGAAATTGCCACACACTTTCATTTCATCACCGTCTTAAAATAAGGGCTTAAGTCAGAAAAACAGAATAAACTGAAACAAATCTAGAATATTTAGGCAAAAACATTATTTTCCTCAAAAGTTACGTAAGCCATTATTTTTAAGAAGGTGACAATTTGATATTTGGGGTCAATTGTAAAAGCTGAAATCAGCTCTTAATAAATGGACTCAAGTTAACTCTTCTGTAAAAAACAGGTTTTCATGTTCAACTAGTTGCATTGTTGTTACACACATTTTGGCTATATTTGGTCCCTCTGACAGGTTAAACGTTTTTTCTGACATTGTCCCTTTTTGTGTGTTTCATCGCACAATGATTGTTATCTTCATTTAGATTGCTAGTTTGAATAGTGTTTTCCGGTATGGAAGCTGATGTCAGTACCATCTTGTCTTGTTCATCATCTCTTAGTTTCCTCTTGAAGTTGCTTACAGTTTCAGTAACATCCTGCACTGGTACTTAAATAAGAACGATTGCGTTTTACTATTCTTGCTATGTATATTTCTAACATATTGAAGAAGTGCACTTTTGGACTTTCTTTTGGGTTTCAGACATAGGACTATTATCGCTATTTTCAGAAGTCCTGTTTCCGTTGGTTTTTGACCTATGCCAGGGGTTGGCAGAGAGATTGCTGACTTGACTTACCAGAAATCCTACATAACAAAGCTGAGCTGCTTGTATTACAATGGTAGAAATGCAGGTCCACATGTTTGGCTTGATGTCAGATATGGATGGTATAGTATCATTGTTTTGTCTGTGAAGTCTGTCAACCAGGGTGCTGCTGCAATCTTTGCAGGATCCACAAAGATAGCCTTCCAAACCACAGAAAGCAATGTTCATCCGGAAAAATCAACATAATATAGAAACCACAAATACAAACTCAACAGGGTTCACACGGTGAAGTTCCATGGATGGTCTTGTTGAAGGTTTCAACAATTTCAGCACTATATAGCAAATATTAGGCTAACTCGCTAAATCTCAATACCCCTGCTCTGTTGATTAAAGGTGATTTGCACCAATGCATTTTCAGCAGCAGGGAGTTTTCCCCATGTAGAGATTTCAGTCTCATCAGTGACTGCTCCAGTCATAATCAACTTACTGTACCTTCAGAGGAGATCTCTTTTAATTGAGTGCTGATCTTGATGAGGCTGGCCAAATCTTGTCACAGTAATTCACCACTTGGCACCTGGACCGCTGTCTGCAGTATGTAAGCCTAGTCAGACAGCATGGTGCTGGGTCTCATCCTCCTACCCTGTAGAGCAGTGCTGCCAAACCAACATGTTTCTGCTCACTGTTGTGTTTATCCTGTGACAGCATGGCATGCTGGTACACTCTTCTGTCATACCAGAAACAAAACTGCTATGGCACATTCATACAGTGGTCAGACATACACACAGTGATCATACTCGCATGTGCTGGCTTCTATACATCAGCTGCTCTTGTCTTAACTGGGATACAGGGCACCATTATAAAGTACAACCGTTTGTCTGGCATGACAACATACTGTCGCGTTGAGTCCTTCTTGGCCTAATCAAGTCATAGGTGATTTGAAAGGGCTGAATGTGCGAGATTTGACAGATTTGGTCGAGTGGCGTGGCGTTTTTCGAGAGCTGCTGTATAGACTTTTCTGTGTGACGTCCTTTCACCCTGTTCCTCCGAAGGCGGGATCCATTTGGAACCGTTCATGAACAGGTCTGTATCAGCGGTGCTGATGTCATCACATAGCGGAGCTGAGCCCACAGTGACGGTCAGCTGGGCTCGGGTCGTGCGTGGGCGCTCTGAGCTGCACCGGGCCACTGCTCCGGGAGGTCAGCGAGCGCAACAATGCTGCCCCTTGTGTCGCAGAACATAGTGGGGAGATGAAAGATGTCTCTGTGTTTTCTGTGTGGTTTTGTTCACTCATTGACATGCTGATGGGCTCAAATTAAGTACTTTTTACAGATGAGTAAATGTTTAGTCATGGATGAATGCTGTGTATGACTGAGCCATGGGGAGAGCAATAGATCATATGGTCCCCCTCCACGTGCAAGCAACTTGAACAATGGCAAGAAGAAGAAGAAGGGCTGGCGTTTTACAGTCGCATTTGAAGATTTAGAGAATCTCCCCCCGAAAGAATAACATCATTGAAAACCAACCGTAGTGCTGTGCCACTGGGTCATTGTAACAGTAATATCATGGGATGAAATGATATGTGAAACTGATATGCTTGCATGAAAGATTGTCATAAACAGGGTTAACTGATGCCTATGGAGATGGCCATCTCGGGAATATTTCTTCAAAGGAATTCAATTAGCTGGAACTGTTTGTCAAACATCAAGTCCCCAGAGCCCAAAAAGCAGATAACATCATACACAAACACGCACACAATCTCCATTATAAACCCATACAATTCTTGTGTGTGTGTGTGTGTCTGTGTGTGTGTGTGTGTGTGTGTGTGTGTGTGTGTGTGTGTGTGTGTCTGTGTGTGTGTGTGTCTGTGTCTGTGTCTGTGTCTGTGTCTGTGTCTGTGTGTCTGTGTCTGTGTCTGTGTCTGTGTCTGTGTCTGTGTCTGTGTGTGTGTGTATGTGTGTCTGTCTGTGTCTGTGTCTGTGTCTGTGTCTGTGTCTGTGTCTGTGTCTGTGTGTGTGTGTGTGTGTGTGTGTGTGTGTGTGTGTGTGTGTGTGTAAGAAATAAGCTAGTTTCAATTGAGACTACCGGTACTGATAACTGATTACTGAGTTCATCCAAATGAAAAGCATTTACATTTCCTCAACTTCAATTGTACGGCTCTTTTGGTTTGATAGCAGCCGGGCCTTCTCCGTTTGTCTATTTTTAAGCTAATCTCTCTCTTTTTAAAAATATCTTCAACACCAATTTACCCTTCATCTTTAATGCATTCAGGAGTTTTACAGTGTTCTGGTGCTCCTTTGAGCTAACAGGCAAGAACTATATTTAAAATCATATAGCTGAATGAATAGGCCTACATGGATTCAGTCAACCACTAACCCAAACATTCTTACCATGGTAAGTCGTGGAGCAGCAATGGTAGGTTCTTATAACAGGTTTCCGCCACATGCTGCTGTCTGAACAGCTAGCCAAATCTACACCACATCATCTGGAGGTTTCAGCACAGCTGTGAGCGCAACAGACACACATTTCCTGCAGAAAAATTCTGAGAATATACAGTAACTTCATACTGCTAGACTTTAGAGGGTGTGAGTATTGTGATAAGATTAGACCTGTGTCCTTTATTTATCCATGTTAGTCTAATGCTAAATTGAGATTGAGAAAGAAATCTATTTTTCAAGGGGGCCATGCTAACTTACTTCACTTGTAGCACAAATGGTCAACATTTGAGTGGCTTTACCGCTCCATAGTAAAGTATGAATCATGTGGGCTGTGTTGTCCACACAGAAGGAGGGAGAATACAGTAGGTCCACAATATGTTGTGACTAATTTATTAATGATATGTTGCCCTGTTAGCAAGTGCACTGATGTCAACCGTTTGCATTTTCCGGGGAAAACAAAAGTGTTCTGTTTATGTATGATTATGGCCCGGAGAGTTTTCATGCATATGTAATGTTTTCGCGTGCGTTACAAGGGCTGTGTTCTGTCTGTCTCAACAACACAGTACCTCCCTGTCTTCAGAGCGGGTGCTGCTGTATAAAAACGCAATGTTCATTTACAATGTTATGGATTTCTATGAATTTCAATTTGACCATACACTACATCATCATCATCATCATCACACTAAAAAATGCACTCCTCTGTCTACTCTTCATCACGGTTTTTTATAGGTTTCAACTCATCGACATAGTGAACGATTCTAACCCTAACCCTAATGGGAGCAAGAATCCTGCTTCAACACTGAGGTAGTGAGTAGCCTCATCAGTGATGTATGGTAGAAATCCCAGTGACGGTATTCCTTTTTTACAGGCTAGTAAACAGCGTCCGTGGAGCGCTCTCTTCTCTCGGTCGACTCTGCAGCGTCATTTCTCTGCAATGCTGATGCAGCTGCTGGAGTCTGACAAAGGAGACTATTGCTCATCCTGGCTTCGGCATCGGCGCCCCTTCTGCCACACAAGGCCCAGACGTGCACTGCTGTGCCCCATTAAGACAGACATTGCCGAGGGATAAAGAAATATTGACACATGTGAGCTTTACCTTTTTTGGTCGAAGGGGCCCCCTGAGCCATTGTTAATGTTAATACGGCATCCTCTCTTTAATCACTGTCGGGGCAAAGGAGCTGCATAATGTGGGTCTATTTAGACAACGTTTGGGGTTTGTTTCAGCGAGGTTCCTCATCTTAAGCTAATATCATTATGCTCATTGTTGCGTTGCATGTGCTGTACAGTAGTTGAGGCTCTGATTATTGTGTGGTGACTAACATAAGCCCAATGTTAACCCATTCTCAAAGATAAATAGGTTATATATGTTCAAACCTTTTACTTTTGTAATAATGTATAGTCACTACCACTAGTCCTCCTCCCGTTAGAGACACTGGCGGTGAGAATGTTGGTCCATATTAATCTACCTTGCCTCTGTCAGTCTCTTTGTGAGAAGTGTCGGATCAGAGTCAGTCCTACCCTGTCAGTCAAAGGCCATATCTTTGTGTTGATGGGCAGTGGTGGACTATTCTTGTTTTGGTGGACTAGTGTTAATTAGTGTCAATGTCCAACACTGCAATTCTGTCACCTGCTAATTTAGACATAGAGGCAGGCATGTTATACTGTAAATATCTAAGCTCGTCATAACAATTTAGCCTGTAACTTTCCTCTAACCAGGGGAGGCTGGTGAAGGTAAAAAGAAATCGGAGGACAGGCTCATTGTAATGCATAGAACGGAATGAGGAATGGTGTCAAACACACTCCACCAGCCACCCCTGCCTCGAAGCCTTGATTAAGCAAGCCCTGAAATGACTGATATGGGAGAGTCTAATGACATGGGTAACATTTTTATTTTTTTTAAACACGAGGGAGAGAGAGGGGGCTATGGGCCGCCATGACCCCTCCGGCTGTATCTGTGTGGTGCCTGCCTACCCAGCAGCCTTTGCATGGAGAGCGGTCCCCCCTCTGTGGAGCCTTACTGTGTGTCTGTCCGCCAAGCTTTGTGCTCCTCTCGTCTGGCCCAGTAAAGAAAGAGCAGAGGAATGACTGACTGAGCTCGTTGTGCCTGCCGGCCCGGTCACGTGACCTGCGTGTGGCTGAATGACTTTACCCCTGCCTGCAGCCCTTGGCCTCTGTGTGGCTGAATGACTTCCCCCCTGCCTGCAGCCCCTGGCCTGTGCCATTATATTTTATTGGAGGGGCTGGGAAATGAAAGACGGCCCGGGCCGGCGCTGTCCCTGGGCCGGGGCTACGCCACCCTCCGCTCTTCCGCCGCACTCAGTCACAGAACCACCAGGCCTGCTGGGAGCCCGTCGCCATGGAGGCCCAGGCTGAGAGAGAGAGGGGCGGTGGAGTGGACAGACATGTGGGACAGTTACATGGTAATTTACTGCTCGCGGAGGGGGTAGAAAATCACATGTTTCCCTTCCGTACAGAGTACGGCTGGGGTATTTTTGGGACTCCCTCTCGGTTTCATCAACAAGTCCCTCTAAATAGATTGCTCCACAACCCTCAATGAAAGAAAAAAAATCATCTTGGGGAATGGGGGGTGGTGTCTGGCAGAACATTTTAATACTGCTGAATGATGGTCTTTGTCTTGACTGATGTCTGAGCCCTTTATTAGTATTCAAGTGAGATCCAAATCCAATCCTTTTGATTGTCATTGAAGGATTTAATTTTGTCTTTTGCATTTACATGGTGGTTGGTGGTTTCGATATCTGATATGGGAGAACAGCTTTTACATCTCATCTTTGTCTTGATTTACATTGTGACGGGGTGTGTTGCAATCAGTATGGCCTGTGCTGGAATGACGCCCCTCCATGAGCTAAGGCAGTGTGTGTGTCTGTGTGTGTGTGTGTGTGTGTGTGTGTCTGTGTGTGTGTGTGTGTGCACGTGTGTGTGTGCGTGTGCAGCCAATAAATCAAGACTTCATTAAATTGGAGAATTACTGAAAAGCAAGCTTTGGTAGTTACCTATGTCATGTTTATTTTCAAGCCCATTACAACAAAGTCATAGACATAATGTCATTTCACCAAGGGAAGTCCGAGCTACTGTGGTCTGACAGTCATATATATGACTCAGAAAACATCAGACACATTAGTTTAACAGACCACTACTTAAAAGTTGAATTTGTGGCTAATGGGGTGGAACAGATTTGGCTCTGGAGACACTGACACTCTTTTAGATAAAGTGCATTTTGTAAATGTGCCATGTAGCTAACCTCAAGCCCTGAGGACACAAAGAGTTCACTGTGGAACAACGTCCATAATCATGCCTCTTCCTCTAATCTCTTCAGAGTGCTGGCGAGGCATCTGGTTTAAATGGAGGTTCATTTTGTGGCCCCGCTTTCGTCCTTTGTGGGAATTGGTTTTCAAATAGTACATAAACCTCATGCTCAGGTAAAGCTGCGTACAAGGTTGCGCTTCTTTAGACCTTGGTCTCTGTCCGAATGAATTTGTGTAGTTTGTTTGTTGTGCTTTGATTCGCTACTGCTGCGATTTTGAATTGCGATACTGCAGCAGCGGCTGTTGTTGTTGTTACAAAGTCAGGGTTTTTCCTGCATTCATCAGAGCAGTTGCGCGTCATCTCCCTGTCATCTGAATGATCACGCCCCTTTTTGGGTGATAGAAGTGTAGAAGTTTGACTGGCGGTCAATGGGAATTTCTGGTCTTCGCTACTTTAATCCGATAAAATAAGAAAACCGTAGTGCTTTTTAGATATTAGGAGCCCAAATCCGATGGCCAGTCAGGCAAACTATTATATAGTGTCGTTGCCGATCAATGATCGACGTCGTTATATAGAGAAAATTAATGAAATAGGGGTTGATTCATCAGAGCAGTCATACGTCATCTCCCTGTCATCAGGGATTTGGAGTTCTTCATTTGATTTGCCGTGTAAATCCCCAGACTGCCCAAATCCGATGGCCAGTCAGGCAAACAATTATCGACGTCGTTATATGGAGAACATTTATGAAATAGGCAATGAATGTGTGTCCTTTCAGTCTGCCTCCATCCATGTGGATGAACCACCCGACCTAAAGGCCTGAGGTGTTGTAGGAGGTATGAATATGATTTAGGGGGTATTTAGTATAACAGGCTAATGGGTTTATTGTGAGTTTACTTTGATTGTTTGTTTATTGCCTAGATCACCGTATTGAGAAGTAATATGGTTATGGGGGGTGATATTGCAAGGTAATTTAATCACCTGCGCACCTTGCATGGCGGTAGTGGAGAGAGAGGGTATTTTTGTTGACCGCATTATATGCATATTCTATACGCATAGTTTGTTATTTTTCTGGTTTTGATCGCTTATGGATTATTTTTGTATGTCGCCAAGTTTGATTGTTCTATTCAATAAATGCTCTCAAACGTACTTTTCATCTCAGCGGATTGTTTGGCGCGTCATACAATTACCAGCCCAGACCCTGCTTGCGTCTCTCAGCGACTTTTTACTTTTGGCTCTATCTATCTATCTCGCTACAGGTGTCATATAACCCTAACCCATATCCTGTCATATAAAAGTACCTTATTGAATCTCCAGGTAATGTATTTCTGACATCCATCACTTTTGCTGTCGTTAAGACACTTTATTTTTCTGTTTTGGTAGTCTGTCCAATGTGACAATTGCCCTCCTCCACCGGCCCTAGTTTTGGATCTAGCTTGCTGTTCATTATTTTCATGATAAAACGTCATAACATCATATACTTCATAACTTCATATACACCATACAGGATAAATACTGATTAACAGTAGGCTACTTTGGCAAATGCCCATTGAACAGATTTGTTTATTATCCTATTTTAAGAAAACTAATGTAACACTCATCTGGGGATTTACACGGCAAATCAACTGAAGAACTACAAATGCCTGATGACAGGGAGATGACGTATGACTGCTCTGATGAATCAACCCCTATTTCATTAATTTTCTCTATATAACGACGTCGACCATTGATCGGCAATGACACTATATAATAGTTTGCCTAACTGGCCATCGGATTTGTTCTCCTAATATCTAAAAAGCACTACGGTTTTCGCAAAGACCAGAAATTCCCATTGACCGCCAGTCAAACTTCTACTCTTCTATCACCCAAAAAGGGGCATGGACAGGGGCGGCGCTAGGGGGTGGCTACTGGGGCTCAAGCCCCGGATGTTTTCTGAAAAGCCCCGAATGTTTTACTTTAAAAAAAAAAAAAAAATATAAATAAAAAAAACTCTCGTGAGTAACGTGCAGTACCGGAGTCCAACAGAGAGGCAGCAGCTGCGCGACATTAGCCTGCGTACTGCGTAGCCTACCCTGCCCTGAAGAAGAAGTGATCTCAATCAGTGCCTGACTTGCAAAATTGTAAGGATGGATATCCGAAAGTTGTTTTCAACAAAACAAGTGCCTTGTTGCAGCAGCAGTATCAGCAGCTGACAACAATGACATCACCAGCAGTGATGACATAGATGATGTTTCAGGTTTGTGAATCTTATTAGAAAGGTGACTGACTCACTGACACTACTTTTCCGGTTTGCTAATGCTAGCTGGCTATCATAACATAACGTTATGTTATAATGAAAATGAAACATAGCAAGGTACTGTTACGGTACATGGTAAGAAATCAAACAAAGGATAATACTTATACAAATAAAGTGAATAACAGGCTGATAGTCTTTGATATCTGCACTCTGGTTGACTGAGTAACAAGTGAAAAAGAATGATGTAACGTTAATGTTACAGCTAGTAAACATGGAGTAACCACATTAAGTATGCCCTTATGGTAGTATGTATGTATACAGAACATGACTCAAATCTATCCTAAGATGTAACGAAGTTTGTTTAATGTCCCAGGGGGATTTGATTTCACAGTACTATACACAGGCCAACAATACATGTAATATATCGTCATATAACACAGGACAAGACTCTAAATACAATATAAGTGGTGAGCACAGAGTCTGCCCTGATATACATACTGTAACATAACTAGCCTCAGCCCATCAATTATGTAATTCTATACAAATATAAATGATGGTGACTGACAGGGGGAGCTACGTGTGCTGACCTCCCTCTGTGCCCAGAACCACCACAATTAGTTTGCTTCATTAAAGGGTGTGAATGTATATGTGTTCTCCAGTGCCTTTTGTCCGCTTTAAGGTGGTGGAAAGTTGAAGGTTGAAGGCAAAATTTTCCGACGCGCTCTGCGCGCACATTATATTCTCCCTCTGGGCTAAGCCCCGGATCTCCTACGATCCTAAATCCGCCCCTGGGCATGGACATGACGGGAGGGGAAAGTACCCGGATGCGTTGCTCTGATGAATAGAGAATTTTGAGGCGGCCGCCTCCGTCATATTTCTAGCCACCTCCAATTCTCGACAAAACTCTGATGGTCGTATTTTCTACAAGCGCTGCACTCGGTGGATTTCTGTCATTTCTAACTGCAATTGCGGCACTGAGCCGACGTGGTGGCGGGGGCGCTGTTTCGCAAATAAGTTAGCTTTCGTTTTTGCTAGCGAAATAGCTGATAGTTGATATTGACTGCTCAAGGAGAATACATATTTGAAAGTACAGAATGCCTGAGAGCCTTATATTGCATTATATTACATTATATTTTGATTGGTCATCATTTGAATTGGTGCCTGAATATTGTGTTTTCCTTTACATAAATAATGACATTTCTACCATAAATTGATGCAGAAAGGTCACAAATTGGTGCATATCAATGCAAGAAAATAAGTGTTTGATGCTCGTTTAAGGACCCCCAGACAGCCCCGCTTCATGGGTCCCCCCCGATGTCAAACACCACTGGTACCACCTCCGCCTCATTTTGAGCCAGGAAAAACCCTGAAAGTCAATGTTTCCACTTTTCGGTTGATGGTTCACACACGGGGGTAGGTGTTTTCTCAAGTTTATAACCTACATCATGCCTCCTACGTGCGTGATATAGTGACACTAGCCAGAGGCAAAACCGTTACACCTGTATATGACACACTTGATGGACAGACACTTGATGGAATAAGCTCTCCTAGGTCTTATAGCAGCTCAACAGATTTAATGAATGAGAAGTCGCCAAATCCACCTGCCTGGTACAGAAATGCCAGAAAGGAAATGAAATGAAATGAGGCCATCCTACAGGCTTTCTGATGAAGCCTGGCACCTTGTGTGTTCTGCACGGCCACCTGTTGTTTACGAACAGACAGATATTAAGGTCACTGTTTAACAGAGCACAGTCTGTCACAACGTCCCGCAGCATTAGCTAGGAGAGACTGGAAGGGTTGTGGACATAAAATTGCACAAAGACCGAATGGATGGAGTGAAAAAAGTAAATGACACTGACTGGCACACACACAGTTGATCTTCATGTTTTATTGAATGGGATAATGAATAATTGAATGTGTTTCTCTCCCTACAGGGCCTGTGTTTTGGCTGTACACAAAGCAATGTGGAACAAATAAAGATCGTGATACACTGAAAACCTGAGGTAGGCTTTTAATTACCGCTCACACACCAGACGTGCTCGCACACACACACACACACACACACACCAGCTGTCCACCGCTGGTTAAAAGTTATGCTACAAGCACTCAAGCTGTACTGTATCTTTGTAAAACCCCACCCACAACGTGTGTGTGCGCGTGTGTGCGGGTGCATGTGCGCACGTGCATGCGTGTGTGTGTGTGTGTGAGAATCTCCCTTTCTCTTTCTCTCTCTCCCTTTACAGCCCTGCTATCTTTAATCCTCTCTGCGCTGCAGGCCAAAAGCTCTGTCAGGGGTTGGCCCACAGCAAGACCATCAGGTTAATCTGGTGTCACTGGGTGGAACACGCAACCCGCTCTGAGCAGTTACGCTGAGCACTTATCCAGCTTTCTCAGGGCTTTTAACCGTTTTTTTCCTAACTGACGGAATTTCGAAGAGGAAAAAAAACTAAAAACCTGTTGTTTTTGTTTGATGGTAATCCTTGTCTTTGCGTGCTGTGCTTCTCCTTTCCCAGAGGGGCACAGAGGCTCAGATGCCAGATTACGTATCCGCATCGTGCAGCACAGCCCTCTGTTCCTCTCCTAAGGCGAGTCTACTGTATCTGTCTCAGTCGAGGGCGCCGCAACACAGTGGCTTTCCTCTGCTGGGCAGCCAGCCCACTTGTTTTGTGACCGTTTGGGCGAAATATAATAAGCCGAAGCCGTCCATGCTCGGCCCTGCCAAAGGGCCTGCAGTCTGCAGTCTGCAGTTTCCTCTTCCTGAGCGGAGTGCAGCAAGGGCCAGCCCGCAGACAAAGAGGACATAGTGGAAACCCCGCCGGAGTTACTGTACAACTAGGCTATAAATGGAAAGGAGCTCTTTATTTGGGGGGGGGGGGGGGTGAATTCCTCAACAGTGGCAGGGTGGAAATCAGTTGGTGTATAAGGGGCTTCTTCTTCCAGGAATCTGGCAGCTGGGTATTCAACATTCGTACGGTAGCAGGTGCATAAATGATGCAGGGATTCATCCAGCTGTACGCTACTCAGTACTGCACGGGCCCTCCCCCCCCCCCCCCCCCACGTCCAATCAGATGATCCGGTTTAGCAATGGCGTTAAGTATGTAGCTGATGTAATGGAGCTAACACAGCAGGATAAAGTATTGTGGCGTGTGCGCAACAACATTGAACCCGGGTGGAGGTTGTGGAGAGTGGGCCAGTGTAGCCTGGTGGAGCCTTGGAGAACATATGCATGAGTAGTGACAGGTATTCATGCTCTCAACGGACTTACTGCTGGGGTCAGGGTGAGCTCTACAACAGTGTGATGACTGCATGCAAAGGAACGGGGGGGGGGACCCTACACTGCCACACACACACACACACACACCATCAGTGGAACAATTGATGTGTGTGTGTGTGTGTGTGGGAGGGGGTCCTAGAAATGAGTCACTGATTCCAGTGAGGTTTTTAAATGTTAAGACCTCCCGTCTCTTCCCCTCACCTTCATGTGTTATTCATTATCTCATTAAGGACAAACTCAACTGAATACTGGATGTATTAACTCATTGTTTTCAGTATTACTGCGCTGTGTGCATTGTTTAAGGAGGATCGAGTCGTCGTCATCGTCATCTGTTTTGCATCTTCCCACGTGCCCCCCCTAATGAATGGCTGTGGTGTGGGCTGTGAACTAATTTCTGAAATGTCAGAGGAACACGGAGGAACCCTCCGACCATTGTGGTGGTGTAAATCTGCGACGCCGAGACGTAGGCTGGGCTGTGGTGGCACTAACTGCTAACCTATTTTAGCTTCGCTACATTATGTTGACATTTTCTGTTGACATTTTCTCTCTCCCCATGCCTTCGTTCCACCCTATGCTATCTTAACGAAGCAATTCGTTACAACAGGGCTGCAAGCTTTGATGTATACACACCCTGTATATACTGTACAGGGTGGTACTCCTGTAGAGAACCTCACCCCAACCCGAACCACTGGACTCCACTTGAACTTGAGACGGGGACGTGCTGTATCTCACGTCGGTGCTTTTTTTAGCGGTCATTTTAGTATTCACCTCGTTAATGGACCAACCGCTTTAACCATAGAGCCCCATCCATGTTTTATCCCAGCATGCATGGCAGCTTCTCATAACCAGCCAGGCCTCTTGACTCGTCTTAGTCTCTCCCTGCGTCTCTCTACCTACGTATTAGAAGCGCTGAGCTCACGTTTGATGCTAGAGAGACGTCAGCTCTGGGAAACATCAAAGAGTCCTGGTGGTGGCTTACCTCCTCGTACGGAGAGGAGCCCTGCCTTGCCTCCGTGGAGCGCTTGGGGATATTATACCACATCAATGTTGTTTTCACACACAGCTTTTCCCCCCGCTGCACTGTGCCAGGGGGTGCATGTCTCTCCAACCTGCAGGCAGAGGGGTGGGTGGAGGGCGGGTGAAGGGGTGGGGGGGGGGTGGAGACAAGAGATAAAGGGGTGGCTGCCTGGTGATGATGGCTGTAATCCAGAGCTCCAGTGCTGGTGCCCTTTTGAAGCTCTGTCTCTCCTCTCTCTCTCTTTCTCTCTCTCTTTCTCTCTCTCTCTCTCTCTCTCTCTCACTATACAGATGAAAGAGTGATGGGGAAAGAAACGTGGATCAGCAGGAGTTCAGCAGCTACAGCTTAAGGGTCTGGGTGGATAGAGGCAGGCCTGCTGTGGCCCATGTGCAGAGCGTGCGTGTTTGTCTCTGAGCGGACATCACGGTTATTTATGCGTTTGTGTCTTTTGTTTTTTCGCTGGATTTGTCTTGTTTGTTTGAGTCAGGAAATGACATGGTTGGGAGTTTATGAACTGTCTCTAGCTGCTTGGCAGTAGCTGCTGCCGTCGCTCCGTGAGGCGGTCTGCGGTGTAGTGTTCTGCTGCAGGATGTGTGTGTAGAGTGGGAGGAGCCCCCCCCTCGTGTGTGTGTGTGTGTGTCTGTCTGGTGTGTTACCCCACCTTGCCTTGCTGACTCCTTCAGCAGGAATGTTGACACCCAAAAGTCTCTCCCCCCCCCCCCCCCCCTCCCCCCTCCCCCCAGCACATGGATTAGTAATCCTAAATCAGCGTGTTGATGTGCAACCAGCATGCTAACTCCGAAATTGTTTATCATTAACAGAGAGACTACAGGCTTGTGTATCTCAGACTATATGGCTGACAGCTGCCATATTGCCTTGACTGGACGGAATGTGTGTTGATTCTATTGGCCAACATGAAAAGGCATTGAAGCAGGAATCAGAGCCTGGAGAACAACGGCAGCTGCCTTTCTTCATTGTACAGCTTAGACTTACTGCTCACCCTGTTGAGAGGCGTGACAGGTATTATTGTCAGAGGAGCTGAGAAACCCCTCGCACTAGACCAGGTCCATTAATGGCTTTACACATGGATAGGCTTATTATGGACATGGGTGGACAGTGACAATGGCCTCTTTCACTTGACAGTGCTGGGGTCTGACACCCCCTGCATGGCATGGGACATCACCAGACTGTAAATGAGCCTAATCTTTATGCACTCAAGATGGCCTAACCCACACAAAAAACCCTCGAGGAGCCACGTAAATCCCTGCAGGGTCGGTGTCCGCTCAACAATGCGAAAGTAAATGTTGAATTCCACCCAAGGAAGCATTGGAGTTTGAATTATTCGACTCCTCAATAAACTCTCTCTCTCTCTCTCTCTCTCTCTCTCTCTTTCTCTCTCTCTCTCTCTCTCTCTCTCTCTCTCTCTCTCTCTCTCTCTCTCTCTCTCTCTCTCTCTCTCTCTCTCTCTCTCTCTCTCTCTCTCTCTCTCTCTCTTACTCTCAGGTGTTACAGGGGGGGGGGGGGTTATGTGACGTTTGGAATCAATGTAGTGAACGTGGCCAGGCCTGGTCAGTACCAGCTACTAAACCGTGCCCCTGTTCCTGGGCGGAGCAGTGTTTTACTGGAGCAAGAGGAGAAGCCCTTTGATATTTGTTTTCTCTTGCTCAGGGCGATCTCCACGCTGGCCATAATGAGCTGCAGCTTCCAGGAGCGCTCCACATGTTGGAAGGTTTGACGTTAAATGATGACAAGGGGAGACAACTGGTTGGCTTCAGCCACATGCTCACTCTGGGCCCTAAACAGGGCTTATGCCACTGGTCTAATGAGCATCAGCCCTAGGGGAATCACTGCTACTGGTTGATTGGCTGATGCTCTGTTTTGACTGGTTGGCCTGGAGAGGCCCAGCCTGCTGTTATGAGGGACCAAACTGGAGAATAGCAACGTGGTTATATAGGGTTAATTAGATTGCATTATTAGGCTGAATCAACAGCTGTCTCTATCAGTTCCTGTGTGTGTGTGTGTGTGTGTGTGGGGGGGGGGGTGTACAGTTCCTCCTTCCTTATTCGTCGAGAGCATCCTGTCGAATCATGTCGCTGAGAACCTCCTCCTTAGGCCATTGTGTCTGGGAACGAGGTTATGTCACTGGCAATGGAAGATTATTTTATTTATTTTATTTATTTTATTATTTTATTCACATAACAAGAACGTGTGGTTATTGTGAATGTTTATTTTAGAGGATTTTATGGCAGCAGCAGACTCCCAGGCAGATGTGCTGGCAGAGCACGGCCCGGCTAAGTGGGCACAGAGGGGGCAAGAATAATGCCATGTGGCAGTGCTTCAGCCTGGCCCTGTCACCCGAGAGGTCTTTGAGGTCGCACCAACAGTGTGCTGTTCAGTTAATACAGAGGCTCCCTGCAGAGCCAATCTGGACAGGGGAGGAAATGAAGAGCAGATTTTCGCATGAAAACCCACTTCTGCCATGGATTTAACCCTGGAACCTCCTAACAGTCAGCATAATAATAATAATGCATTTTATTTGTATTGCACTTTTCATTCAAAAGAATCTCAGAGTGCTACAGAGAGAAAAACAACAGCCCTAAAAACATAATAAGTTAAAAACATAGTTAAAAAAAGACAAAATAAATCACAACAATGAACGCAGGTTCAACAGTCGAAGACCTTTTTGAATAAAAAGGTTTTTAGGCCTGTCTTAAAAGAGTCCAGGCTCTGTACTGCCCTTAGCTGGCTAGGAAGGCTGTTCCACAGCCGCGGCGCAGCCGAGCAGAAGTCTCGGTCCCCCATGGTGCGGAGCCTGGTATTGGGGACCTGGAGGAGCAAACTGTTTGAAGACCTGAGGGTGCGGATGGAGGTTTGTGGAGGTCAGTGATGAGTTCTTGCAGATAGGGAGGTGTGTGTCCGTTGAGCATCTGCATACTGTACTGTTAGTGTCTCTCTTGTCGAAATCTCTTCATGTCAAAATCATTTGTTTTTGTCATAATTACACAATTACGGGGGAATCTCAGCGCTCTCCGTAGTGATCCAGGAGGCTGTCAACACGTTGTTCCTGCAACATCAGAAAATGTGCCACTGCAGAAGCCCTGCTGTGCTTTAAGGCACGCAAACATGTGACATTGATCCTAATGGAACCCACCTGCGGTTCAATGCCCTTATTAATAAATCGAGAGATCGATGATGAGAAAAGACCATGTGGGGCACATTAAACCAGGCCACTCTGAATGACATAAATAACAGAGTGTATTTTCAATATAGTGCATTTATAATATGTGACAGGGCATGGTTAAAAAGTCCGCAACTAGGGCAAAATCATTTTTCTGTTTCTTCCAGATTATGAAAGGGTAGATTGTAAGCTTTAAAATGATGTGTCATACATTGAAATCTGAAACAAGTTGAAGAAGTCATGGATATTTTAATGGTGATACCCCCTGAACCACTGTACTGAGATATCCAGCCTCAAAGTCTTCAGAGACGTTTTTCACAGAGGTAATGGGTGGGAACAATAGCTGGTTAACTCCACCCTAATCACTCCCTCAAGACAACCATACCCTCAAGACAACCACTCCCCCATTACACTACCTGTCATTACCTACCTGTCATCTGTCAGTGGGGTTGTCAGCTAACCCTCAGGAAACAAAATTGCAGGGTTGACACGTTTAAATAGCTAAATAATAATAATAATAATAGTAATAATAATAATTCAAGATTCATGATTTTTTATTGCCATGTGTGCCAGTACAGTGCCTGTACAGTATGTTGCATGTTTAGTAGGTCTGCAACAAATGTATTTATTCATTATGTTTTATCTTTGACAACGTATTTCTTCCTCCCACCATCTCATTAGTTTTGGAGAGGGGTGGCATAATTGTGGTGAGCAGTTTCAGTGGTTTGATAACTGATGCTAACAACGGGGCTATCTACCTTACTCACAAAACAACAAATAACTGTTTGGCTATCCTAAGTAAACAACACAAAATCCTAGTATACAACACATGTGTACACTTTAAAAAAATGTGAAAAAATACTTTCTTGTGAAATATGACAACCCTAGTTGACTATCTGTGCAGTATAGTACAGTGGATTGTGTACATAGCCTCTATTGATGTAAACCAGCTCCTTACCTTCTTGTGATTTTATGCATCTATGCTTTTTCCAAAATGTGTTTCTTTTTCCTTTCCTAAACACCAGGGGAGCCTCCCCTCCTAAATTTCGTTGTTTGGTACCTGTACTGTAACAATGACAAATAAAGTCTATCTACATGTAACTCACTAAAACTTACCCAAGAACACAGCAGAAGGTCTGTCTGCAGACGACTGTCCCATGAAAGTGAAGTGGAGATCAATGTCTGAAATTCTGTTGTCTTCTTCGTCATCGTCAGAGTTCCCGTTCGGAGTTCCCATTATGTATAGTGCAATATGAATCAGTTAATTAATTGCCCACTGTCGATATTTCTACCGGCTTCAGAAATTCTGTTTATAGCGTTAGCTACAGCATCCGCATCCATCTTGTAAATTTGTCAACAGGTCCAGACGCACATGGCTACTTGTAAATACAGCTGGAGTGGGCGTGGCTACACACACTGCCACACTAATACGAATAATACCCGCCACCGACTTTGTAAATGTAGGTATTTACCAACTAAATGTAGGTATTTAGTGAATGTAAAACTGTTGGATATGATATCGAGTGGGTTCTTCATCGCTTCGTTTGTCGTCCTATGCCAAAGACCGGAAAATACATTTTTTCACAACAAGACTTGTTTGGCTCGATTGCGAGCTTTCACAATTGCCGAGATGGGGACCTTTTAATGAAACCCTGTCACATATTCCATGTGACACATTCTAATGCTTTGGTCCTCATGTCGGGATCTGATCGGACTTTTCTTTTGAAAAATGTGAATACATTTCAGCGTTGTTGCAAATCAATGACACATCGCTAGTCAACTAACACAGCTTGTTTTGTGAGCCTGCTAACAATGTAAAGTAGTGTTATAGTTAACTAGGTAGCAGTGGGGATTAGGTACTCACCGAATCCATTGCCTTTCAGTATTTTGGCTTGACTAGCGAGTTTGTGTTGTGATTCTCAACAACGTTGTAACGTAGTTTCGTGTTTCAGAAGAAAAGTCTGAACATTGTTGATTGGTTGCCGACGTGCGGACCAAAATGATCAGACTGTGTCACACATGTGCAATGTGGTGGCTGTGCAGTGTGGTGGAGGTAGTTGTATGGTATATCTGAAGGTATTCTTGTAGTTACCCTGTTCTACATGGACAGTTCACATATTGATGTTATTATCTAGCGGTCCAGTGATTACAGCCACACTAACAGACGATACATCAGGCCTGTCCAGGAAGTAGACAGCAGGGAGAATGACAGCTCCAGTGTCACCGTTCAGTTCTGCACTAGTTCACACCATCGATCTTTTGTGACATCATTCAGTCAACACTGATAGAGAGTGGGTGTTTTCATTTGTTTCTGTCAAACTAGCTCCTCTGCACTTGAATTAAAGAATCGAATGAGTAAGCCCCATGCCCATCCCTGCTCCTGTCAGCTCACCGCCGGGTTAACCCTGGGACATGCAGGACAGGCAGACACCCGCCCAGACAAAGCCTGTATGTCTATGGGAATGGAGGATACTTCATTTAGAAGATTATTACCCCTCACAAATTCTGCAATCACGTCAAAGCAGCGGCGTCTCATGTCCCGGGGACTTAATGTTAATGTATGTAGCGGGGGACAACCAATGACTGGCACGGTGAGGCACAACTGGATCACGCTCCCTCTCAGTGGCGTCGGAGCAGATTACAGGCATCTGAAGCCTGTGTGTGTGTGTGTGTGTGTGTGTGTGTGTGTGTGTGTGTGTGAGTGTGTGAGTGTGTGAGTGTGTGAGTGTGTGAGTGTGTGAGTGTGTGAGTGTGTGAGTGTGTGAGTGTGTGAGTGTGTGTGTCTCTCTCTCTTTCGGTTTGTCACTCACTCACTCAATCCCTCAATCTCTGTTTCAAACACACGCGCATGCGCACACGCACACACACACACACACACACACACAAACAGAGAGAGAGAGAGAGAGAGAGAGAGAGATCAGAAATACATACCTCTCTCCTGCCTTGTCCTCATTAACAAGTGCTTTAGTCGTGCTTCTGTGTCATTTCTTCTCTCTAGTTGACACTCCCCAGACCTGCAGACCTCCCCTTGCCAGCAGCCAAAGGGCCCGATAGTACTCTGTGTGCTCAGGAATGTGGTAACCTAGCAACGGGGGCTGAAGTGACACATCGCTCTGTTGGCTTGTGATGGGCGGCTGTGCATCAGGGATGGCTGGGTTCCGCTGCTGGGATGGATGGAGCTAGTGGCATGACTCGGTCTACACCAGTCTATATCTATCTGGGCCATTCATCCTAACGTGAAGTATGCATGGGGTTGCCAGGTAATAGAATACCCATTGTGGGTGTGGAAAGGCAACAGAAATGTTGAAGAAGTGGTTGAGAGAAGACATCCTCCATTACGGGTACTCAGAGCTCGCTCTGCGTAGGTGGGCCTACATTATGAGTCATACTGAGTTATCCCCACAAATGGAGAGCGGGGGTGACCTGGTCCACACCTATTTATAGAGGTGGGCTTGTAAATCTGCCTCATCAGCAAAACTAACATCCTCCATATTATGGAAGAAGTGAGTGGCTATTTTCAGTGTGAGTGAGTGAGGTCTAACCTATCGTTCAGTAGCTCTCATGCCCTCTGTCTCCTGTATTGTGAACCTTATTCTACGCAGAGTCAATGGAAACATTACACTTGGAGACCGGTGCATGATGGTTAACCACATCCTCCTAGCAGCCTCGTTTAAGTCATGTTGGTGCTGCTAAGATTAGACCTGAACAAAATTATTTTATATCTGACAGTATTGCTCCTTTTTAGGGTTGGGTTTTTAGTCCTGCCTCAGCTACACTGCCAATCTGCAACAAGAACAACAATTGCTTTTAAGAAACAACAGATGCCCATATATTGACTGATCTGTTTTGTTTACCCTTTTGCTGTTGATACGATGCTGTTGATTCATTTTTACAATTTACATTTTTGCCAGATCAGATTTCAATAAGCAAACTCATGATTGAGTGAACAGTTTGCAATCTGTTTTTTTTGTATTAGGCCTATATATTTATAATCATGTTCTGTAAACAACATTATGAAACCAGCAGGGGAAGCAGATTCACATTACTAAAGGTGTCTGTCTCAAACTAACTAAGTGCCACCAGAGTGTCCGTGTGAGTTTCTATTCTAATAAGATATTTCAACACTATGTTTAACCTTGAGTCTAAAGCCCTTTGTCTTGCTGTGGTGAAAAGAGAAAGGAAGTGTGTATATTGCAGCAATTGGTCTAAACAATGGTCTACATCCTCGAGTTTCCTGTGCAGCAGGCAATTAGTCTTACAGCAGTCTGGGGAGATGCTCGGAAGCCAAAGGGTGTCATAACAGCGTGCCTCCTCACCCGTCTCGCTCATCAAAGTGATACGTAGGGAAATTGGGACACATAGCTGCTATAGTTACGAAACCAATTAGCAGAAGTGTTACGAAACCAATTAGCAGAAGTGTTCTATGAGAACGTCATGACACACTTTGACCATTGGTTATTTCGATATTTCCAGGGAACTTCAGTTAAAGGGTATCAAATTGTTCAAAACATAATTTTTCATTTCTTCCGATATTTCCTTTTAGAAATTGCCAATCAAGGGGCGCTTAGGTGGCGTAGCGGGTTAAGCGTTAACTATGTAACCGCACGGTCGCCGGTTTGATTCCGGCCGGGGACATATCCTCCTGTCATCCGCATGTCATCCCTCCTCTCTCTCTTACCCATCCTTCTTGTCTAAATCTCTACTGTATCTGTCAATAAAAATGAAAAATATGAGTGGGACTGCCCCACTCAGAAAAAAATACTTAAAAAAAAGAAATTGCCGAACACGGTAGAAAAAACCCTTTACAGTGTGGGTGGGAATGGTTGAGTAAATCATTCAGGATGCTTACACTTGCATTAGCACTGTCTCTCCCCTGGCAGCAACGTGCCTTGCTGGGGGGTACAGAACGTTGAAATGTCCTCCAACTGACCTCTGGTGTAAATGTAGCTAGTACCGGTACTGCTCTGGACTGGTGTGATCATCTCACACAAGATGGTACTGTAGGAATGCTAGCCCTCTAGTCACACAGAGTCATGCTACCCATGTGCTACCCACTCCTCCTTGAACAATCAAGAAAACAAACAAAATTGAACAACAAACAAACAGATTGATGAAGGTTATTTAGGTGGCAGTGAAACCAGAGTTAGATTGACTATTTCTGACACACATTACAAGTCGGCAACGGTAAATCTGAGTGTGTGAGGTGATAATTCTAAAGATAATCAGAAGATGATTAGGAACCCTCTTCTCTGATGGAATGAATATTTCAGTGGGTAGGGCCTGGGTCAGGTTCTAAAAGGGGTTTAATGGTGTTGATTTGTAAAGCGCCTTGGGGGAATCGGAGTGGGGAGGTCGACAGGGAAAGTCCTGGACACAGCTGCATTAGTAACACAAGGTCTTCTGTCAGCAGACTCCTGGAGAGCTGGAGGCCTAAATCTAGATCTAGGGATCAGCCAGCCGGTTTAGCATTTTTCATTCACGTTTTTCAAATGATTATGTTTTGATTGTTTGCCTGGTGAGCTCAAGTGGAGGGTCCTCGCTCTACTCTATGGGCTCGTCATCACTTAGGATGTCACCTCTAAAACTGAGTCGCCCTGACACAATGGTGCCAGCGTTGGGCCCTCCCAGCCGGCGCCTAGACTGACAGGAGCAGGGCAGAGGACAGTGGCCTTCCCTGCAGCCCAGGGGAAGGATGGGCCAGTGCCCGTGATCCCTGCTCAGCCAGCGTAAAAGAGACGTGGAGGAAGAAGCTGGAGCCACCGGAGCCACCTCCTCCTCCCAGGATCCTCTCCTCCTCCCAGGATCCTCTCCTCAGCAGAGACGGTCAGGGAAAGATGTGTTATCCGCGTTTTGGACAGCTCACAGTTCATAATCCCACACAGAGAAGCATCCTTGCGCGCCCTAAAGCAGAAGCTTGCTGAAATGAACCGTGAACAAGCGGTGTAAAAAAGCTCTGCTCAGCTCCGTTCCGGGGGAAGGAAAGGCATTACTGTCCAAACTTCGACTTTCTCACTTATTCACATTCTCTGTCCTTTATGGCCGTGTGTTGCTGAGTTCAGCTGTACAGAGGCTTTTTCTTATCTTCCCACCAGGGGATAGAGTGGTCCCTGCTTGCCTTTTAATTAAGGGGTTTGGAGCATCCTCCAGCAGACCTCCTGTTGGGCACATGCAGTAAAAAAAAAAGAGCCATGAAACATGATCATCCAGGCCAGATACACAGGGGCTAATCTATTGACTCCATTCCCTTTGAAATGCCCTGATAGTGCAGGGGCGGGAAGTTCTGCAGAGCAGAAATGCCAAACTTGGGTTTAATGAAGAAATAGATTCAGACTTTTTAGTGTTTAGCCCCTCCCTTTGGAGAGACTCCAAACAGTGGACTAATTCAGATTGTTGATCAAGAGAGTCGTCGCCTCCTATTCCTAACACAGTTCGGTGCTCCTCCTCCTCTCTACATTTCGGTTGGATTTATCTCAGAGGATTCCTGACTCAAACTGGAGCTTGTCTGCTACTTCCTTTTTTTATTCCGAGGAGATGGAGGCACGGAGACGCTTTTAAAATTGTTTTTTTCCTCCCTCTTTTTGGTGAGCGCTGCTCCTTGTAAAAGGAAGGCAGATCATTCCCTTTGTGGGCTTTATGAGAGGACAGAGAGGAGGGGAGGAGAGGGAGAGAGAGGGGGGGGGTGCTTGGCCTTCTTTAGGGCTCAGTGGTGGTGGCTTGGGAGGTTTGATTGGATCACGCCTGCTCCAACAGTGGTATTGTGAGTGAGTATTTTCGTCGCCACTTGCCAGGTGACCCCCCGTGACCCCCACGGCATTGGGTCAGTCCAGCCAGAACAAGAGCTCTCCTCAGAGGGACACAACCATAGCAGTCAGCCTCCCCGGAAACAACCACTCTCTCTCTCTCTCTCTCTCTCTCTCTCTCTCTCTCTCTCTCTCTCTCTCTCTCTCTCTCTCTCTCTCTCTCTCTCCTCCAGCTTCTGAATAAAATCAATAACATCACACCAGACCATGCATGTGATGGAGGGGGAAGTGGGGTATTGAGCGGGAAAGGGAGGGAGGGATGAAGAGAGGGAGGGAGGGAGGGGGAGAGCTCTGTGAGGGAACAGATTTGTCATATTTGAATCATAAACGTACGGTATAGAAATTATTATTAATGGGTCAGAATTGTTTTATTTTTAAATATTTTTTATATCAGTGTTGTGATTTGGCTTATTCCAGGGCTCGCCTTGCAGCTGTTGTCATAATTGAATCACTAGCTAGCACTTGTGTGCGCACACGCACACACACACACACACACACGTACACTGCTCACCCACACTCACACAACTCACAACAAAACAGCCCCCTCTGCTCCCCCTTTCTCACACACATTCTTCTTCAAGACACATAAATAGTGCACTAGCCTTTTTCATATTGCATTGTTTGTTGATGCCTTCTATGTGGTCATGTGAAGGGGGTAGGTTGTTGATTGCATGTGGTGTGTTTGTGTTAAATGGTTTAGGTGAGAGATTGTTGGCGTACGTGTGTCTGTGTCTCTGTGTGTGTGTGTGTGTGTGTGTGTGTGTGTGTGTGTGTGTGTGTGTAATGAAGGAGGCAGAAGCCTCTGAGCGTTAACCTTGAATGGTGCTGGGTAGGCTTCCTCCTTGTGATGCTGCGTGACGGCAGCGCTGCAAGCTGGGAGCGCAGAGACGAGGCCATCCCCCAGGGGCTGGGACTCAGCATGTGATGCCCAGAACTGATCATTATCCTGCTCCTTTTGTCAAGTGTTTGGGGCTGCACTCCTCCCCAAGGCTGTCCTCCTCCTCCTCCTCCTCCTCTCTCCTCCCTCTCCCTTTCTGCACTCTCCTTGTCTCGCTCTCTCCATTTTACAGTAGTCCACCCCTCTGTCTCTCTTTGTGTGTGTGTGTGTGTGTGTGTGTGTGTGTGTGTGTGTGTGTGTGTGTTTGTGGGTCTCTCTCTCTCTCTCTCATTTTACATTTACATTTTAGACATTTAATGTAAATAATTTTCTGACAACTTTATCCAAAGCAACTTACAAGTACATTTATCTAAGTACGGTAAGTAAGTGAATCATCTATACATCAGTCATCATAAGAAAAAATTATCTATGTTTGGACCAGGGGCCATTGGCAGTCACAATGGTAGCAGAAGGAAGAATTACTTTTTTATTATTATTATTATTATTATTATTATTATTATTAATTTGTTCTTTGTATTATATATATTATTGTGTTTATTATTATGACAGTATTTTAACTGTACAGGGGGGTAGTGAGGATGAAGAGGTCTTTAGGAGGGACAGTCAAGAAGTTGCCTGAAGTGATGGGTCCTAGGATGGAGCCCTGAAGGGCCCCAGTGGTGATGGCTCTCCACGTCACCTAGTAAGAGTGACTAGCCAGATAGAGTGCAGAGCCAGAAGTGCCCAGTTATGAGAGGGTGGAGAGACGGATCAGGTGGTTTACATTGTCGAATGCAGCAGACAGGTCCAGAAGAATGAGAACAGAGGAGGAGGGAGAAAACTCAAGCAGAGTGGAGGGCCTCTGTGACAGCAAGGAGAGCAGTCTCAGTAGAGTGCCCAGCCTTAAATCCAGATTGGTGAGGGTCAGGGAGGTTGTTCTGAAGGAGATAGAGTGTGAGAGAGTTGGTTATAGACACCACGTTCAAGGTTTTTAGATAAGAAGGAGAGAAGGGATACCGGTCTGTAGTTATAGACAGTAGACAGGTCAAGAATTGGTTTCTTGAGAAGAGGCTTGACTCTGGCTGTCTTAAAGGCAGCTGGGACAGACCTTGTGGAAAGAGAGGAATTGATTATGGTGGTACGGGTTAGGGGTCTTTGGGAAAGGATTGGAGAAAGGGGGAGGGGGTAGGATTGAGAGGGCAGGTGGTTGCCCGCTTGGATGTGACCAGTTTTAGAATATCATCAGGGGAGATGGGGGAGGTAGGTGAGGGTAGGGTTCAAAGTAGGTGACAAAGGGAGGAGGAGGAGGTGGGTTGAGGATTGAGGAGAATGTGAAGAACAGTTTCCTTGGGTTAGAGGTAGAGGATTGAATTTTGGAATGGTAGGAAGAAGCTTTAGCAGCTGATCGGGAGAAGGTGTAGTTGAGGAGGAGAGAGAGTTAAGGTTTTAGGTTATCAGAGACGCCCAGTTTTACTCCATTTCCTCTCAGCTGCCTGGAGCCCTATTCTACAGGGTTTCAGACAGCCAAGGAGCATGTGGACTGTGCTGGCCTTGAGGTCAGTGGACAGAGAGAGTCAAAGGATGGGGTGAGAGTGGACAGGAGGTTGCATCAGTGGATTGAAGGTAGAAGGATTCAACAGAGGGTATAGGGAGGATAAGACAGAGGGAGAGAGAGCGGTGAGGGAGAGGGTACGCAGGTTGCGATGAGAGAATACAGTGTGGGTAGAGTCATACAAAATGATGATCAGAAACTGGAAGAGGAGAAACAGTAAGGTTGGAGGTATGGTATCTGGTGAAGACAAGATTAAGCTGATTGCCCGGCCCGCCTTGTGAGTCGAGGGAGAGTTGGACAGGAGAAGGTCAAGTACTACAGAGGAGTCTCTCTCTCTCTCTCTCTCTCTCTCTCTCTCTCTCTCTCTCTCTCTCACTCTCTCTCAGACAGGCTGCCCCTCTGTCTCCTCTTTCTCCTCTTAATCATCTTCTATCTCATTATCTCTGCAGACCCCCTGCTCTCTCTGTCTGGCAGTCTATTTTCACATCCACTCATCAACCAATCATCTTGGTCCCCCAGAAGTAAGAGAGAGTAGACTGGCTAGGTTAGGCTATGTTGTTGTCTCTATCTTCCCGTCCTCTCTCTGCTCCATGAGGATGGCCTCCTGCTAGGGCCTACGGTGTTCTGTCCTGACAGTTTTCCATGGGGGGGGGGGTCCAGACCTTCATCCAACAGAGGGGTGTAAACAGCCTCCACTCCCCCCACCTGCCCCCTGATGAACCTCACCCCCATCACCACCACCTCCACCCACCTCCCCATCAAATATACATGCATCCATGCATGCATCAGCAGCTTCCTTGCAGTAAGCCCAATGCGATAGCATACCTTCAAGATAGCACAAGTGTCCCCTGAATAATTGACATGTATCTGAACGTGTGCATGCTGTGGATGGGATGTTTTGTTTGAGTTTTTTTTAAATCTTTTCTCCTCTCCTGTTTTCGTTCAGTGGATAAACTGCAGTTACATTACACATTTTTACTTGATTTAATAAAAAATGTATTTCATCCTCAGAAGATCCTTGAGATCGTTGGCTTCAATTAAGGATCTTGATGAATTTGGTCCATCTACTCTACATGAATGGCCTTTACATTAACTAATTATAGATCTATGAATGGCCTTTTTCCGTAACTAGTTATATTAACTAATTATAGATTCAACTTTGCTTCTGGTCATGTTCTGGCTCCATAATTGGTTTTTTTCCCTAAAGGTCCATTGATCTTATGTGAAAAGCAGTATGTTTTCTGAAATGCCTCACTGATGGCTATCAGTTGTTTGGCAGTGGGGATTTTTCTAATTCTGCAACAGAGAAATTAGAAAAATAGGAGTAAAAAGCTAAACGAGTGCTATGGCTAGCAGATGAAGAAGGGGAAAAAAGGAATAATTCATCAGTTCAGAGAGTGAAAGAAAGAGTGAAGGGTAAAAGAAATAGATGAAAGACCTTGAGTTGAAAGGAAGCAGTGAGGAGCTCACTCCTGCCTGTGTTTTGAGGATGTAGGGGTCTCTACAGTGGGCTCTGTAGTGAACTGTCACTGTCAGGGCTGATGGGCACCTGTCATAGCTGTCTGAAACCTGCTGGGACCTGCTGGGACTACTCTACTCCGTCTTCTGACAATGCCGACAGGGTAGAATAAAATGACACTGTGACATAGTCAGCATCATAACTGATTAGATCTTTTAATTTTAAGTCTTTCTGGAGACTATTCCTGTGTGTGTGTGTGTGTGTGTGTGTGTGTGTGTGTATGTGTGTATGTGTGTGTGTGTATGTGTGTATGTGTGTATGTGTGTATGTGTGTATGTGTGTATGTGTGTATGTGTGTGTGTGTGTGTGTGTGTGTGTGTGTGTGTGTGTGTGTGTATGCATGCGGGTCACGAACTGGTGGAAAATACGAAGATCTCAGTTAGCTTGAGCAATGCACTGATATGCAATGCGCATATCACTGATTTGCATATCAACTTTGGTAAAGAAATAAGCACAGATTTAGTGATATCAGCAAATCTGTTCAGTGGCTTGCTGAGACTGATCCTCTGAAACACAGAGAGCTTGTTTTTGCATTGATTAGGCCAACTGCCTTTTATATGCCATGTCCAGGCACGTCTCTTTGAGTCTGCTGCAGAGTCATTATTCTGATCATTTGTCTGTTGGGAAGAGAAGTGATAGGATGTTATGAAGAAAAATATGTTAGTCGGACAAAGCTATACAGTATGTTTGCGCACATGGAATTCAGTGGTTTTTGTTGACTATGGATTAATATGGCAACACATGTGATGTGTTGAAATGAAATAACATTAAGTCAACTGAAAACGGCCCAGAGTGTTCGTCATTTTGGCAGTAACTAGACTAAATGAGTAATCAAATGGAAAAATATGACTAAAACGTAATGCTATTTTAGTCCAAATGACTAAGACTAGACTAAATTTTAAAAAAGGCTGCCAAAATGAACATTGGTGTGGGTGTGCAAGGCCTCTCTTTCTCTTCTGGCTCCATTCTTCTTCAACACAACACTGTGTTAGTGTTTCTCAGAACGCCGTGGCGGCAGCTTTCACTGTGTTTTAGCCACCAACATCCCTTGCTCAAAGATTACTTTAACATGTCCGACAGCACCCTCCAAGCCGCCTTGACTGGCTTAAAGAGATCAATAAAAACATTTCCCCCTCAAAGCCAATCCAATCTCCCTCTCTACAGACAGACGGATATGTAGAGAGGATGTGGATTATTGAGGATGTTTGAGTGTTTCAGTGGTGGAACAAGCTGTAAGTGTCCACGATTTACAGTAGTTCCAACAACACTGACCATGGGGGTGCAGTTCAGTTTCCTCCCTGGCCGCCTGCCCACTCATGGTGTGTCATGGTGGATTACAGCGTTAACCCACATTGTGCTGTGTACTGCATCCAGAGCCGTTTTCGCGGAGCCCGCGGTAACATTGCCAGGTCAGAGACAATATCACTGTATGCTCTGAACTGCTGGATATGAGATTGAGGGATTGGATATCACAGAGATTCCATTTGATCTGCCTCTCTATCCGCATGACTCTAATCTGCACCTCTAAACTAGAGTGTTCAGTTGTCGAATGGATTTCCCTCTCTGATCCTGCCTCCCTCTCTCTCCAGTGGCCTAGCGGGAGGCGGTCAGTGTGGATGTCGGAAGAGAGTTCCTGGCTTGGTCTGTGTGCTGCGGGTGGCCTTTGTGGGTCGATCAGCGTGCTACTGTTGTGCTGATTGACGGAGAGAAAAGAGGGCTTCCTAGTGACGAGGAGGCAGCATACAGGGCTTCATTCTCTCTCCTTGCATGTGTTTTAATGACTGGGCTTCCTGCTCTTCTCAGAGAACACAGAGGAGCTGGTGGAGACTGGGCCATGAGGCTTAGGGGAGAAGGAGAGACGTGGGGGGGTGGGGGTTAACAGGTCACTTATTGAAAGT
The DNA here is from genome assembly GCF_963989245.1 of Nansenia antarctica. Lineage (NCBI taxonomy): Eukaryota > Metazoa > Chordata > Actinopteri > Argentiniformes > Microstomatidae > Nansenia > Nansenia antarctica. Next base: position 56,417,520 of record NC_137688.1, on the reverse strand, counting down.
ATTTTGTGATTACACATCTGAGGGTAGCTGGTGGCTTCAGCTGAAGTCTAGATCAGCACTCTGTCTTCTCAGTAACACTCAAATTGATGCTCCATGTGTCTTGATATACTACATCTACTGTATACAGAGCAAATTAATTTCATATTTGTTTGGAGGATGGTAATTATATGACATTCATTCTCCCCAGGCAAATAAAAATGTCCAGTAGAGCTCTTCAGTCCACCACAGCAGTGTGCTCGCCGGTTCAAATGTTTCCCGTTGACGGGGCAAAATTCCATTGCAGCTCAGCCGTAAACAATCTTCTCCACTGAAAGTATTTCAAGATGTTATCTTGTCTGTCGATGCATTCACATACGCCATGACCTAGTTTATACCACAGAGGCACTCTCCACTTACCACAGTGTCAGTCGGAGAAGAGAGAGAGCGCTCATGTTGGTAGTAGTGTAGTGTCCCTAGAAAAAAGAAAAAACATACTCTCTCCTCCCCCCACCCACCTCTCCTCACTGGCATCCATAGGACGCACCCGATGCTGCCAGTGATGTGATCATGGAGTAATCAATGAGTGAATAAGTGAATACCCCCCATGACCAGTCCTCCATGGGTCCCCTGCTCCCCGGCTAGCTCTCCTGACATCACAGTGTGATAGAGGCAGTTTTTTTTTCCTGACCATGAAAGAGACACACTGTTTGTGTGAGTCATCAGGCAGCTTGACTGTGTGTGTGCGTGTGTGCGTGTGCGTGTCTGTGTGTGTGTGTGTGTGTGTGGGTGCGTGTGTGTCAGGCAATAAAAATCCCAGTGTTGCTTCACAAACAGGAGCTCTAATAAGGAAAGGAAGTCATCTCAGGAAAGAGCAAACCTTGAACCATGTTCAAATGTCTATTTCATGAATTATGTTGCATGCTCCCCCCCCCCCCCCCCCTACCCTTCTATTCATTTTCAGACAGGAGGATGTACTATTGATTAACAGTCACATAATGATTATCGTTATTTTCTCTGTTTCTCTCTCTCTTTGTAGAATATAGATAATGGGCTGTGTGCAATGCAAGGATAAAGAAGCAACGAAACTCACAGACGACAGAGACATCAGCACATCTCAGAGTGCAGGTTACCGCTATGGGGCCGACCCCACGCCCCAGCACCAGCACTACCCCAGCTTCGGGGTCACCGCCATCCCCAACTTCAACAACTTCTGCTCGCCGGTCGGTCAGGGGATGACGGTCTTCGGAGGGGTCAGCACGTCGTCCCACACCGGGACCCTGCGCACCCGTGGTGGAACAGGTAGGGGGTGTTGATATGTACCCTTTAGCCCCACACACACACACACACACACACACACACACACACACACACTTCCCCCTTCACCTCACGGCCCCGCCGTGGCCCCCCCGGCCCTTTGTGGAACGTCCGGCCGGCGTTAGCACAGGGCTTTTGTGTGCGACTCGCTGTTTACCCAGGGAATACTCCCAGTCAGGATATCCTTTATGTCTGACTGAGCCTACTCTGCTACTGCTACAGAGGAACCACCGTATTTCCACTTTCAACTTCGAAAGAGTTTCTCTGGGGAAAAGAAAAAAAATCTGGATTATTTCTGCCCTAAATAATCCAAATCCACAGGGGACTGGAGGATATCACTTTCTTTTTTTCTTTTTGTTTTATGTTCTCCTGGTGGGTCAATTTGGGTGCAAGCTGCAGCTCCCTCCTCTCTCAACCTTGTTGTGAATACCACATGGGAGTGCCTTCGTTTGTCTAACACTGTGTTTTGCCCTCCGGTCCGAACTCATAGGAGAGGAGCACTGAGTACAGTTTATGATGATGATATGTACTGTACCGTGGGGGAATCCATTTGTCTGTACACATTTACAGTACAGTAATTAGATAGTCATAGGGGGAAATTCACAGCTAGTACACAGCATGACCCATGACCCTTATGTAACAACATTGAATGGGTCTCACATAACAAACTGCAAACTGGGGATTATTCAATAGTATACCATGCATAACCAGGGTCTGGTGGTTGTGGCGTGTTCTCTGGGGCTTCCTGTACATGGTACACTGCTGCAGAAGTGTGAGGGGCGGATGCATCAGTGTTGCAGCTCTGAAAGCCCCCAGTGACTTCTTTCTCCCTCTCTCTCTCTCACTCTCTCTCTCTCACTCTCTCTCTCTCCCTCTCTCTCTCTCTCTCTCTCTCTCTCTCTCTTTCTCTCTCTCTCGGTCTCTCTCTGTCTCTCTCTCTCTCTCTCTCTCTCTGTCTCTCTCTCTCTCACTCTCTCTGTCTCTCTCTCTCTCTCACTCTCTCTTTCTCTCTCTCACTCTCTCTCTCTCACTCTCTCTCTCTGTCTCTCTCTCTCTCGCTCTCAGTTTAACTGGGTCATTGTGTATTGACAGACAGGGGTGCACTACTCCTGGCCTTGCTGCCTTCAAAGTTCCTCCTACACACTCCTGGTCCACAGTCACACACAAGGGCCTTAGTAGTAACCCGGTGGGCCTTGAGGATGTGCTCTCTCAGCTCCCTCATTAGCCCCGCTGATCCTGTCAGCAGCACGCTCCTATGTTCACCAGGGAAGATCCGCAGGCCAGGCTGGCTCACCTTGGGAGGTCAAAACTTCCATTGCTGCTGCTGCTGCTGCCTCTACTGGTGGTTCATATCCCTGCTCAATCCAGCATAGGAACTATGTTAGCACTGTCATCCACCTCGCTAGCCTCCATTGTGGACGGAGTCCAGCGTTAGACACAGGCATTGATTAAGAGAGGCCCCAGTTGGAATTGTCGGGTAATGATATCACCTCTGTCTGTCTGGCTGTGGGGAGACTGGCTGGTGAGGCTGCTCTGAAGCTGTGACGGGCCACTTGGGTGGTTAGTTAGCGAGTGTCTCTGTGGCCCGCGTGGCCGGCTATGAGAGGCTGAGTCACTCGCTGGTTATCACTGGGCTGATGATGTGAAAACAAACACGCTGGGTTCCATTCCCCACTGTGTTGATACAAAGTCAATGAGTCAGTGGGAATGAGAGAAAGGAGGACAAGAAGGAACGAAAGCTCTTTAGGACTTAAGTTGGACTTCTTAGCCTCTGAGATTTAGGCCGTCTATAGGGAGGCGGAGTAGTTGTGGCAGTAGCACCGGCTCAGCCACAGCCCCTCTCCATGGACCACTGGACAGCATGGAGGACATTAGGGTATGGAGCCCTAATTCAGCCCCTCTGGGGGCATGGGGGGCTTTAACTGTTGTCTCTGTCTAATCTGAGGAAGGAATGTCTCTTTATGATGTAATTCCTCCATTACGTGTGATATTGATGTGATACTTGCCTGCCTACCTGCCAGCCGGGCTGAGGTTATGCCTTGTATGAAGGCTCATTTCCAGGCATTTATATTGCCTGCCCATAAACTGGATGATTTCATA
>NC_137688.1:56401627-56409127 GCF_963989245.1 Nansenia antarctica | reverse complement strand
TCCCAATCAATCCCAGTGTTTCACGGGTGCGTCACATGATACATTCAAACTCAAACACCCCTATAGACTACACATGACAGGGATCTAGCTCCCAAAGCAACCGTGACGGATTGGCTCATAAAATGGCCTCCTAGTAAATGTTGTAATTGTTGTTGTCATCCCTATGTCAACCCCCCCCCCCCCCCCCTCTTTCTAGCTGGTACTTTGGGAAACTGGGGCGGAAGGACGCAGAGAGGCAGCTCCTGTCCACCGGTAACCCCCGTGGCACCTATCTCATCCGGGAGAGCGAAACCACAAAAGGTAACCGGGGACAACAGACACGCCCCCGCAAGCGTCTGTCAGTCAGGACATCAGTCAGACACAGTGTGTATGTGACAGAGTACATAGAGCTAGCATGACTACGGCCCCAATAGTTGCAATGTGCATGACGATACATGTCTTCATTCTGTAGTATATTAGTGAGGATGTCCGAACACGACCTGTATTTCTGTATCTGTTTGCGTTACCAAGTCTTTCCTAAGACCACTTTGACGTTAATGCACAAGGTAAGTTATTAACGCAGTATTTTTCCGATGACCCGGCCCCCCCCCCCCATCTGTCCTGCGTATCCTGTCCTCTAGGTGCCTTCTCCTTGTCCATACGAGACTGGGATGACGTGAAAGGAGACCACGTCAAGCATTATAAGATCCGCAAGCTGGACAACGGGGGGTATTACATCACCACAAGAGCTCAGTTCGAGACCCTGCAGCAGCTGGTGCAGCACTACTCAGGTGCGTGAGAACCGACCTCGACCGGCACAACCTCGGCATTTACGATTGGAAATACTTCCAGTATATTAACGGTATATAACGTGTACTGTATGCCTGTAATGTGACACACTGTAAAAAAAACGCGCACCAGAGTTCGCACCAGCTTTAATGAAGGGTGGCATAATAGTCACAGTGGAGACTTGGGACCGTGACGTTGCAGATGATTTGAACTCCCATGTAGATAATAATAATTCATTACATTTATATAGCGCTTTTCCGAGGCTCAAAGACGCTGATGCATCAGCCTTATCGTCTCTCTGGTGTCCATTTCCTTGAATTGATCCATTGTCCAGTGCATTACACTTAGTTGACACTGTTACACTGCATGCATTCTATTTAGACCGGTAGGGCCATTTTGAAATGCACAAAATACACAGTGACGCTCACAGTTACAATATAATAACTTTTTTGTGTTATGAAAATGAGACCCTAGTTACAGTATGTGTGTGTGTGTGTGTGTGTGTGTGTGTGTGTGTGTGTGTGTGTGTGTTTGTTAGTATGACCTCATAGAGACCTCATACAGATTCATGAGTCATGAGTCATGAACCGGTTATGCCCGGTACGGTCTCCAGGACCGCGGTATTGAGTGTTCCAGTTGTCCAAGATATGTTCTCAGGAGACCATGAGGGGAGTTTGAACATTACTCTGATGTGATAGCAGGCAGCTTTAATGATGACGTTGTTTGTGTGTCTGTCTTTCATTTCTCTTTATCTCTCTGCCTCTCTCTCACACCATCTCTCCCCCCTCAATCTCTCTCCATGTCCATGAGTAGGATGATAATATTCTTCTTGACATGCTCCAGTTAGCACATTGACATATTGGATATTGAAAAATGAACATGATTTTCTGTCAGTGAGTGTGTGTGTGTGTGTGTGTGTGTGCCACAGTGTATTAACCATCCCTTTTCCTTGGCCTTTATCGCCACTCCCAGATGACATAGAAAGTTCATAACACACCTCTTCAAATGACCTTGAATGCTATTGTTTTTCAGGGCTTGTGCTTCCTCTGCCTATTGCTTTCACCCCATCTCTGACTTGATTTGATTTTTTTTTTTTCCACATCGACACATCGACCAGGGGTAGTCACACAACAATCACACAGGGCTGTATCGCCAGGTTTTTATGGCGGTGGTTGTGAGACATAAAGTACAGTATCGACGCCTGGCCAGAGCAGAGAGGCAGCACAGTCCCAGATGGGCTTTAATGGCAGAGGCCTGAACCCTCCCCTCTGGAGAGACAGGGGCCTTTATCGCCCCTTTACTGCCCCTGAGCAAACACCCCCACAGTCTTATCAGAGGTGTGGGGAGGGGGGGGCCATTCCCCTGACCGGGGGGGGGGGTGGCCGTTAAATGTCAGCATGGAGGGACGTGCAGAAACGTTGTCCCCTCGCTGATGTAATGGCGGGCTAATCGTTCAGAGCGATCTGTCCACAGCTGTCGGACGCGGTAGAAACCTGGCTGAGCACTAGAGCACTCTTCGCGACACGTGGTTCGCATGAGCGGTCAGAGCCGTTAATGCACAGTGGCGTGGTGCGTTAAACGCGGGGGGCTTGTCTATACGTGTTATGTCTTTGTACATACATTTCCTTCTGGAGTGATTGACAGCCCCGGCTATCTCTAAGCAATTACGGTCATTATCGTAAAAGGTACTGGGGGGGTCCCCACACATGCCGTTAGCCTAAAGTAAACCATTAACTACTATTGCAGGGCTATCACAGACCTGTCTTTTCCCCATCAGGTCTTTTTAACAGTTAACACAGCCTCAAAAGAAAAACAACAGTGCATTTACTGTTTTAACAGGCAGCAACCTGAACAACATAGATATTTTTTTAAGTTACTTAAAAAAGTAGCATTCCCACTCATATTTTTCATTTTATTGGACAGATGTGAAGACAGACAGGAAAGTAAGGGAGAAAGGGCATGTCAGCAGGGCATGGGCCAGATTCGAAACCATGCCGACATGGACATTATGTGTGCACTGTGGACCGTGGTGCTAGACCACTGGACCACCCCAGGCCACCGTTGATTTGGTTTATGTAAAAAATAAACATGGTGGAACTGTAAGCAACGTCTTTTGATTAGTGCCTGTTTGTCATTACCAGAATCCCTGTGTTCTGTTGAGACTTAGAGGGAGAGGCTGGAGCAGCACTTTGTCTGATTTGATTTGATTTGACGATCAGTAGAAGTGCATTAGACAGATTAGTGATTGACCTTGTGGCCTGGCGACAGTCCATGTCCGGTCCCTACAGAGGGACAGATTGGTAGGCACTTACCTGCACTCAACGTTCTACGGACCTGTCCTGCTTTGGGAGCTTTCACTGCTGCTTCTCTCTTCAGGATGCTTTGGAAACAGCTTTCTTTCAACCCTTTTCTCCTTCTCTATCTCACTCTGTGTATGTGTTGTGTGTGTGTGCGTGTGCGTGTGCGTGTGTGTGTGTGCTCGCTTCTTGTGCCTGTGTGCAGAGCGGGCTGCGGGGCTATGCTGTCGCTTGGTGGTGCCCTGCCACAAAGGGATGCCCCGTCTCACCGACCTCTCTGTCAAAACCAAAGACGTGTGGGAGATCCCGCGGGAGTCGCTGTCGCTCATCAAGCGTCTGGGAAATGGGCAGTTTGGGGAGGTCTGGATTGGTACGGGCAGACTCGCCTCCGTAACGTCCAACCAGAGGCTGCATGGAAGGGGCCACACTGAGCGAGCAGAGACATGAGACAGAGAACAGACACACAAACACAAGTCTCTTCCACAAGTCACCTCAGACTGGCTGGAGGAAGACGAAGATACCGAAAATAATTGGGGAAAAGAATTTGTAGTCTCTCTGGGTAACAAATTTGTCGTCTCTCTGGACATACGTTTGGTTTGTGATCCTCCCTAAATCATATCCAGGGGGAATTCAAACATGTCAGGAAACTCTGCTCTCTCGGAACAAGATGGCTGCCTTCCATCCTCCTCTTGCATGTTCCACTCCCTAGTAGTTAACCCTGTGTGCCTTGCCGTGTGTTCCCTCCCCTGTAGAGAGTGCGGATGGTTTGTGCTTTAATTTAACGGGCGTGTGTGTAAACTACACCCCTGATACTATGGGCCTGACTCACGATGCCTGGGAAGTGGAGAGAGACTCACTAGAGTTGGAAGTAAAGCTGGGGGCGGGATGTTTTGCTGATGTGTGGTGTGGTAAGACAAAAAAAATTATTTCTGTGGGGGGTTTCTGGGAAAAAGCTATGATAACTTACATTATTTAAATATATATATTCTATCTATTCAGCAAATTCATAATAATATTTGTGCAGGATACCCTGATTTTTTGATTTATTCATTTATTTGAAGTAAGAATTAAAACAATAGCCTCAAGTTAATTAGCTGCATAATTCCACTACTCCTAATGTACCCGGTGTAGAACTGGCTACATTGACTGCTGGTTAATCCAGAGTCTTAACCCTGGGGTGTGTCCTGTTGTGTTGTAACTATTGGACAGTTTTGGGGTTGGAGCTGTCCCAGCACGCCCTGTCTGTGACACCCAGTCCCCTGGGGTTCCATTAGCTCAGAGCCCAGCGGGTGACCTCAGCACAGTCACCGCTCAGCAGGATGCCCCAAAATGGCGCAGCACAGCTGTATCTTATCAAGCCTGCTCTCCCAAGATGTACGAATGCGCACTTAAATTAAACCTCCAAACACACCGCTGTAGAATTGCATGTGTAGCCCGAATGTCAACACCTGGAGGTCTGTCTTGCCTTTAGGTCACTGCAGTGCTGATACAGTATTTCTGCATTTATGACACACAACGAGATAACTGAACCAGTAGAGAGAGAGAGAGACCTGATTTCAAAGATCGATGTTGTTTCACAGTGTGTTCTCTGTTCATTGACACAATAGCCTCAGGATGTAGCAACGGAACAGAGTCTAACCACTCTGTGGCAGCGACAGTAACTGGCACAGGGCCTGAGTGGGGCTTATAGGGCTATTGCTTTTGTTAATCATCCTACAATGGATTATCCTCTACCGTGTTGGTATATTGTGGGGGGTTTTAAAACCCACACCAGATCCCTTCTCTCTCTCTTGGCTTTTAAAGCCATTACAAATGGTCATTAAAGGTCACTGTTAATCTTGTGCACATTTAGTTGTCCTTCAGGACAACCTTTTAGCAAGTGAGTTAAAGGCAAGCAGACATTCATATCTCTCTGTGAAAGTGTGTTATTATCGTCATCACTTCAAAGTAAGACTTGCCCCATGTTTTCTTGTTTGTTTGGTTTAAATAGATTGCATGTAACCATACTTATGGACTTCTACAAACATGTCAAGTCTTGCTTTGTGATATGTGACAGCAGCTGGTGAACGTGGGCATGAGTCAGCAATCGACCAAATGTTTTGTCTTTTATTCAGAAACATTTAAATCAATTTCAAGCCATGCCAAAATAGTGCAATGCAATGGATTCGGTGACTAATTTCCACAATAGTTACCTAGTTAGTGTAGAGTAGTGGGGATTACTAACCGAACCCATTGCATTGCAATATTTTGGCTTGACCAGCGAGTGTGTCATTGATTTTCAACAACGTTCAAATGTATTGACATTTTTCTGAATAAAAGTCCAAACATTTTGATTGGTCGCTGACTTGTTCCCCACTTTCACCAACTGCTGTCACATATGTGATATGTTTCTGAGAAGATTGTGGTACTGTAGCCGTACTGATGCCAGTCTGCTTGTGGACGACAGGGACGTGGAACGGCACCACTAAGGTAGCGGTGAAGACGCTGAAGCCTGGCACCATGTCCCCAGAGTCCTTCCTGGAGGAGGCGCAGATCATGAAGAAGCTCCGTCATGACAAGCTGGTGCAGCTGTACGCCGTGGTGTCTGAGGAGCCCATCTACATCGTCACTGAGTACATGGGCAGAGGTAGGGAACCAATCACGAATAAACGCCTGCACACAGGAATCTGCTGTTCCGAAGTGCTATATTCCACCACAAGACAACATTTCTGTTGGACGAAATGTTGGTTTTCAGTGGAATAGAGCACCTGGGACCAGCAGATTCTGTATGCAGGTTTTCTTGCTTATTTGGTCTGTCTTTTTTTGGCCCAGCACTGCTAAATACACACACAGGTAACACACACACACACACCCACACACACACACACACACACACACACACACACACACACAGTTATACGTCTGATGTCAACATTCACACTCTGTGGTTAACCATGCCATTAGGTGACATGATACAGTGCTGCTTGAAAGTATGTGAACCCCTTGTGCAATCATAGATTATTATTTTTTACCATGAAATCTTTATTTAATCAGAACCAGTCTTTTTTATCTGACATAACATGTTTATATTTACCAATTCCATATGTTGGTTTAGAGGGAATCATGCGTGTAGTAGGAAAACTTAATTATAGCTTGTGGCACCTCCATTAGCAGCGATAACGTCTCGTATAGCCACTAACATGTCTCTGACATCTGTTTTGACATATTTTTGCCCACTCCTCCTTACAGAAGTGAGCCAGTTGAGTGAGGTTTGAGGGGTGTCTGGCATGAACTGCCCGCTTCAGGTCCTGCCACAGCATCTCAATTGGATTTAGGTCAGAATTTGACTTGGCCAATCCAAAACACAAATCTTCTTTATCCTGAGCCATTCTTTGGTAGATTTGTTTGAATGCTTTGGGTCGTTGTCTTGTTGAAAGCCATGTCTTATTTTCAGCCCAGCTTTAGCTCCTTGACTGATGGCTTGAAGTTCTGTTCAAAAATATCCTGCTATACCACAAAATTCATGGTTTCCTTAATGATGTGGAGTCGGCCAGGTCCAGAGGAGGAAAAGCAGCCCCAGATCATGACATTCCCACCACCATGCTTGACTGTTGGGTTACGGTTCTTTTGGTGGTAGGCAGTGTTGGGTTTTCGCCAAACATAGTGGATTTGATTGTGACCAAAAAGGTCGATTTTGGACATCTGTCCAGAGAATGGACTTCCAGAAACCTTCAGGCATGTCCAGATGGTCTCCAGCAAAGTTAAGAAGGGCAGTTTGGTTATTTTTTAACAGCAGAGGCTTCTTCCTAGCAACCCTCCCACGAATGCCATTTTGATTCAGTGTTCTTCTTATTGTTGAAGCATGCACAGTTACCTGAGATGCAGCAAGGGAGGTCTGCAAATCTCTAAATATTATGTTTGGGTTGGTTTTTACCTGATTTGTTATTTTTCTTGTGGCTCTTGGGGATATTTTGGAAGGGTGTCCACTTCTAGGCCAAGTTGCTGTCATGTTAAATGCTCTCCATTTGTTAATGATTTGCCTCACTGGACTACAGGAGTTCAAATCTTATATAGCCTTCCGCAGACTGATGTGCTCTCACTAACCTCTTCCTGATGTCCTCTGAGATCTCCTTTCTTCTCGGCATGCATGGTGTGTTTTGCATTCATCTGTATGGATAACACAAAACTGACCAGGTTTCTTATCTCTATTTATCAGAGTCCCACCCAAACTCTTTCCTACAGATCTCTGCTTCAACTGGTTCATTTGATACCCAATTATTTACCCCCCGGATTCTACTTACCGGTACCTACTTGGTGTAACCAATGCAACTTTTTCACCTGCACTAATTTCTTTATAATTTAGTTTTTCTCCTACACGCATGATTCCCTCTAAACCAACATATGGAATTGGTAAATATGAACCTGTTATGTCAGATAAAAAAAGACTGTTTCCGAT
>NC_137688.1:56374127-56399127 GCF_963989245.1 Nansenia antarctica | reverse complement strand
TGTGTGTCTGTGTGTCTGTGTGTGTGTGTGTGTGTGTGTGTGTGTGTGTGTGTGTGTGTGTGTGTGTGTGTGTGTGTGTGTGTGTGTGTGTGTGTAGGGATGAACAACCGGGAGGTTCTGGAGCAGGTGGAGCGAGGCTACAGGATGCCCTGCCCCCAGGACTGCCCCATCTCCCTGCATGAGCTCATGGTGCAGTGCTGGAAGAAGGACGCGGAGGAAAGGCCCACCTTTGAGTACCTGCAGGCCTTCCTGGAGGACTACTTCACAGCCACTGAGCCACAGTACCAGCCTGGGGACAACCTTTAAACGCTGCCCTCGGGCCTGGCCTGGCCTGGGATAGGACTGGCTATACCAGGGCCTTGCCTGCCTGTCTTTGGGACCAGTACTGTACAGCCTCCTCAGCTCAACAGAGCGTCTTAACTCTCCTCCAGCCCCCCAACACACACTCTCACTGTGGCCAATCCTGAGACAGATTCAGCAAACTTTTAATAAGAGAGAATGTGTGGGGCTGGGTGAAATTAGGAGTGAGGGAGATTTGGGTGTGGTTGGGTTTGAGATGATGCAATGAAAATGCCTGTATTCAATGTAAATATGAACAGCTCATTCGCTTAAGATTTGTTTTAGGTTTGTTTTTTTGTTGTTTTTTTGCTTCTGTTATGCCATTTTGACATATTTCCACAACAATTATGATGATGATGGTAAATAAATGGTAAATGAAGATTACCATTTGAAGTTTCAAAGCTTTACCAACTTTAACCATTAAAAGAAAAAAATATTGAGACTGATATTTCTGGGCACTACCAATCCACAGGCCAAAAGTGTATCAAAGCTCTTATTTTGTATTTTAGGCATTAAATTAACAGCTCTATAATTATTATTTTTTCAGTTTTGATGTATAAAAAAAGAAGAAATTCACTCCTAAGCTTTCTGCTTCAGTGTATTAACCCCTCTGTTGCCTTACATAAGGCAAGCATGTCAAAATCCATGTTCATTTTTTTTGCACTGCCTCTCATGAAGTTAGTTTGATTTTACTTTATGTTTGTTTATCCATGTAAAATAGCTTTGTCCTCCTCAAAGTAATAGATGTTAGCAAATGCTGTAACAAACTTATTTGACAAATAATGTATGTTACATTTTGTAATTACAGCCACGTTACGTGTAAGAATGATACTTTTGAACATATCTCTTCTTCTCTGCTTACAAGGTTTTAAAGATTGAAAAAAGTATTGTGGGAAGAAAAATCTCTTTCCACCGCTGGTATTACATGTATACTGGAAGGACATGCAATTTATTTAAGAAGAGAAAGATGTATGTCGACATTTAATGGTCTTATTTTAACTATACCGTTCCATTTAGCAGCCATTCCGAGACACCTCATTGGTCCCTGTTTACTCTGTGTTGTGTGTAGCGATGTACAGGGAAGTCTTAGTGGGCGCAGTCTCCCTCTCTGTGGACCATGACATCCATGTGAACCTCAATAACCAACCACGTCCCCCACTGGACCTGTATGCATACAAGCACCTCCTGAAGGTTCCTCAGTTCCCTTTTTGGTCCACTTCCTTTTTTACATTTACTTTATGTTAAACTGACATGAATATTTTAAGTCTTAAGTTTCAGAGTATGTTTTATTTAACCTTAATCAATAGAATTTTTGAGGAGTTGTTTGCATTTTCAGGTGAATGTTGCAAAGACACTGGTTAGCCCAGCTGTAGTGTGACTTGTCAAGTGTATTAAGTGTATTATTACGGTCTTATGACAGTTTAAATGCTAATCAGGATCTGTTAAGAACCCCTTCCTGTTTTTCAGTTTTACAGCTTAATGGTTTTAAAGTGTCAGTAACCTTCCTAGTTTATTTCCTCAATTTCTCATTTTTTAACATTTCTCTTTTGTTGATTCAGTGACTTGGCATTTGAAATTCAAAAAGAACAATAAACATTTTACACTCTTTCCAGGACACAGATTTTCAATATTTGTTAATATGTTGCCATTACTGACTATGCAGTATGTACGTGTTGTGCAATACAATATAGGCTATACGTGTGTGTGTGTGTGTGTGTGTGTGTGTGTGTGTGTGTGTGTGTATGTGTATGTGTATGTGTATGTGTGTGTGTGTGTGTGTGTGTGTGTGTGTGTATATGTGTGTATGTGTGTGTGTGTATGTGTGTATGTGTGTATGTGTGTATGTGTGTATGTGGAATGGTCTGGCCTGGAGGTCAAAGCCAGCAAATGCGCTGTCCTGTATGAGAGGCGGAGTGGGGGGAACAGGTGGTACCACTCAAAAACAGACACACCCCCTGTGTTCTCTTTAGCAACACAGCCCATTCGTGTAAATTCTCTTCATGAGACATACCCATATCTTGGACATAAAATTAACATCGCAGGAGAGTGGAAGGAGCAAGTCAATAACATCCTGACTGAGTTCACTTCCAGGCTGGACTTGATAGACAGTTGTCCTCTGCCACTAACTATGAAGTTAGAAGCCATCAGGCAGGTGGCCCTGTCCAAAGTTCAGCACCTCTTCTCCAATGTCCACATCCCCCAGAAAGTGCTGTGTGAAATGAACAACAAGACTGTGAGCGTAGTGCGCAGGTGGCTTGGACTCAATTCACACAGCACCCGTGACATCATCTTTCATCCCCAGTGGGAGGGAGGGCTAGGGGTCCCCAATGTATAATGGATCTACACCAGCATGAGAATTTCCCATCTTCTCAGGATGCTTAACAACGACGACAAGGACGTCAGGGAGCTGGCCCGCTCCTCCATGTTCCTGGACCTGAGGAGATGGAAGGTCCCAGTTGCCAGGGGGGCGGAGCCCCACTTCCTTGGGTTCAAGAGGAAACCCAGCGGAAAATTGGACACTCGTTCCGCTGGTTTTGGAGTTTGGTCTGATTGGCCAGACCTGAATGACCTCTGTGTCCGAGCCGGGGTGTCCCTGGAGTGGGTGCGGTCTGACTCTGAGACTGTTCGGGTCTCAGAGAACTGTATATCTGACCCTCTCACACAGGTCAGGGCAACAGCCTCCTTTGCCGGACAGAGCCACCAGCTAACATCTAGAGGGGCCAGACGGACTCTCATGGACCTTCATCAACATCAACAACAACAACACTGGACTGGTCTGAAACTCCAGGGAAAACTGGCATGTCTTCCCACAGCTGATCACTCTGTTTCTCATTATTTTCTAAAAAAACACTGCACTCGATGAGGACATTGTCATATTCACAACCAAGGCCAGATTACAAGTCCTTCCTACCAGACTCAACCTCTCTATTTGGTTTCCTTCCACTCAGGTTCCTCATTGCTTGCAGTGCACCACACCACAGAACAGGTTACAGAAACACTATCACACATCTTGAATGGCTGTTATGTTTACAAAGGAATGTATATAGTCATGACAGAATTGTGAGCCTTATAGTAAAGGACATATCACTCCACTTCCCAGTTACAGTGAAAATATATACACATGCTTGTGTCAATGCATCTATGTTCAATTTCTGTAATGACCAATGTCACTTTTCACAGTTGTCTGCTAACACACCAGATGTTGTTGTTGTTAATGAAGAGTCCAGAGAGGTGTCTGTATTAGAGGTAGCATGCACCTTTGATATAAGCCTAGAGGAAGCCTTCATGACTAAGGTCATGAAATACCAGCAGCTTGTAGATACCATCTCAGAGCTAGGCTATAGGTGTACGCTAGTCTTTATATTTGGCAGTCTTGGACATGTGCACAGATTGGTTGTCAGAGGACTACGTCTACTGGGAATGTCCAAGGGAGAAGCAAAAAGGCTCAGCAAGTATTGCTCTGTCTCTGCGATTATTGGCAGCCGCCATATATGGCGGAGACGGTGTTACTTGTACCCGTGAGTCTTGTCCTGTTGTATGTGAAAGACATTGTCCATGTCTGTTTGTGAATGCATCCCATCTGTGCCTTCAGTATTTGTGTCCCTGTATACTTGTTTCTATGTGGACATAAATAAATTATTAAAATGTGTGTGTGTGTGTGTGTGTGTGTGTGTGTGTGTGTGTGTGTGTGTGTGTGTGTGTGTGTGTGTGTGTGTGTGTGAGAGAGAGAGAGTGTGTGTGTGTGTGTGTGTGTGTGTGTGTGTGTGTGTGTGTGTGTGTGTGTCAGTGTCAGTGTCAGTGTCAGTGTCAGTGTCAGTGTCAGTGTCTGTGTGTCAGGAAAAAGGCTATAGACTGGACTTTCCACAGTGGTGGTCATGACTTGTCCTCCCCCGCAGCTGTCTAACCCAGCTGAGGTTGTCTAACCTGAAGAGGTGTTAAATGACTGCTACATGGTATTCAGTGAAGGCCTACAGTGAGACGGAACACCCGTGCCAGGTTGGCACCAAGGAACACAACAGGTAGACACATCCTGCTGCTCATCATACAGCCGCAGGTTGACGCACCTCACAGTTCAGCTAATGAGCTCATCCTGAACTCTCTTACTGTTAAAGGACATCTCAGTAGTTACAGGGGTTGTTTCTCACCCAGTTGCACTCACAGCTTTCAGTGAGAGAGTTCAGCACTATTGCTGTTCACTGTTATTTGATTCCCGAATAAATTATAATGGGAGGAGTAAAATGTGTTACGGTGATAAGCTGTAGAATCCTTACAAAAATGTATTGTGTGCCTGACCTTATTCTAAATGTTTGATGATATTCCAAAAAAAGATTCAGGTTATCTCTGGTTTGAAACGACAAGGGTGAGAGTGAGTGCATTGTCCATGAAGACCAGAAGGGGGGGGCTTTTTCATTGCTTCACTGTTATGTATCTCCAGCCGAATAGCACGCGATAATATCGTGGGCGTTCAGGAAAACGTCTCATACGAGCTCTCATGAAACACCTACTACTATTCCCTTCCATTATTGTAGTCACCCAAATGAGGGGGTTTGCCTGCCTGCTGTGCTGTCTACCGGTGCGTAAGGTGACGTGGTACCTGTAAATTAGCCCTCCTCCTGGAGTGCAGAGAAGCTTTAAATGACCTGCAGCTGGCTCCCTCGGCCATCAGCACCTGTACTGACAACACTGTGGCTCCTCAACCAGCAGGTATGCCCCTCTGTGTAAGTACCTTGTGTTTTTAATACTTAGATAGCAGTCAAATATGACTGAACATAATATATACACTAAACTCTGATTCATTGATTAATTGTAGTACATATGTTTTAGAGTTTACTTTTTTTTTTCATGTATGTTTTAAATGTAAATGTTTCCATAATCTTCCTGAAGATTCCTTGTAAAAACGGTTTGTTTTCAATTATTATATGTTCATGGATGATGTAGATCAACTTTGCATTAGTCATGCTATCGGCAGAAAGGACAGCACTGGTGTAAATGTAGATCTATTTGCATAGGGACGATATAACTAATTAGCTATATATATATATATATATATATATTTATATATAAATAAATACACATTTAGAAATCAAGAGAGGACTATTCAAGCATTAATAATCTGACTTTACTATAACCTAAGAAATGGATATTGTGGTGGTAATGTAATATTGATTCTGGTGGAGGTACCTTATAGTACGTATATCCCAGTTACAAGAAAACAACCATTGGACAGGTGTGTATGATTAAGATAACAGCAAAAGTTCACATCTTTATGTCTCCTCATCAACCTCATCAACTAAGTCATTAGGCAGCAGATTGTGGCACTTAAAACATTATGATATTTACATGTGCACACTTTGCTCTCATACTCTAGGTTCCATAGAGGTTGGACAGAAGTGTTGACAGGTGTGGAGCGAGCTGTCATTTGACATTCCATGTCATCAGACATGTTACACACCTGACATGTTAGACACCTGGACATGTTACACAACTGAAATGCTAGTTAGACATTAATTCATGGAATGTTTGTTCAATGTTCTAACTTCAATGTTCTAACTTGTCAGATGAACCTTTCCCATGGTTCCACCCTTCCGGATATGTGATTCTGTCTATGTTGCTACTAAATAATCAAAATCTTAACCTTTCCATAAATACCTAAAACCATACAGTAAACAAATGAAAAACCTGTCTGTGTTTTTTTGTTGTTGTTTGAGGATAAATATAGGGTGTTTAATTTGTGACGTAACTCTTCACATCAGGCCCTCATCCATATTTGTTTATTACACTCTTCTGATCTCTGTATGGATAACCACATGACATCCAGCTTCCTAATGGGTTTATTGTAGGCATTACCATGTTTGCTGTTGCCTGGTGTTGAGTAGTGAAATATGGAGGGCGCCAGTGTTAGCATCTTCATTGATGTTCAGAAGGTCTACTACCCTCTGCTATGCGTTTTGGGAATTCCAGGTGTGTACCATCTATCCTGTCTTGTCTTATTTCCTTGAGGTGGATGTTTGAAGTGTTTGAATGCTTAATGGTGTTTTAAGTATTGTTTCTATACGGAACTTGAATGGGAGGGAGAAGCTCAAAGAAAATGTTTGCAATGAAAACATGTTTCTTGTTTCTCGACCCCCCCCCAGCCAACCTCTTCACCTTCTACATGATCTGCTTTCGGAAGTGTGGGATGTCACCGTCGGCTATCATCTACCTGAGCTGCCTGGCCGTCGTTGACTCCTTCTACCTGGTGTGGGTGATCCTGCTGGACCTCACCCTCACCTTCTGGCAGCTGCAGCCCTTCTGGCACTCTGACCCCTGGTGTACCATCTTGAGCTTCCTGCAGTACGGCTCCCTCTACAGCTCCTCCTGGATTGTGGTGGTCTTCACCATCGAGCGCTACCTGGTCCTCAGCAGCATGGCCGCCAAGCAGCACTTCTCCCAAGCCCGGGTCACCAGACTCACCTGCGTGGCCATAGTCCTGGTCTCCCACCTGGCCTCTGTGCCCATGAGCTGGATCAACATGGTCACACCCGTTAACTACACCGTGAAGGGAGAGAACATTACGCTGCCCAGGTGTCTCTACAGGGACGCCACCTACTCCACGGTTCTAGTGTGGATCACTACCTTCCTCTCCGGCGGCGTCCCCATCGTCCTCATCATCATCTTCAACTCGCTGATCGCCTACCACCTGACCCGCTCCAGCAAGCTCTTCACGAGGGAGGAGCGGCACACCATGAGGGGGCGGAGCACCAAGGGCATGGTGCGGCGGACCATCCTCATGCTGGGCACCGTGTCTGTGGCCTTCGTGGTGCTCAACCTACCCCGTTTTGTCACCTACCTCATCCTCCGCACCAAGTACAACCACAAGACCTTCGACAGGAACGACTACAGCATTCCCATCAACATGGCGAGCGACCTGGCCAACATGCTACAGAACCTCAACTCCACCACCAACTTCCTGCTCTACTGCATGGTGAGCCGGTGCTTTCGTCAGGAGCTGTTCCACGTGCTGACCTGCAAGGCCAAGGCCAAGGCGCTGGGCTCCTTCCTCCATCAGAGCACCATGAAGATCTTCTCAGTGGTGGACCACAAGGCCTCTTCGTCCCGAGACCCCGTCACTGTGGTCCTCACCAACCTCAAACAGACCCAGTAGTGCGAGGGAGGTGATGGAGACATGGAATTATCGAAACAGCTTTCCGTTTACTATTGAATCATACAAATGTATTGAAATGATGATCCTGTTTTCTACTATGAACTGAACATTCCTATTCTATGAGTGTGTGAAAATGCTTGTTTAAGTCATGAGGGTTTGTTCACTGTCACATGGAGACGCCTGGAAGGCTCAAGTGCAGTCTTGTCTACAGGCTCTATCAGTGTGTTTCCAGTGTCAATAGTTAGAACCTCTCACGTGGTACTCAAGTTACTGTTTAAGTTACAAAGTTCGGCTTGGCTGCAGAATTCCTGCTTTGTCAGGACAACAACCTGATTGGCAGACCTGGACTCCACCTTATTTGCATAAATAGTCAAGGGATTTTCCTGCTTTGCATGCGATGATCTACCTTGTGAAATACATAGTGGAAACGTTTCCTGTTCAGCTCAGAGCAGATTTGCATTTTGGCTGAGGGACACACTCTGGCAACAGGTAGGAGCTCAGTTAGGTGGGACTCACTCGTATTATCTTTCATATGTAACTATGAATGGGAACAATACTGTACTTTGAATTGGGTTTAATACTTGCTAATGATACAACCATGTTTGAACTGGAAATACAATGACTATGTCCATAGCGTGTACTGCTAGATCAGTGATACTGGCCTTTGCTCAAATGTGGCCAATGGATTTCATTGTATTACTTTGCTTGCGTCATAGGCTACACAGCGCGTTCCATTACTCTCTTACAAATATCTTGCTGGTAATATGATATGTACATCTATAAATGCTAGACATTAGAGGACACAGTTCATTGTGTACTGTTGATTCATAGTTGATGTTGGGTCCGATGGAGGTCTGTAAAATGACTCCATAGTGCCAATTGCTTTTGATTCAACTGGAGCAATAGCTTTACTCTGCTTTCAGTTTGACTTATAATGGGTTTGTTTCACTTGTGACAATAGCATCTCCATAAAGTGTTGCCAGGATTATCATGTTCTCCTTGGTGCTCAGATTCCATTTCCTGGAATATTGTGTCTGTCTGTCTGTCTTTCCTGGAATAGGAAATCCAACACCTGTCCATAGAGAAGAATGGACTCTTTCCCAGGTATGGCTTTCTCAACAACCTATATTCACACCATTATCCAAAAGGAAACATAACACTAAATGCATTCAACTCCTCCGCCATTACTACTACTGAACAAGTACTTGTTGTTGGTGTCAGATTCCTGTCCTCACAAAAGCATTCCTGTAGAGACGGATGAGGCGATGACGTCATCCTCTCTTGACCTGGCATGGCCCTCAACCTGTCAGCAGTGCTCAGGAAACAGGGAGCACAGAGAGGAACAGGGACCCCCCACAGGGACAGGCCTGGGAAAGGCCTGGTTCACCCCTGAGGTGACCGTCAATGACGTAGGCCAGGTGGAATACCCTAGAGGTCCTTGGAGAACCCCCCTGGGGGAGCCTTTTGGTCAGCATCGACCCCAACCCAAAGCCCCCTCCCAGCTACCTATCCCATCCTATCATCACCTCCAAGGCCCAATAAGAGACCCCCACCCTGCTGACATCATGTCACACACTGACAGAGAGAGGGGTCTGTATGAGGAGCACCCTGAGGTTCTCCAGAGGGGAGCAGAGGGGTTCCCTGTCCCCCCCAGCTGGCTCAGGGAAGGTTCCACTGAGGGGGCAGACCATCTGGAGCCCCCTCTCCCTCTACTGTCCGACTTTAACAACATCCACTGTGTCCCACCAGGTTACCCACCTTACCAGTGTAAGTGGCATGCTGTATGTGAACAGTACAGTGTATTCAGTGGGTATTCAATGACGACTGCGAAGTTGTTGTTGTTGTTGTTGTTGTTGTTGTTGTTGTTTTCGTATCGCGTTGTCCTATTTTATGTGCTGCTGACTTTATTTTATGATGAAATGATATGTGTATGCCTCCTTACTTCTCTACAGACCCTAAACCCGTGAACAACAGATGTCCCGGACAATACACTTGCCAACAGTTGTTACATCATGCCCGCCAAGTCTACAATTATCATCAGTCCCCGGAAGCTCACCAGGAGTACCATCAGTACCCACCGTCCCGGTATACTCACATTCCTACACTGTTTACCATCAGATGTTTACAAAACCAGTTTGACGTTGCGACTGCCTTTTTTCTATTTCTTTTTTTTACTGCCCTCAAAACATGGAATGTTTTTTTGTTAGAATTCTGAAGCCGACAACCAACTCATGCGCTGTTTCCCTCCCCAGGGCACCTACAGCTCAGAACAGGCTCTATGGGCAAGATGTCCCCAAAGCCCCAAGCCTAACTAGGCCTCAGCATGTGGCCCCTCCCAGAGAGGTTATGAGGGAGGTCAGTGTGGTGCCGTCACACCCGGCCCCGCCATGCCATCCAGCAACACAGGAGATGAGGAAGACCATCAGTCTACCTGAGGAGTGCAGTAAGTGCGGGGCGGCTGTGGCTCAGGAGGTAGAGCCGGTCGTCTAATGATTGCAAGGTCGGTGGTTCGATCCCCGGCTCCACGTGTCCAGGTGTCCTTGGGCAAGACACTGAACCCCAAATTGCTCCCAATGAGCGGGCGGGCGCCTTGCATGGTAGCTTGCCGCCATTGGTCTGTGAATGTGTATGTGAATGGGTGAATGAGAGGCCATTGTAAAGCGCTTTGGAATAAGTTATATAAGTGCAGTGCATTTACCAATAAGTGTACCTGGCAGGAATCTAAACAGGCCCCTTTGCTAAATGAGAAGTCACCGTCTGACCTTAGGCCTAGGTTTCAAACGGAAAAGTGGAATATCAGAATTGACCCATAAGTGTAACAATACACAATGTGTTTTATTGTTTTTATTTCATTGCAGGAAACATATTCATCACGTATTCTGTGGACACAGCCAAGGAGATTTTAACCTTTGTGAAATTTCTGACAGATCAGGGGTTTAACCCAGCTGTAAGTGGAGTTGACTTTACTGGGACAGATGTACTGTAATTAGGACAAAGACAAGTTATAAAGTTATATGCATTACCTACGTTCATCTGTTTTCCATCTTGATAATAATATGCACAACACTTTTGCTTTGTTTGGCAGATTGACATCTTTGATAATCCTCTCAGGAGAATGGACATCAACAGGTGGATGGACGGCTTTTTGAAGGATGTACGTCTAAGCAGTCAGACGCATTTAACCGAATAGTCTCACGAGTGACTTCTTGTACACAGTGGGGCCCTATCTAAACATATACAGTACAAAAAAGACATATCGTGAGCTTAGAATTATAAGGTTCTATCTCCGTTTAGGGTAGTTCAGAGATATTGAGCGTCAAAGTTTTTACATTCCATTATGTTTTGTGAGATGGAACCTTTGTATTTTATGAATTACTAACTCAAAAATGTCAACATTTTAAACCACATAGGCATTAATAAACACCTAATGGATCAGATTATGTAAAAAACTCAATTTTGACCAAAAATGGAGATAGAACCTTATAATTCTAACGTCACGATATCTCATGGTAGCACCCAGAGGTCTATAGGTGAATTGATCAGACAGTGTGTTCATCAAAGTAAGTTGACCGAGAGGTGCTGTATTGCAGAAATCAGTGCTGATCATTGTGGTCATCAGCCCTATGTACAAGGCAGACGTGGAGGGGGACGGGGAGGATGAGCATGGCCTTCACACCAAATACATTCACACTCAGGTAGGCACTATGCATTCTCTTAACACAACTAACTTCACAAAGATGTCTTTTTCAATGTTCCATCCATACAGAATCAGAATCAGGACCAGAATAGCTTTTTATTTCATCCAATGTACAGGTACACAAGAGTACAATTCTTAGGCTTTACGTTCTTCGACATAGGCATTGCAGCAGGATACAAAATCAACAATAAATACCACAAGTCTCTGTGAACTATTCAAGGGAGCTACAGTGGAGTATCAAGATTTCAATGTGGAGGGAAACTACCTACATTAGAAGGAATTCAATGCTTCTGTAGGTGCATAGATGTAAGCCACAGATTAAAACTGACACAGTACAGTTTAAAATATATTACAGTACTAAAATTCTGCTTGCACTGTCTCCCCCTGTGGCTTGTAAGTGTCATTAAATGTTCCCTTCTTACACATGATCCATAGGGAAAAGGCTCTTGGGGCTGAAAAACAAATGCTATACCTGTATACAGTTAGGTCCAGACATATTTGGACAGTGACACAATTTCCATCATTTTGGCTCTGTACGCCATGACAATGGATTTGAAATGAAACAATCGAGATGCAATTCAAGTGCAGACTTTCAGCTTTAATGAATTTGGCTGAATCTGAGCCCACAGTATACTCTTAAACACTTCTGCTTCTGTTTTCTGTCACATCATCAATAAACATGAGTGACCCAGTGGCACTGGAAGCCATGCATGTGTGCACCGTGTTTTACAGATGATGAGGTATGCTTCGGATCATGAGCAGTTCCAAGCCTTCTCCAAACTTTTTTATTCCCATCATTCTGGTACAGGTTGATCTTAGCTTCATCTGTTGAAAGAATGCTTTTCCAGAATTGGGCTGGCTTTTTTAGATGTTTTTTTGCTAAGTCTAATCTGTTCCTATTCTTGAGACTTATGAATGGTTTGCACCTTGTGGTGACCCCTCTGTATTTGCTCTTGTGAAGTCTTCTCTTTATGGTAGACTTGGATAATGATATGCCTACCTCCTGGAGACTGTTCTTCACATGGATGGATGTTGTGAAGGGGTTTTTCTTTACTACGTAAAGGATCCTGCGATCATCCACCACGGTAGTCTTCTTCTACTGTTGATTTGGCCACTCCTAATGTTCCTGCTATCTCTCTGATGGATTTTTGGGTTGTCTTTTCAGCCTAAGGATGGCCTGTTTCACTTGCATTGAGAGATCCTTTGACCGTATGTTGTGCGTTCACACCAAATGCAAATGCCACACAAATGCCACTCAGACCTTTTACCTGCTTAACTGATAAGGAAATAACAAAGGAATAGTTCAGATCTGTCCATGAAACAGGTGTTGATTCAATTGTCCAATTACTTTTGGACCCTTGAAAAAGAGGGGGTCACATATTAAAGAGCTCTATTTCCTAAACCCTTCCTCTAATTTGGATGTGAATACCTCCAATTAAAGCTGAGAGTCTGCACTTTAAGCCAATATTCATTATATAACTGTAACTTGAATATGTTTTTGTAAACAGATAAAATAACACAAATTAAGTCAGAGTCCAAATATATATGGACCTAACTGTATACACACTCACCAAACACTTTATTAGGAACACTATACTAATACTGGGCAGAGCCTCCCTTTGCTCTCAAAACAGCCTCAATTCTTCATGGTATTGATTCCACAAGATGTTGGAAACATTCCTTTGAGATTCTGGTCCATGATGACATGATTGCATCACGCAATTCGAGCTGGTTTTTCAGGTGCACTGTCAAATTGTGAATCTCCCATTCTACTACATTCCAAAGGTGTTCTATTGGATTCAGATCTGGTGACTGGGAAGGCCACTGAAGAACACTGAACTCATTGTCATGTTCATGAAACCAGTTTGAGATTACTTTTGCTTTGTGACATGGTGCATTATCATGCTGGAAGTAGCCATTAGAAGATGGGTAGATTGTGGCTATGAAGGGATGCACATGATCAGCAACAATACTCAAATAGGCTGTGGCATTCAAGCGATGATTGATTGGTATTAACGGGCCCAAAGTGTGCCAAGAAAACATTCCCCACACCATTACACCACCTGAATGAATGCGAAGGTGTACAGGTGTTCCTAATAAAGTGTTCCGCCTGGCCCCACACCCCCAGGTGGAATATTGCTGTGTCATTATGTCAGTGTGTCAGCAAGACAGTGAGAATCAATATGAGATAGATTGACTATCCTGGCCAAGGTGGCACTGTGAGTGCCTGCCCTCTCCAAGACTTCTCTATCACAGTGGAGAACTCTACTGTAACCCCCTCCCTGACAGCCAAGAATCTTGGAGTGATTCTGGATAACCGACTATCCTGTGCGGAGAACATTGCAGCAATGGCTCGCTCCTGCAGATTCTTCCTCTACAACATCAGAAGGATACGACCATTCCTTACCAGAGAGGCAGCGCAACTCTTGACCCAGGCACTGGTCATCTCCCGCCTGGATTACTGCAACGTACTCCTGGCGGGTCTCCCCGCCTACGCCATTAGACCTCTGCAGCTCATCCAGAACGCTGCTGCACGTCTGGTATTCAACCTCCCCAAATACTCTCATGTCACCCGTCTCCTTCGCACCCTGCACTGGCTCCTGGTAGCAGCTCGCATCCGATTCAAGACCCTGGTGCTTGCATATCAGGCAGCTAAAGGGACAGCCCCTGCCTACCTAAAGGAAATGGTAACCCCCCAAACTCCAGCCCGCTCACTCCGCTCCTCCACCTCGGCTGGCCGACTGGCCCCACCACCTCTGCACAGCAGTCGTGCTGCCCGATCACGTCTCTTCACAACTCTGGCTCCCCGCTGGTGGAATGAGCTCCCCACGGCTGTCAGAACGGCAGAGTCACTACCCATCTTCCGTCGTAGACTGAAGACCCATCTCTTCAGGTTACACCTTAACTGCTCCTCCTGAGACATCTTCTGCCCCTCAGCACTACGTCTCCTAAAGACGTCCGCTTTCCCCTCTACTGTGTCCCTAAGAACTTCTATCGCCCCCTTTGTACTGCTTCTCTGTTCCTCCAGTATACATTTTTTTTTTTTGAAAAAGGTGGTAGAAGAAGGTTTCTCCTTCTATCAGTGGCCCCGGGCCTGAGCTAGATTACTCTTCCTGCCACGAATGGTGGACTGATGATTCACATGCTTAGCATTCAAATGTATTGATTGTAAGTCGCTTTGGAATAAGGCGTCTGCTAAATGCCAAAAATGTAAATGTAAATGTGAGTTACAGCTCTATATTCACAGCTCCTCCCATGAGGTGCGACAAAGGAAACATGCCTATTCTGTACCATGACAATTCATACCATAGCAGACATTCAGAGCAGCATAATGATCTCTAATCACCCTTTTTCTCATTCAGATCCAGAATGAGTTTATCCAACAGCGATGCCTCAATTTCAGACTGGTACCAGTATTGTTTCCTAGCGCAACCAAGGTAAGGAGATAGCAGGGTATTTTCAACATGATGGGGATAGTTCTTATTTACATGATGTCATGGTTTATTGGTACTAACCATCCCATTACTCTGTCATAGAATCATGTTCCCAACTGGCTCCAGAGCACCAGGATCTACCGCTGGCCCCAGGACACTCAGGATCTGCTGCTCCGCTTGCTCCGAGAAGAACGCTACATCGCCCCACCACTGGGGAAAGAGTTGACCCTAACGGTGCGCCCCCTCTGAACAGGCCGATAGGCACACCTCTGTTCTTTTTACTGCACAATTACACTACTCCTCCAAGTAGGTTGTTAGTCACTGAAAATATGTCATTTTAAAACAAAGAAAGGTCACCAGTTTTGTGGTATACCTAAAAATGTTTGAATGGCAA
The DNA here is from genome assembly GCF_963989245.1 of Nansenia antarctica. Taxonomy (NCBI): domain Eukaryota; kingdom Metazoa; phylum Chordata; class Actinopteri; order Argentiniformes; family Microstomatidae; genus Nansenia; species Nansenia antarctica. The sequence continues at coordinate 56,384,119 of NC_137688.1, read as the reverse complement.
ATACTAAAAAGAAATGGAGCCCCACACTCTTGCTCTGATGCTTATTATTTGCTTCATTGTAAATGGCAAATGCTAATCATGAGAGGAACATCTGCTTTATCATAGCATTCTTTCGATACAGGCACACTACAGTTAATTTGTACTTTGTCATATGGAATGTGTCCATAGGTGTGTAGCTCAGTATAACAGTCAAATAACCACAAGGTGGCAGTATGTACTTAATAATGTTTCCATTCCGAGAAATAGGTTTTCTGGACAGAGGTTTACATGCTAACATTGTGTAGTGCAAATATTGTGGAATCTGAAAATGTAAATACAAAATACAAAATAATTCAAATTTTTTTTTTTTTTTTTTTTTTTACTATCAAGAGTTGTCTATTTTTTTAAATCTTTACTCTGATTTGCAATGTTTAAGGGAAACTAATAATGTCTAAAGACATTTTCTAAATACTACAACAAACATGTCTCCTCTCTGAGTGCAGTGTATATTCTACATACTACATTGTATTTATTCACTCATTCTCAGTCAGAATACAAATATGCAATGAGAACAATAAAGACCAAACATTTTCATTGAGTACAAACAGATAAATTAGGTCAAACTATGAATGAGTGCTTTTAGTGGCCCCTATGCATTTGTGATTTAAGATACAGAGGGGCCACAGGAAGGCCTGTCACTGGACCATGCATCATCTGGCAACACTTACCCTGACCCACAAATACACTTCAAGGGGGTTTCACTGTCCACTGAGTGACAAAACCAGCCTATTTGAAATATCCAAATGAAATGTAATGTGCCATTGTTTTGTCATGGTGCTTTATTGGACGCTTTGACTGCCTATTCTTTAAAGATCGGGGCACCACTACAGCTATCAGCTATATGTTTTTTTTTTTGCAGTTCAGTAGAAGTAGAAGTAGTTTCCTGAATCCATAAATCCTCTGCTTGTGTGATTGTTCCAACACTCACACCGTGCTAAATCAAGCCTTATCTGGTCAATCCAAAACTACCACAGAGGCTTTGTTATATGCATTTAGAATCGGGGGTAGAAGACACTTCTTCAGTTGGCTCAGTGTGTGAAACTGAACCAGTCAGCCTACCATTGAGCTGAGTGATTGATTAACCAGAGTAAACTCGACTGTGCCTCTAGATAAGGAGAGCAACTCTACAGCCACCAGAGGTGAGAACAGCCCTTTCGACTGTGTTGTTTCCATTCCTTGGATGGAAACTTATTTGTGAATACCCGCCCCAAAAATGTATTTGTTCAATATAAAATCCATCATCCGTATAGTAAGCTTCGTGCTATGGAACCCAGCTGAAGACTGCATTTCACCTGCATCTTTTCACCTGCGTTGATTGGTTTCCAGTGAAAGGGCCAAACCTCACTCAAGGTCAGAGCCCGCTCCCACTAACAGATGTTCCCACTCCATCCAGATGAAATGCTAATGAAACATTTTTCATCATCAGGGAGTCATTGAATGTGACGTTCCCAGTGTGAGCTGCGAATTTGGAGAGGTTTATGGCCCTTTCAGTGGAGGAGAAAAGAGTGTGCTCAGCACATCCACAACTGCAGTCTGGTTTATTATGAAGAATGGAAAACTGACCAATGTGTGGCTTATAAAATATTCCATGAAAAGAAATCTAATGATATAAACTAAAAACATGAAAATGTAGGTAAAATGCTAAATGTCTAGCCTACTGTACCATAACCTCGTCTGCACCATGGTGTACCTTGCAATAGTGTAGAGGGCATTCCAATTCAAATTGGTGGCCAAATTAGTGTAACCTAGGCATTCAAATGTTTGCTGAATTCATGATAATTTTATAGGAGCTTACTATGCCTAATTGTGGCTATAGTTGGGAATGTTACAATGGGAGAGTTATCGTCTAGTGTTGTGGAGCACGTCTATCTTTGTGCCCTGGCATAACGTTTTTCAGTACATTTTCTAACATATTTTTTATTAGCACTAGTGGAAGTGTGTGGGAAGGCCAGATCAGTGGGCCAATCACAACATAGGGATGTAGCAACAATCCAATCATGCATGTGACAAAAATATCTCGCAGAAAGTAAATACCATGGTAGTTTTTTTCCAAAGCACACTTCCATAGTATTTAGTAGTAGTCATAATAACGAGTATGAGTGGCAATGCTGTATGCTTGAAATACCTTGATTGCATTCTGCATTCACTGTAAAATGAAATCTGGGATATGAAATATGAACTATACGTATGCAGTATACATTGCAAGATGATGAGTACCCGATTCCCAACATATATTATGTAATTTTTAAAAATGCTATCTCTCTTTCTCTTCTCTCTCTCTCTCTCTCTCTCTCTCTCTCTCTCTCTCTCTCTCTCTCTCTCTCTCTCTCTCTCTCTCTCTCTCTCTCTCTCTCTCTCTCTCTCTCTCTCTCTCTCTCTCTCTCTCTCTCTCTCTCTCTCTCTCTCTCTCTATATATATATATATATATCCATATCTATGTAGATATAGATATCGTATATTTTTTTATATATCTATCGCTCTATCAATATCTATATAGATATAGATATATATCGATATCGATATAGATATATCGATATAGATATATATCGATAGATATACATATACATATAATCGTATATAAATAGTAACTGCAATATTATAGATTTTCTAATAAAAAAAATATATCGTTGTCAAATTCACGGACAATCACAAAATATTAAAATCGGAGGGTTTGACTGAGGTTGTTTCAACCAATGAAAAGGTGGACTTCCTTCTAAACGGCCAATGAGAAACGTCGGAAAATGGTGGTTCTACCATCATCGTTTGGGACTCCATCATCATGCCTCCTCTGACCCGTGTTTTTGGGAATGCGGCAGTGTGCCTGTAGCCGCCTAGCTAACCAGTAAAGGCAAAGGACAGGGGAGTGTCTGCCGGGGAGGAATGGTGTTGATTAGGGTTACTGAACAGTGTTGTGATCATATTACAGAGAAGGGGAAACCTTGTCCCTGGTGGAGAAGGCACGTTGGAAGCGCTCAGAAGGACTGCCACACTTTATACTTCTCTTCTCTGGCAATCTTCTTAGCAAGCCAAGCCGAAGACGTGCAAGTTGAATTTGTTGCAATATCTTGCTTTACGGAATAATTACCCTTTTTCAGAATGGATATGCAGTAACGTCGCTAGCACCCGGACACGGCGAGAGAGTGGAAAGAAAGTGGTTTCTATTTCCCCTGGTAGCTAACGTGCGCTATGGCCGTATCCTCTTCACTTAACCCGTTGGCACGTATTGTGCTCGTGGAATCTCCATATTTTTCTTGTTTACGAAGAGACAGGTTGCAGCTAGTTTGACAGCTGTAGCTCCATTTCGGAGAGAGTGAACTATGTCAATACATTGACTGAATCACGGGGCACCACCATTAGCTACAGTATGTTCTCAACAGCTGCGGCTCGGATTACTCATCCTAGAAGATACTACTCAACCAGATAGCTGTAAATTATGTGGCAATTCCAGGCGCCCCCTCGCTAAAAAATAAAATAAAACACACATCTAGTTATTCGTATCTAATAACAGTATTGGGTGTGTGTGTCCAGTTTTTACATTGTGACAAAACATCTCCCTCTCCTGGTCCTGAATGTGGCCCCAGTTTGCATCCCACACAAGCGCGTAGCTTGTCCAGCAGCGCTACCAGTCATGTTTGCTGTCCGCATCGTTACCGCAGACTATTACATTGCAAGTCCCCTGCGAGATTTGGACGTCTGCTATTCGGAATTCAGAGAGTGCGATGTGAAGAAAGTGCCAGTGGTTCGGATTTTCGGTGCGACGCCAGCAGGTATGTTCATCTGGTTTTCAATGGTCATCCCTCCTTGCAGCTCGGCACAGCCACGCGGTGTGCGGTTGGAACACACAAGATCTACACGCACACATTATTGCCACAACATTGCAAAGACAACCCAACACAATGTAACGGTCGGCTACATGAATTGAGTCGAACAAACCCACCCTGCTTCCGTGAACGATATGTAGTGATGTGAAACATTGCAACAAACCGTATCACACAACACTGCCGCCTTTTGAAGCATCTCACATGGTTGCTTTGTTTTCAGTCTCGTGCTCCTTTCCAGGGCGGTGGACAGACCTCCATATCTACCGTAGATGTAGCAACATTCCGCATTGACTCCAGCTCTCCACCTTCAACACAGATTATGAACCTATAGCTATGTCTCCTCTCTTCCCTATTGTGTATCTATCTAGCTACAGGTGGACTGGTGAGACATCAGCATCGGAAGCACAACATTACAGAAAAAAAAGATGCTGCTTATTCTGGATATTTACAGGCTTGTGTAGGACTGCAATCGGGGATATTTTGTGATTGTAGGTCAGGGTGTCAATCTAATTCTGTTTCTTCTTAGCCCACACTTGCATGGGATCACATTGTTAGTATGGATGCAATACGCTCTGATAGGTTGCCAAGTACAATGTATCGACTTGCATGCAATGTCCCTGACCAGTCTCAGTGCATACATGTAGTGTAACAAGTGGCAGTGATGTCATGATCACGGCTACCAATAGACTGAGGTTGCCACAGGCTCCTTTGTCGGTGACATGTAATTATATATATTTTTCCTATCATCTATTGTATAGGGCCTAATATCTAACCTCCAGGATAAGACTGGGAATGCGATCACGCTGAGGTATATAAGCTACTCTATGCACCCACAGCCTTGACAAGTAGCTTTGCATTCTGATGCAATGTCCAAAGCTTGCTTTGGGCTTTTTGCTACCTTGTGTTTTTTTCTCCAGCCCATTGGTTATAATACAATCAGACATCTGTTTTATCTTCATGGTAGGGGTTTTAGTCATGTGCATTGTCTTGCAGGAACTTTCTGCGGCTCCCTCAGTTGATGCATTGTGGTGAGCTTTAGGCAGTGTTGGCTCTGTGTCTTCCCAACTGAAATTGCATCACCATCTGGAATACATTCACGTGAAGCAAGCCTACTTTATTTCTCCATTTTCAATCTCTTTGCTGAAATGTAGCTTGCTCAGAAATGGGCCACACCCCCACAAAGGAACCTACACTTCAGTTTGGTATTCATGAGTAAAGATTGCGGAAAATAGCCTATTTTTAAGCCTAGTTAGCATGTCTTAACTTTACTTTCTTAACCCCAATAACATTTCAAACATGGGCCTGAACTGTGTGAAATAGGCCTACTATCTCTGATAGCTACCGTAACATTGATAGAATGGAACACATTTTAGTTTGTGTTTCTTCTTGTGTTTATCTTATGTGTGTGTTTGTGTATGACATGTGGCTGGGGTTACTCTTATCCCTCCTTGTCCTCCTCTGACCTGAGTCATGCACATACATGCCATGACAAGCCTTGCCTCTGTAATTTGACACCACACTTCCTGTTTTCACCGTCTTTGTCCTCATTGGCCAGCCCCTGTGGCCCAGCCCTTAGACAGCATGGAGTTGCAGTGTTTTGCTAGTGCAGGCAGGGTTGTATAGTACAAGGTCTGTTTGAGTTTTTTCTTCTTCTATGGCATTAGACAGCAGAGTGGGCTTTATCCAGAAGATCTTTGATCTAACAATCATAGGATGTACTCACTCCGAATGCTAAAGATATGCACTTAATTATGTGTCCAGTTCAGTTTTTCAATAATGTTGCTGTCTTTGTGCTTTAAGGCCATATCAGTGCTTTGTTCAAGTGCAGTTGAATCAGTCATTCCATTGCATATGAAATTAACCAGCTTGATTGATGTTTCCATGGCAAATAAATACAGTTTACAGAGTTTCGAGCACAGTTAGGAGTTGCAGTTTGCTGCAGTCTCTGAGGCCTGACAGCATTGATCTTGCTTTGATGTCGACAAGAGAGGCTAGATCCACTAGCAGGCATTCCTCTGCCTGGGCCTCAGAAGCACACTGTTTTTGTTTTGAGTGTGTGTGCATGCACTCGCGCGCGCGCGTGTGCGTGTGTGTGTGTGTGTGTGTGTGTGTGTGTGTGTGGGGTGTGTGGGGAAAGGGAAACCTCCATGACCAATTGACCTGAATGAGGGGTCAAGCAGCGAAGCAAAGAAATGGCTAAAACAGGGGGCCTCTCCAGCCCTCTCCCCTGGCCCCCCTCCCCCACTTCCCTCCCTTCTTTACTGCTCGCCAGGGGAACTCTAATGCCATCTAAAGGAATTCCTCCCGGATCTATTAACGGGATAATGGGGGATTCAAAGACTGGGCAGCTCATTAGTCAGAAGGTCATTGTCTTCTTGATTGTTTTTCCTCCATTTTCTATTTATTCGATTGTTTTCTCGTTCTCAGGATGTAGCCAAGACCGGTGTTATTGCTTGAACCTTTCTATGCTATTTATTAGTATGTTTTGGATTTTTTTTTGTGTCTCTGGTTAATCCTCTCATGGCTTGTCTTGTTTTGGTGCAAAAAAATAGCTGCCAGAGAGGAATGTACTGTTGGGTCTGTGAGAGGGGTAGTTTTCCTTCAATGCAGAGAGCAGCGTGAACTCTGCTCCCTGATAATCCTCAGGCCTGTGATGTTATTGTGAAGAAAATGGGGCCCGGCTTCTCTGCAGCTCTTAAAATCCAGTCAGAAGGAAGGGGGTTCACACACACACACACACACACACACACACACACACACACACAGCCCACTCTCTGCCTCCTCAGGTCTCATTAACCATTACCGAAGGCCTGTCCTTTATTTACCCTCCGTGCCTTTTCTCTGGGCTGTCAGCTCTGTCAGGTGGCCCAATCAGTGGGCCCCTCTCCCTCTCTGATGTGTGGGAGATGGGAATGGCACCTAGAGAGTCTTTATGTGGGGGTGAAGAAGCTGCTCCTTGCCAATGCCGTGTCTCTTGTCACAGTGGCCCTACATCAACCCCATGGAATTTCTAATGTCCTATCAGTTTTCAAGCAGTTTTTTAACCAGCGCAGTGGCCTTGCGGTCACAAGTTCGATCCCCTACCGAGTCATACCAAACACTATAGAAATGGTATCCGATGCCTCCCTGCTTGGCACTCAGCATTAAGGGTTGAATTGGGGGTAAAACTCTGTGACATACCAACGTCATGTCCAGGGAGCATCAAGCCGACCTCGCTACGGAAACAGGATATAGGCTCCTGCCCCCTAAGGGCCATTAGGCTCAAGGCTACTTACTTCTGTTCTATCAGTTTTCAAAGGGACCCCTGAAACATAATGGACTGCGGCATCCCGCTTTCACTGTTCACTCAGGGGTTAGGCCTACCTATTAAATGTAAATCAGAGTGGTGTTTTTGTCTTTGAATGCCTTGGTAGTACCACAGGTGGCCTTTCTGGAGGATGAAATAATATTAAAAAGCTGAGAAGACTTGTCACCTTCTCTGACTGCTGCCTATAGCCTGTGGCTGAACTGTGTGAGGTGAGATATGCCTCCAATATGGGCACTGTAGGCCTTAGGCTACTTTACCCTGTAGTTGAACTCTTGGCCCACTTGTTTCGCCTCAAACCTGAAACTGTACTGGACGTCTCCGGTCAGCCTCTAGCCTCTAGCTGAATAATGTGAGATGTGCCTTTGTCCTGTCTGAGGGCAAGGGGTGGCTTTGCTGTTTGCTGAGCTGTCTCTCGCTCTCTTGCTCTCTTTCTCTCTCTCTTGTGCTCTCGCTCTCTGTCTCGTGCACTCTCTCTCTCTCTCTCTCTCTCTCTTGTGCTCTCGCTCTCTGTCTCGTGCACTCTCTCTCTCTCTCTCTCCCCCCCCCCTGTCTCTCCCTCTCCCCCCCCCCCCTGTCTCTCCCTCTTTCTCGCTTCTCTGTACAGTACACAGATGCCCTTGCAGCACTCCAGTCCTGGTGATGGATGGCTTTAATAGCGCCCTTCGGTTCCACAGTGTGTATTTGAACGCATCGCAGTCCAGGGCGGGAATCTGGTGTAGGGTTGGGTACCGAAAATCGGTACCGGTTACTTTACATTCGGTATGTACCCGTACCGAATCGCAAAGGAGATTTCGGTACCTAATTTCGGTACTTTTCTATCTCGCTCCGGTGTCAACTGGTGACTCGTGACGTCACATCGCCTGTTAAATTTCCACTCAGTGAAAGCAGCGAGTACGGAAGGATAACGAGAAGGTTGCTAATAGCAACTTCCGCTAGCGGGTTGGCATAACGCGACGCTCGACTTATGGGTGCGTTCCGTAAACTCGTTCTGGAATTCTGATCACCACTCGTGGAATGCCTTCTGTCCAATCAAATGACTTGCTCCCCTTATGACGTCGGGCCCAGTGTGCGCTGCGACGCTCTCAGAGCGAGTTAACAAACGCAAGCCTTTGATTGGACAGTGCACTCCAGGATTCGACGCGTCTGTTGATGACGTAGTGCGGATGTGTGGCTGCGTCTCTGCGAGGTGGACAACATGATCGGGGATCTCCTGATATTCGGGTACTGTGTCAGATCATGTATATATCATGTAGATATATCCTTATCCTACTACTGTGTCTGAAAAATCAATCGTCATGTCATCATGGACCAGAGAGGGGGAGGGGAGTAGTAGTAGCTGAGCGGCAACAGAGTTTGGATTTTGACGAGGTGGAGCGGAGGGCTCCAGTTCATCAGAGTTATATTTCCTCTCGGTCTTCTTGGTTCTGGGGGCTATGCAGGCCTCTTCACTAGATCCCTTTTCTAAGAATATTCTGATGTCCTTGAGGGGCTGCCGAACAAGTGTGTACTCGTATTCGACATCAGTACCAACGATAGGCACCCCCAGCTTAATGGAGTCCCCAAGGCTCAGGAGTTTTATTTTCATTTATTTTAATTTGAGTGTATATTTAACTAATATATATTGTGCCTCAGCAATAAAAAAGTGAAAAGCTGTTTAATGTTGTCGACCGTGTTATTATTTTATATATATATATATATCTCTATATATATATGTCATTTAAAAAAATCTAAAGTACCGAATTAAGTACCGTTTTGGTACCGGTACCGTTTTTAAAGTATCGGTTAGGTACCGGTACCGGATAAAACCCAAACGGTACCCAACCCTAATCTGGTGTCCTTTATCCTCATCCTATTGTGTCTCCCATGTTATTAGGTGACACTAGGGTCTCTATACTTTACACAGACGGTACCCACCTCGCCCTCGGGCGGGTCTCCCCCCCCCCCCCCCCATCACACCCTCGCCGCCGACTGACCTTCAGACGAGAGGGGAAATGATACCACGTAACTTTGTGGCGTAGGTTCCTGTATTGGTAAAAGGGGAAATATCTGCAGTGTCAGAGACGCAGCCAAGGCCACATCCAGATTGTAAGCGGCTAACAATAAAAGCGGCCGAAATTGCGGGCCGTATATCTGTGCGCGGAAGACAGATTCATTAGCGCAGGGAAATTGAATGTGACGACACGGTCACGGCCTGCCTCTCTGGCGCGAGCGCGGAGGGCCCGGCTGCTGAACCTGAGCCAACAGCTCTCGTTGTAGCCTGCGTATGCAGTAGAGAGCTTCCTATAGATGTGCTGTCTTCTTTTATGTGCGTGCTGATTTCCAAAGGGGGGGGGGGGGGGGGGTGCTGTTTTTTTTCTGTGGGTCTCTGTCAAGGTCACACGGTCTCTGTCAAGGCCCACCTGCCAACCTGATCCCCCCCCCCCCCCCCTCATAACCCTGGTGACCCTGTCCCCATGGGTGTCTCAGTCCTAATAGGACCATACTGATCCCTGACCTGTCTTGTTTCATGTGTGTATAGCACGTTTTGAAGAAGGCTCTGAAACTACCACTAGCACACTCCTAGGTGTTCTGTGCACACGTCTCCATGTGCGCGTGCATGTATAACACCGAGGTCCATCTCATGTCATGTCATGGTAAGTATGTCTGCAGTCTGCCGCCACAAATCACAGCCAGTGACGGGCTTAGGGAAAGACTACGGACTAGGCGGGTCCCGCAGTGTCTCCTCGGGGCCCATCAGTCGAAGGAGTTTGTCCGTAAACGCCTGCTGTAATCACGTTAGGCCTTAGGAGAGCAGTGGGACAGTAGGCCACGTCGGTGACGGATT
>NC_137688.1:56337654-56371427 GCF_963989245.1 Nansenia antarctica | reverse complement strand
AGACGCAGAGGTTAGCCTAGCCTAGCCTTGGGCTGAAGTATGTCACAGATTCCTAAGTCAAGGTGACGTGTGTCTGTGCTCCATAGTCAGAGACCACCATTCTATCATTCATCAGTTCGACTGTTGACCGAGTCATCTAGATGTGGTCCTTTCAGTTATAGTCACAGTGTATCCCCAAATGATCATTTTAATAGCTGGATCATCTTAGAAAGTAGCCACCTGTCTAGATGAGATGAGGTTATCATATATACAATTCATATCTTTTAAGTTCTCATCCTTGCATTAGAATTAGAGCAGTTAATAGTTTGATGGTATCATGTGGTAATGCTCTCTGAAAATAGGTGATAGACAGATTCATCCAATCACCTGCCAAGTATTTTTTGAAAGTACCTGCCCTTTTCCAAACAGCTTCCAATTAAGCTTTCCTAGATGGTTGTGTGAAACAAACCACCTGAGTCAGGTTAGTAATGCTCCATCACATGTTTTAATCTGAAGCTTGATTTTAAAGCAACCCAACTTTAAAGCAACCCAATGTAAGTTTAGTTCTTTCACTCGTAGCTCGGGCTGTGGGGGTGCTAGAGGAGGGAGCCTCTAAGTCCCCTGAAGACGTACAAACAAACTGCACGTTGATACGACCTTCCTAGCCGGAGATATGGCCACACTTTACAAAAACTCCCTTTTTTTTTTTTTTTTTTTCTATTTAAAAAATAAATAATCGCAAATTAATCGCAATCGCGATATCTGTCCAAATAATCGCAATTCGATTTTTTCCCCAAATCGTGCAGCCCTAGTCTCTACTCTCTCTCTCTCTCTCTCTCTCTCACTCATATTCTGTGCTGTATTCTCTCCCGTTGGTGAAAGCCATTCACTGTACATGAGTGGGAGAGTTCTGTGCTCAAAGCCAGCCGTCATTGTGCTCTTATTAAATTAAAGCCCCCGCCCCCCCACTCCACCTCTTTCTGCCCACTTCCCATCCTCCTCCTCCTCCTTCCTCTATTCCCCCTCCTCCTATTTAGCCTCCTTCACCTCTTCCTGGCTCCTATTTCTTTTCCTTCTACTTCCCCCTCTACCATTCTCTCCACCTCCTCCTGTTCCTCTCCTCTCCTACAGCTGTCTAAAAAGATGGCCTGTGTTACAGCCTCGTATGTGAAAGGCCCTCCTCTGCCTGCAGGCCGGGCGGGTCTGTGGTGTGCCGTGTCGTGCTCCGCCGACGTTCCCCATCATTAGGCAGAGTGCTCTGGTCAAACAGACCTGGCTTTGTGTCTGGACTCTGGAGGAGAGCTGTTGGAATAAAGCAGCCGGGGGTTCACAGGGTTGTTCGTCCGAGCCTGCTAATGACTCTGCACTGACTCTCTCTCTCTCTCTCTCTCTCTCTCTCTCTCTCTCTCTCTCTCTCTCTCTCTCTCTCTCTCTCTCTCTCTCTCTGTCTCTCTCTCGCTCACTCTCTCCCTCCCTCTCCCTCTCTACTGTGCCCAAGGGAGGGGAGGGCAGGCTCCCTTTCTCTCTCTCTCTCTCTCTCTCTCTCTCTCTCTCTCTCTCTCTCTCTCTCTCCCTCTCTACTGTGCCCAAGGGAGGGGAGGGCAGGCTCTCTCTCTCTCTCTCCCCCCCTCTCTCTCTCCCTCTCTACTGTGCCCAACAGAGGGGAGGGCAGGCTCCCTCTCTCTGACCAGGCCTGGGGGGGGGGGGGGGGGAGAGGCCACTGTGGTATTCCCGACCTCCCCAGCCCACTTGACTATATGTACATAGGTGAGAGGGAGCACACCTGGGAAAAGCACACGGTGGAGAGGTAGCGGGATAACCCGCCGAATTTAAGTCCTACTACGGTCTGGACCGAGCCAGGGGACCGCGGCGCTGTGGACGGGCGAGGTCGGCTGCCGGACGGAGGGTCATCGTCGTGGCGATGCAGCCAGTCTGTTTCTTTTCCTATTTTCTCCCACTGTGTTTCCATCTTTCACTTTTTGCCCTAGGCTCACCCTCTCCTTACTTCCAGCTCTACGGCTCGCTGTGGTTAAAGTGTGTGACACTCACCACATACAGTCCGTTATTTGACGTCTTCTCCCCCCCCCCCCCCCCCTGTTCTGGCAGTGTTTGTGCCTCGCTCTTTTGTTAGAGACTTTGATTTGTTTTTGCATGTTGGTGTCTTGTGGCCGCCACCCTGCGGTGTGGGCACAGCTAGAGCTGGGAGAGCATCGACCGGCAGGCTGAGTCCACTGCTACAGCACTCAAACGCAAGGTCTAACACACACAACCACACACACACACACACACACACACACACACCTCCCCTCCTGTACACACACACACACACACACACTCACATTTACACACACCCACACACCCCTCCCCTCCAGTTCTCACACACACACACACGCACACGCACACAAACACAAACACAGACAGACGGACACACGCCAGCCTGATTAATGCTACCCAGACTGGCTGAATGCGACGCTCAGTATGAGGCCAAAGCAGACCATCAACCTCTTCCCAGATTAGCATTTTATTTTTTTCGATCACCGTATCTAACAGGAGTACAGTGCCACTCTCACGGGCCTCGTGGTCTCTGCTTCCCAGTCTTGCCCTTTACGCGGTGAGTTCCCTCCCTCTCTCCCCGTCCCCGTCCCTGTGCCGTCCGGCTGGCCCCTTGTGGAGGTCAGGGCCGTGGATGACTTTGTCTCTGAGGGCTCGGAGGCTGTCTGCCTGCCTGTGTGTCTGCCTGTGTGTCTCTCTCTCTCTCTCTGAGGCTGGAGGCTGTCTGTCGGAGGCTGTCTGTCTGTCTCTCTGAGGGCTCGGAGGCTGTCTGTCTGTCTCTGAGGGCTCGGAGGCTGTCTGTCTCTTTCAGAGGGCTCGGAGGCTGTCTGTCTCTCTCTCTCTGAGGGCTGGGAGGCTGTCTGTCTGTCTCTCTCTCTCTCTGAGGGCTGGGAGGCTGTCTGTCTGTCTCTCTCTCTCTCTGAGGGCTGGGAGTCTGTCTGTCTGTCTGTCTCTGAGGGCTCGGAGGCTGTCTGTCTGTCTGTCTCTCTCTGAGGGCTCAGATGCTGTCTGTCTGTCTCAGGGCTGGGAGGCTGTCTGTCTGTCTGTCTGTCTGTCTCAGGGCTGGGAGGCTGTCTGTCTGTCTGTCTCAGGGCTGGGAGGCTGTCTGTCTGTCTCTCTCTGAGGGCTGGGAGGCTGTCTGTTTCTCTCTGAGGGCTGGGAGGCTGTCTGTCTGTCTGTCTGTCTCTCTGAGGGCTGGGAGGCTGTCTGTCTGTCTCTCTCTGAGGGCTGGGAGGCTGTCTGTCTGTCTGTCTGTCTCTCTCTGAGGGCTCGGAGGCTGTCTGTCTGTCTGTCTGGCTGTCTGGCTGTCTGTCTGGCTGTCTGTCTGTCTGTCTCTCTCTGAGGGCTCGGAGGCTGTCTGTCTGTCTCTCTCTGAGGGCTGGGAGGCTGTCTGTCTGTCTCTCTCTGAGGGCTCGGAGGCTGTCTGTCTGTCTGTCTGCTGTTCATCAGCCGTCGCCGGCGCTGGGTCGTTAAGCGCCGCAGCTCCTTCATATGATAAATGACCCGGAGCCTGTCGTCTCCGCTCACATCCCACCCAGGAGAGATGGATGACAGGGAGCAAAGCCAAAGAGCCCAGCCCAGCCACACCTTCTGCTGGGATTCATTATCACCACGTGCTACACCCAATGATAGCTGGGCCCAGACACTGGGATGAGCTGAAGTCAAGTGACCAATACTCTGTCATATTGAAATACAGTACACTCAGGAAAATCCTGTGTTTCTGTGATTTTCTTTTAACTTTTCTTTTCTTTCCTTGGTGGTTCTTTCTTTCCTTGGTTTTGGGGGAAGGGGGGGGGCGGAGGCCTGTTTGACTGGCCATCTGCTGTGTCTCCTGCCTGCTCAGATGTATCTGAAACCAGTACAGTGGTCTGTTTCTGCCTCGCCAGAGAACTGCGAGGGAGGTGTTTAGTACTCGGCAGGAGGCCGCTTTGGACTTTTTTTTCTCCAGTTTTTTTCATTTGGACTTTGAAGCGATTTCTGAAATCGAACAGTACCGGGGGAGATAGGCAGGCTCGCTCTAAGGGCTGTCTGGGGGGGGTGGGAGGGGGGGTGTAGGATGTCCCTCGCAGAGTTTGGAATCGATAGTCGATGATGTCAGTCCTCTGGCCCCCCCCCCCCCCCCCCCCCCTCTCTTCTGCTCAAGGCACCCAGCCAGGAAAAGGCTTTTCTGTGGAAAAGGAGTAGAGGGAGAGAGAAAACCACCCAGCCCTGTGAACATAAGAGCTGTCGCGGTGGGGTGGGGGTGGGAGGACTCCTGGCTCTAATGTTTGGCGGCGATCACCACGTCTCCCGCTGCGTGACATCACCACAGCCAGGGAGGCCCCCTCGCTATGATACAATGGAACCTGTGACTCGCTGCGTTGGAAAGGGAAGGCCAGGAGGGAAGGCATGTCAGGACAAATCAGCCTCGCGTGATACTTTATATGGAGGCACAGAGACTCTGCTTCTACAGACCCTGGCCTGGCCTGGCCTGGTCTGGTCTGTGTTCACATCTGAGTGCAGTAAAGTCAGTGGTGAATGAGTGCTTTTTACACCACTGTAGAAGGGCTGTTTACGTAGGTGGGTGGGACGAGGCACCGCCGTTTACAGTTGAGTGGCCAGTGTGGGGAGCCCCGGATGATGTTGAAAGCGGTTCTGCATTTTTATTTCAGACGGCTATAGTTTTGTCTCTCTTCTCTCTCCCTCCCTCTCTCTGTGTCTGTGTCTGTGTCTGTGTGTGTGTGTGTGTGTGTGTGTCTGTCTGTCTGTCTGTCTGTCTGTCTGTCTGTCTGTGTGTCTGTCTGTCTGTCTGTCTGTCATGTTGTGGTGAAGCTGGTCTCACCGCTCGTGTGTCTGTGTGTGTCTGTGATCTGTAGAAGTGGCCAGGGCACAGTGAAGAACAGGGTAGCGGGGGGGTAGGGGGGGAGCAGCTGTTGTGTAATGTGCCAGAGAGCTCTCCTGCCACTCATAAAGTAGCAGGCCAGGCCTCCCTCCTCTTGCCTTTTGTTTTGTTACAAGCGGCCAAAAAAATAAAATAGATTTGCATAAGTACTTTGAAGGATGGGTGATGGATGGGGACGGCGTGTGCATTATTCCAGCTCTAAATGTGCGGTTTTAGTGCTGTGTGATATTGCCACGGAGGGGTAGGAAGAGGAGGAGGAGGAGGAGGAGGAGGGGTGTGTTTATACACGGGTGGTAAATGAGCATCACCCCATACAGCACCAATATCCATACTGCAGAGGCAGGGTACAGGGTAGATGGCGTGGGGTACAGTGGTGAAGGGGTGGGGCGCAGGGAGGGGGGGGGGGGGAGAGGGGAGGAGGAGATGTAAATGGGTAAAACACATGCAAGCCCCCCTTCCCCCCCCCCTCGTGCCCCTGTGTCCTCTCCCTCTGCACAGCTCATCAGCAGACTCCACAGAGACACGGCCAAAAATAGCAGCTCGCCGCCTCAGCGCATGTGCCCTGTCTCCTCCCTCTGTCCACACACACAGACACACACACACACACACACACACAGACAGAGGGGTGAGACTATGTTACTATGTACCCCCTTAACATAGTCTCACCCCCCCTTAACATAGTCTCACCCCCACCTAACGTAGTCTCACCCCCCTAACGTAGTCTCACCCCCCTAACGTAGTCTCACCCCCCTAACGTAGTCTCACCCCCCCTAACGTAGTCTCACCCCCCCCTAACATAGTCTCACCCCCCCTAACATAGTCTCACCCCCTAACATAGTCTCACCCCCTAACCTAGTCTCACCCCCCCTAACCTAGTCTCACCCCCCCTAACGTAGTCTCACCCCCTAACATAGTCTCACCCCCTAACATAGTCTCACCCCCCCTAACATAGTCTCACCCCCTAACATAGTCTCACCCCCACCTAACATAGTCTCACCCCCCTAACGTAGTCTCACCCCCCTAACGTAGTCTCACCCCCCCTAACATAGTCTCACCCCCTAACGTAGTCTCACCCCCCCCTAACATAGTCTCACCCCCCTAACGTAGTCTCACCCCCCCTAACATAGTCTCACCCCCCCTAATGTAGTCTCACCCCCCCTAACGTAGTCTCACCCCCCCTAATGTAGTCTCACCCCCCCTAACGTAGTCTCAGCCCCCCTAACGTAGTCTCACCCCCACCTAACATAGTCTCACCCCCCTAACGTAGTCTCACCCCCCCTAACGTAGTCTCACCCCCTTAACGTAGTCTCACCCCCTTATGTAGTCTCACCCCCCCTAACGTAGTCTCACCCCCCCTATCGTAGTCTCACCCCCCTAACATAGTCTCACCCCCCCCTAACGTAGTCTCACCCCCCCCTAACATAGTCTCACCCCCCTAACGTAGTCTCACCCCCCCTATCGTAGTCTCACCCCCCTAACGTCGTCTCACCCCCCTAACGTAGTCTCACCCCCCCTAACGTAGTCTCACCCCCTTATGTAGTCTCACCCCCCCTAACGTAGTCTCACCCCCTATCGTAGTCTCACCCCCCCTAACGTAGTCTCACCCCCCTAACGTAGTCTCACCCCCCCTAACGTAGTCTCACCCCCCTATCGTAGTCTCACCCCCCTAACGTCGTCTCACCCCCCTAACGTAGTCTCACCCCCCTAACGTAGTCTCACCCCCCCTAACCTAGTCTCACCCCCCTAACATAGTCTCACCCCCCTAACATAGTCTCACCCCCCCTAACGTAGTCTCACCCCCCCTAACGTAGTCTCACCCCCTATCGTAGTCTCACCCCCTAACGTAGTCTTACCCCCCCTAACATAGTCTCACCCCCCCTAACGTAGTCTCACCCCCTATCGTAGTCTCACCCCCCCTAACGTAGTCTCACCCCCTATCGTAGTCTCACCCCCTAACATAGTCTCACCCCCCCTAACGTAGTCTCACCCCCCTAACATAGTCTCACCCCCTAACGTAGTCTCACCCCCCCTAACCTAGTCTCACCCCCTATCGTAGTCTCACCCCCCTAACGTAGTCTCACCCCCCTAACCTAGTCTCACCCCCAGCCTGGCTTTAAGAAGGGTAGTGAGACCGAGAGCTTTATACAATCCTGTCTAATTTGTTTATAAAGCAGGAGCATACATTTCCCCTTGGCTTTTTGTCTGTCGGCTGATCACTCTTGCGTGCCCCCTTGCCCTGCCCAGGAATGATTTAGGGAGCGGATGATTTGGGTAAATCCATTTAGAGAGATGTGATTTAAGAGAGCGTCACTCTCTCCTCCGCTCTTTCTCTCTCTGCATTCGCTCCTCTCTCCCCTCCTTCACAGACAAGGGTTTACCTCAGTGGAGTGTTTGCAGCAAGGCGCCTTTCAACCCGCAGAATGGAACTATACACACACACACGCACGCACGCACACACACACCCACCCACCCACACACCCTTTCCCACAGGGGGTAATGTCATATGCATGATGAAGAGGCACAGCACATTGAGATTCTGTAAACATTTAACGATTTCGAGACAGAGACACCGCAGCCAGTCTGAGCCCAGAACTGTCGAGCGCTGTGTTTTGCCTGCCTGCCTTTACTGTAATGTGTTTGGAATTACCCCTCCGCCACGGCGAGAGACATGGTAAAAACGCCCGCCGCCAGCAATTAACTCATTAGAACGACGCCGGCGCATGAACGATGGTGTGAATCTTGCTAAGCAAGCAGAAGCCGTATTGATTGGCTCATCTCTCCACGCTGCAGTGGCACACGTTCGTTTGTTACTGCCATCTCCCGTCTCTCTTCCCCTCGTCATACCTTAACTATAAGCCCCTTTCACACATACGAGCCTTCCCAGTAGATTCTATGCAATTTCCAGGCTCGGCGTATGTCTGAATGCGACTGACCAGGGAAATCCGCTCAGGCAATTACCCTGGTCGATACCATGTATGATTCTCTGTGTCTCAATTCTCAATATCTGAACGGAAGCCTGAACATTGCCTGGTCAGTCTCCTTTCACAGCTGTCCTGCATCGCGCAACCAGCAGGGCAGAGCGCATAAGAACTGCCCCAGACTCCGAATATCGCTACTGCTAAATATAATTCCACAACTGGACACTACTTGATTTCCAATCATTGTGGAGGTATGATATATGGCATATATATATATGCCATATATATGTGCCATATATATGTGCCGGCAGCACTCATGCAGCCCCAGACCATGATGCTGCCACCACCATGCTTGACTGTAGACAAAACACAAAATCAGCAGTGTATCAAATACTTGTTCTCCCCACTGTATATATATATATATATATATATATATATATACAGTGGGGAGAACAAGTATTTGATACACTGCTGATTTTGTGTTTTGTCTACAGTCAAGCATGGTGGTGGCAGCATCATGGTCTGGGGCTGCATGAGTGCTGCCGGCACTCTGGGGAGCTGCATTTCATTGAGGGACACATGAATTCCAATATATACTGTGACATCCTGCAGCAGAGCATGATCCCCTCTCTTCGGAAACTGGGCCGTAGGGCAGTTTTCCAACATGATAATGACCCTAAACACACCTCCAAGATGACAACGGCCTTGCTGAAGAAGCTGAAGGTTAAGGTGATGGACTGGCCAAGTATGTCTCCAGACCTAAACCCAATTGAGCACATGTGGGGCATCCTCAAGAGGAAGGTGGAGGAGTGCAAGGTGTCCAACATCCGTGGGCTCCGTGATGTCGTCATGGAGGAGTGGAAGAAGATTCCAGAAGCAACCTGTACAGCTCTGGTGAATTCCATGCCCAGGAGGGTTAAAGCAGTGCTAGATAACAATCACACAAAATATTGACACTTTGGGCACAATTTAGACATGTTCACTATGGGGTGTACTCACTTTTGTTGCCAGCTGTTTAGACATTTACAGCTGTGTACTGAGTAATTTTCAATGGACAATAAATCTATACTGTTATTCAAGCAGCACACTGACTACTTTAAGTTATATCAAAGTTTCATTAAGATAGTGTTATCCCCTGAAAGGATATGACAGAATATTTGCAAAAATCTAAAGGGTGTACTCACTTTTGAGATATACTGTATATATGGTACATAGCAGTCCCACGCGCCCGTCCCGCTCCAGTTCTGCATCCAGTTGAATGCATGTATTGAATGCAATGATTCAAGTAGATAGCGCAACCAGGGAATTGCCTACATGTGTGAAAGGGAGCAACACAGGAATCTACCAGCATTTGGCTCATGTGTGAACGGCGAAAATGCTCTGTCGACACAGCTTGGGATTCCATGGAAATTACTGGGAACTATGTGTGAAAGAGGCTATAGAGAGCTGTGGACGCATGCATCTGTGGGTGAAGCCTGGGTGAAGTAAAGCCTGGGTAAAGCCTGGGTAAAGTAAAGCCTGGGTAAAGTAAAGCCTGCCGATCAGGCCCACTGGTGGGGTCCAGCTGCGTCTCTACTGCAGGTGTTCTGGCTGGGTCCGGGACTGTGATGAGGCTGTGATGTCTCAAAAGGCGACCTGGTGGGTTTTAGTGGATATAATGGAGGCCAGGTGCATCTTATCCCAAGACTGTGAATAGAAGGAGACGGTGATGTGCATTGCCTTCCCTCTCTGTTCCCTCATCTGCTCTCTCTCCTCCTTCTTCCTCCTCCTTTCAGCCAACCGCCTTCTCCTCCTCCTTCTGCCTCTCGCCTCCTGCCTCCTGCCTCCTCTTCCTCCTCCTCCTCCTCCTCCAGACTAGGGGTGGGACGATTAGAAAATGTAATGTCACGATTATCGTGGGCAAAATAATCGCGATCCACGATATTATCGCGAGAATTAAAAAAAAATAAAAAATAAAAAACTTTTTTTTTTAATGCCAATAAAACACACTGTAATCACTTTAACTTAGATTTTGTTGTATTTTTATTGAATCATGTTAATAACATTAACATCATTTTAAAAACATCTTGACAAAAATAAAAATCTTTAATAAAATCTTAAATAAGGTAATGATAAATTATAAGGTATCACTGCATAAATAAAGGAAAAAAATACTGTCAAACAAAACTTGAACACTGACACTTTTCTGTCATCAAACTGAGTGCTAGCCTTGTGGCTTAGAGACTTGAAAGCTTCAAGATAGGTTAAAGTGCAAATGTGAGAAATCTCAATTATATTACTATTTATTTATAACATACGATTATGACATCCTCCCTCTCGCCAGTTTGGGGCAACATAGACTTCTCCCCTGGTGCCACGGATAGGGGTTTCAAGCGGTGGGACAGCAAAGGGATGGTTACTATCGGACATTTATATGATACGGAAATACTACTTTCATTTGACCAATTATGTAAGAAATATGACCTACCACAAAATGAGTTTTTCAGATACGAAGTTTTTTAAATAGCCAAAAAGACACTGGCCTCTGTCACCAACCCTCTCCGCTGGAGGAGATAGTCTCTGCTGGAAAGACGAGAGGCATTCTGGGGCTTGGGTATAGAGCACTTTCGAAATATGATAAAGGCAAACCTGCATTTACGCCCAAAGACTGGAATAATGACCTGAACATGAATACTGATGAAGCAACTTGGTCACTAATATGGCAATCGGCAAACGACATCTCAATCTGTAATAGGACGAAGGAAACGCAATTTAGACTACTACAACGTTTGCAGATTACTCCCCAACTTAGACATAAAATGGATCATAACAAATCGGAAATGTGTACAAAGTGTATTACCGAGGTTGGGAGCTTTGTTCATTGTGTTTGGACTTGTAGATATATAGATGATTACTGGAAAGGTATAGTGGATAAAATTCATCTAATTCTAGATATTACATTGGATAAGGACCCCATGTGTCTATTGTTTGGGTTCCCAGACAAACAACTTAAAAGTATGCATTCCAAAAGACTTCTGTGTATCCTCACTTTTTGTGCAAGGAAAAATATATTGCTGAAATGGATAGACTGCAAACCGCCTACAATAGCTGGATGGCACAAGGTAATTTTTGATATGATTCCTGTTGTGAAGGCCCACAGTTTAGTGCCAGTTTTAGTTTCCCCAAACCAGCCCTATTTTGCCCCTAGTATTTCCTTTGTTATTTTCTATACAATTATATACGTTTCGTGAAGTATATGTATTATTCTTGTAATGTTTTATGCATATGTTTGATGACGTAGTATCCGGGGTGTGTCTGTGACCCGGATGCTACGTTCGGTGGTGGTATATAAGAGACGGAAGGGCGGAGTCAGTCAGAGTGTGTGTAGAGAAGCCGAACGAGTGAGAACTAGAACGAGAGAAGCAACGAAGCCGATCTAAGATGGCGGATTCAGCAGCGAGCACACCGTGCAGCAACTGAAGACGCCAGGAAAAGCGATTCTTGAGTGAGCCACTGTAGCCTGTTGGTTGTGTTCCCGTTGGACCGTCTTGCCAGCGGCCGGCTGTTCACCGTGGGACCAAGCGGGACGCCAGCTGGACATTAATCGTCGTCTCCACGAGCAAACACAGACTCCAGCGGAGCTTCAACGCGGACCACTTCGTCGACGCACATGCCAGTCAACCAGGCCTCGACGCGCACCACGCCACTGGACTATAGGCCTGTTCAGGCCAGAGACTGTCAGTGAGTGATTGAGAGTGTGTGTGGCCGGCCGGGTGGGAATGTATATATGGGGATGTATACAACCGTCGTGTAATAAATGTGTTGTTCATCTGTAATACCGTGTGTTAGTTGTTTGTAGCTTCAATGCTGATGCTAGTTGTTTGTAGCGCTAATGCTAATGCTAGTTGGTTGTAGCGCTAATGCTAATGCTAGTTGTTTGTAGCGCTAATGCTAATGCTAGTTGTTTGAAGGCTAATGCTAATGCTAGTTCCCTTGCTAATGCTAACGACCTTAACTGCTAGTCTAACGGTTTGCTGTCGCCCCCTGCCTGTATCCTCTTATACTGCCTATTTAGCTCCCTTAGTTAGATAACCAGCCCTTTCCTAAAAGTATACAGTCCTTTTCAGCTACTCCCTGGTTACAATTGGTCCTTCGAGCCGGATTGGTAGTGTAGTGATAGCATGGCTGAGCGCAGCCAACCAGACCAGACAGTTACCCCCCCTTCTCCGCCCCCTGAGCCAGAGCCACGACCACAGAGAGTCCCGCGGTTGCCTCCGAGGTTACAGGAGTATGAGCTTGAGCTTGAAAGCTCACTGAGTGGTAGCGAGGAGCGCACTCCACGGGATACAGTGGTCGGAGAGGCCGAGGTGTCCGCCGGCGAGCAGGTGGCTAGCACTGAGACAGCCCTCAAAGAGCACCAGCCTGAGGATGAGATGGCAGAACCGCAGGGTTTTGCCGTGGAAACGGAAGAACAGGAAGGAGAGGCCCGGTCCGACAGCGCCTGCGGGCGGAAGAGGGAGGGCCTCAGCCTTAACGATCTGCCTCCCAGTACGGCGCGCTCGAGACCTAGCTCCTGCCGCTCAGTGGCTTCCTACCGGTCCAGGGCTTCCGTGGGCAGTTCTGCCTCTGGGGCGGATAGCCTGCACTCCAGAGGGAGTGGTGCCGCGCTGTCCGAATATATGCGCCAACAGGCCGAGATGGCGTTAGAGCGGGAGCGCCAACAGGCCGAGACGGCGTTAGAGCGGGAACGACTCCAGTTCGAGCGTGAACGCCTCCAGCGCCAGGAGGCGCTAGAACGCGAACGCCTCCAGATGAACGGAGCGGAACGCGCGGCGGAGAGACAGCGCCAGGAGGCGCTAGAACGTGAACGCGCGGCGGAGAGACAGCGCCAGGAGGCGCTAGAACGTGAACGCGCGGCGGAGAGACAGCGCCAGGAGGCGCTAGAACGTGAACGCTTCCAGATGGAGCGCGACCGCCTCCAGACGGAGAGACAGCGCCAGGAGGCGCTAGAACGTGAATGCCTCCAGCGCCAGGAGGCGCTAGAACGGGAACGCTTCCAGATGGAGCGCGACCGCCTCCAGATGGAGGGGGCGGAACGCGCGGCGGAGAGGCAGATGGCGAGAGAGCAACTGCACGCAGAGAAGATGGAGGAAATGATGCAGACCATGCGCGACGTGTGCATCAGCAGAACTCCGTCGGCCTGTAGCTCCAGAGTATCATCCGCACGGCCCTCTCGAGTGCCATCTCCTGAACCCCCCGCCGATGGCTCCATGACCCCCGCCAGGACTGTCCAACCACAGGCCCAGCTGACCACCTGGAAGGAAGAGGACCAGGGACCCGACCGCTACGCGGCCCAGAGGGAGCCAGCGTCGCTGCCCGGGGGGGGAGTCATCCCCCAAGAGCGTAGCACACCCCTAGGTCCTCCAGTGCACCAAAATGCATGCAGGCCGGACACCCAGACCGTCACTCCAGCACCGATGATCCACTACAGGATGTTCCCCCAGGTGGAGGGACCCAAGTTCCCCTTCTTCAAGGACGAGGACAGGAGCCAGTATGTGGAGCTACGCATCTGCCTAGACACGCTCTTGGACAACTCCTGCTCAGAGTCCTACAAATATGCGATTCTCCTTCAGCATGTGAGGAACCCCAGAGCCCACAACATGGTACTGGCCCATGCCTCCGCACCGACACCTTACACCAGAGCGCTCGCTGACTTGGATGCCCGCTACGGTCGTCCCTGGAACCACGCCCTTGCTGAACTGCAAGCCCTCGAACAGCAGGCCCCCATCAAGGATGACCGGGCGCTGGATGACTTCGCGCTCCGCGTGCACACCTTGGTTGGGATGCTGAAGACGCAGGGCCCAGCTGGCGCCAGCGAGATCAACAGCACCTCCAACGTAGAGCGGCTGCTCCGCAAGATCCCACGCTTCCGGCAGGAGAGGTTCCGGCGACAGCAGCGCGTTCGTCACCCCGGGAAGTTGGGTCTGAGCATGGCTGCCTTCGCGGAGTTCCTACTGGAGGAAGTGCATGACACCAACGTAGAAGCCATGGGTTACGCTGAGCCGAAGAAGGAGAGGGAGAAGGGAGACCGCTGGGACGGGCCGAGCTCGAACAGAGGACGCCCAGTAGGAGTGCTGCACACGGAGGAGGAGCCTCGGAGAGAGAGGACCACCCGACCTGAGGGAAAGGATTCCTCTCAACCCCCTCCAAAGGGACGGAGAGGTCCACCGCCATGTCCGTACTGCACCAGCGAGCACTGGCTCAATGAGTGCAGTGACTTCAACAACCTGAGTACCGAGGCCAAGCAGAGGTGGCTCGAGAAGAACCAGAGGTGCTGGAACTGTGGGCGCGACCATCTGGCGAAGAACTGCACCTTGAGGAGGAAGTGCAACCGCTGTGAGGAGGTCCACCTCCACATCCTACACGAGGTCTCCCTCGCCAGGTCCACGGAGGGCAACAGAAGCCCTAGGTCCGGTCGCGCACCGGAAGAGGAAACCCCTGTCTACTACCTAGACTCGCCACAGAGCAGCGGCTCCAAGGTTCTACTGAAGGTGGTGAAGGTCCGACTTCACCACAACAACGCTGTGTACGACACGTACGCCGTTCTAGACGACGGGTCGGAACGGACCATCCTTCTCCAGGGGGCAGTGCGCCAGTTGGGGCTCCAAGGGACTGCGGAGAAGCTGACTCTGCGCACGATACGTCGCGACCTTAAAGAGGTCACCGGGGCGAGGATCAACTTCTCTATCTCCCCGGCGGGGCGGCCGTCGGATAGACATCGGCTTCAGAATGTCTTCACCGCCGACCAGCTAGCGCTCTCCCGCTACGACTACCCCCTGGAGAGGTTACGCGCAAGATATCCCCACCTACGGGGAGTAGACCTACATCCGATAGAAGGAGCGGAGCCAACCCTTCTCATCGGCTCGGACAACGCTGAACTGATCGTGTCGCTCCGTCCTCCGCTGAGAGGACCACGAGGCTGCCCGATGGCTGTTAAGACTGCGCTTGGGTGGGCCCTCCAAGGCGCTACCGAGTGGAGAGAGAGGGACGGGAGAGCTACGTCATCCCTCCATGTCCGAACCGAAGAAGCAAACCAACCAACCGGACCGCCTGGAGTGGAATCTATTGCTGCCAGTGCACCTGGAACAGTTAGTACCACAAATGGTTCACCACAGGATGACCAACCGAGGAAGAAGTCTCTGTGGACAGAGCATAAGTCTCTGGATGGGAAGCCTTACTACTACAACTCCCAGACTAAGGAGTCCCGGTGGTGGCGCTACCGTGCCATGGCGGCAACAGCTGTTGCCGAGGAACACCTGCAGGTGGCCATGCACCCTCACGTGGCCGAGGTCAGCATTGACGCACCCGTCAACTCCGTCGAGTACACGTCAGCCATGAAAGTCTCAGCCAGTATTGTAGACGCCTCCAAGGAGGAAAGGCCGAAGTTGGCGAAGAAGAGAGTAAAGTGGAACCCAGAAGAGGAGGCCAAGCAGGCCTTCAAAGAGCTTCTGGAGGAGGATGGTGGTTCATCCGACGCGTCATGGGAGCAAACCATGAGAATGATCATCAACGACCCACGCTACAGCGCCCTGCCCAAGCTGAGTGAGAAGAAGCAAGTGTTTAAGGCCTACCAGGCTAAGAAGGAGAAGGAACAAGCCAAGCAGCTCAGGAAGAGGAACTGTGAGGCGCTGACGAGCATTCTGGACAACATGGCCAACGTCACCCACTGCACCACCTGGTCCGAGGCCCAGCAGTACCTGCTGGACGACCCCTTCTTCGCTGCGTACGAGGCGCTGGAGACCATGAACCAGGAAGACGCTCTGCTCTGCTTCGAGGAGCACATCCGCGCCCTGGAGAAGGAGGAGAAGCAGAAGATTCTGCTGAGGGAGAGAGACAAGATGTCCGAAGGTGCCGTGGTACTGGTGAGGGACCAGTCCCTTCCGCGCGCCGCCTGGCAGACAGGCAGAGTGGTCGACACTATCACCTCATACCTCGCGCTGCTGGGGCAGCCTAGCTAGTGTGCCTTCTTTAGTTAACTGAAACCGAGGGTTTCATGGGGCGGCTGTTGTGAAGGCCCACAGTTTAGTGCCAGTTTTAGTTTCCCCAAACCAGCCCTATTTTGCCCCTAGTATTTCCTTTGTTATTTTCTATACAATTATATACGTTTCGTGAAGTATATGTATTATTCTTGTAATGTTTTATGCATATGTTTGATGACGTAGTATCCGGGGTGTGTCTGTGACCCGGATGCTACGTTCGGTGGTGGTATATAAGAGACGGAAGGGCGGAGTCAGTCAGAGTGTGTGTAGAGAAGCCGAACGAGTGAGAACTAGAACGAGAGAAGCAACGAAGCCGATCTAAGATGGCGGATTCAGCAGCGAGCACACCGTGCAGCAACTGAAGACGCCAGGAAAAGCGATTCTTGAGTGAGCCACTGTAGCCTGTTGGTTGTGTTCCCGTTGGACCGTCTTGCCAGCGGCCGGCTGTTCACCGTGGGACCAAGCGGGACGCCAGCTGGACATTAATCGTCGTCTCCACGAGCAAACACAGACTCCAGCGGAGCTTCAACGCGGACCACTTCGTCGACGCACATGCCAGTCAACCAGGCCTCGACGCGCACCACGCCACTGGACTATAGGCCTGTTCAGGCCAGAGACTGTCAGTGAGTGATTGAGAGTGTGTGTGGCCGGCCGGGTGGGAATGTATATATGGGGATGTATACAACCGTCGTGTAATAAATGTGTTGTTCATCTGTAATACCGTGTGTTAGTTGTTTGTAGCTTCAATGCTGATGCTAGTTGTTTGTAGCGCTAATGCTAATGCTAGTTGGTTGTAGCGCTAATGCTAATGCTAGTTGTTTGTAGCGCTAATGCTAATGCTAGTTGTTTGAAGGCTAATGCTAATGCTAGTTCCCTTGCTAATGCTAACGACCTTAACTGCTAGTCTAACGGTTTGCTGTCGCCCCCTGCCTGTATCCTCTTATACTGCCTATTTAGCTCCCTTAGTTAGATAACCAGCCCTTTCCTAAAAGTATACAGTCCTTTTCAGCTACTCCCTGGTTACAATTCCTATGGAATATCTGACATATAGGTCTAAGTGTAAGATAAAGACATTCTATAAGATTTGGTCTCCGTTCTTAGATTATATTGGTACCAGCCTGGCTGCCATTGTAATGAAAGGTTTGGTGGATTACACTCAAGAAAGTACACAAGACGAATGTGTAACAGATCTACAATGTATGGGTCACAATATTATTTACTGTGCTGGTGTTGTGCTGCCGCTGTGTTTAGGACTGTAAGACATGGATGCTGTCTCCGATGGGGGTGATCCCCCCATATATTATGGCATGTGTTGTGTCATTTTCTTTTCTGTTTATTTCTGATATGTGACATGGCCTCCTCCCCCCCCCTGTTTTTTTGTTTTTGTTTTGTTTTTAAACATTTTCTGTTTATGGACAATGTACTGCATAACAAAGTGCAAAACTAGTTTTCTACTATTAATGGGACAATAACCTCCCCCACGGATACTAGTTGTTGTTGTTATGTCCTGTTGTGTACATGTCTCTGTGAAACACTGTGAAATATTAACCCCCCCCCAAAAAAACACACATAGGTCACATACATTAATACATACAATAAAAACAGACAGACAAAGCAGTGTTTATAAAATGTAGTGCCTATTTAAAAAGTCCAGTCATTTAAAAAAAAACAAAAAAAAAAAAAAAAACGATTATGACGATTATTCAACTAATTAAAATTCTCCACGATAAAGTTATCGCGGGTGTTTTTATCGCGATTAACGATAAACACGATAATCGTCCCATCCCTACTCCAGACACACTGTGTGTCTCATCTGGTTGACTCTGTGCCAGCGTGCTCACTCAGGGGCTTGTGTGTGTGTTCCTTTCTGTCACCTCTTCACCCCTGTCTGTGTTTGTTTGCTAATGGCAGCCCCCCCATCCCCGACTGTCCGTGTGTGTGTTCCTGTCATCCCTTCACCCTTTGTGCTTGTGTGCGCGCATGCTAGTTACCCCCTCTATCCTTCTGCGCTGCTTTTGTGTAGGAACACCTCTCCACTGTTTCCAGACCTGGCAGTGTCACACAGGCAGGGGGAAGGAAAGGGAAGCTCTCTCTCTCTCTCTCTCTCGGCGGCGTGGTACTAGAGTTGGGTTTCATTAGCCTCTCGTCCTCCCTGCCGTCCTCCGTACCATGGAAGGGATTGAGTTCATGACAAGGTATCATGTCCCCGACACGGGGCCAGGCCTGTCTAATGAGACGCCCTCCCCGCTCCGCTGAGCTTCCCCAACCAACTCATTACTCATGTTAGCGTGATCCCCTGTTACTGTAGACTAGGGCTGCAACGATTAGTCGACTAGTCACGACTAATCGATTACGAAAATTCGTCGGCGTGAACTGTTGTTGTCGACTAATCGCATAAAAATTTATTTAAAAAAACGGGATTTTTTTTTTTTTTTTTTTACGGGAGCCATGCAAGAATCAGCTGGGTTAGCTAACGTTATATTGTTAGGGTCGTAATGTTTATGTTAGCTTTACTGTTACATGTTGGAAAACAACGTCTCATGGACAGGGCTGTACATGCTATGAGCGTTTGTGCTGATAATTTATTTGCCCTGTGGCACGCATGTGACAGACAGAGGCGCTTGTATGTAACGTTACGTAGCAGGGGTTTTCCATGTTGAAGCCAGGAGAACGCGAGATGAAATGAAGTGAGGGGTGGTCGCTATTAAAATACCAGGTAGTCATGGTGGATGATCATGAATGATGCTTGATAAGTGAATGCTATTTCAATTATGTTGAGTCCACCAGCGAGCTGTCTGTAAGATAAACAGCGCCAAGCGTAGCCTACTAACGTGAGCTGTCTGTAGTCTAGCCAGCAATGCTAGCTAGCCAGTCAACTAGCTCTGTGAGCAGCTGTAGCTTGGCGTAACGTTAGGTTAGATAGCTAGTTAAGCCGGATTTAGGCTTCTGCGTCGCCATTTACGCGCAGCGAAAAGCCACACGACTAATCGTGACTAATCGAAAAAATAATCGACAGATTAGTCGACTACCAAAATAATCGTTAGTTGCAGCCCTACTGTAGACCCGGTTGATCTTTCACATACAACCTTCCCCACAGGTCCTCCCTACCCAGGCTTTGGCCATGGTTTTTTGTAGTGTTGTTCCGATACCGATACTAGTATCGGCATGGCCACCGATACGCACAAAAATGCTGGTATCGGTATCGGCGAGTACTAACAAATAATAACACCCGATACCAAACTCTTGTTCAAACGCAGCACGTTGCGTTTTTCTCAGCTTGTCTGCTATAGTGAGCCTGACACAGCCTTCCTAACACAGACATGCCCAGACATGCTCCTCTGCTGGAACGCTATTGGCCCAGAGCAGCTGCTCTCAACCAATGGCGTGGCAGCTTTTCACTATCGCGGAAAAACAAACACGCATGGAGATATTTCAAGGTGGATAGTCCGGTGTGTACAACGGCTAAATGCACAATTTGCGGTCTCAATGTGTCGAGGGGTGGCACTAAAGCTGCCAGTTTCAATACTAGCAACTTAATTAAGCATTTAAAAGGCAAAACATATTAAAGAGCACGAAGAGTTTCTGTCATCTAC
The DNA here is from genome assembly GCF_963989245.1 of Nansenia antarctica. NCBI lineage: Eukaryota > Metazoa > Chordata > Actinopteri > Argentiniformes > Microstomatidae > Nansenia > Nansenia antarctica. Next base: position 56,351,986 of record NC_137688.1, on the reverse strand, counting down.
TGCAGCTGCGACAGCGAGCAAGAGAACGGATGGACCAAAACAACAAACGCTGAGTAGCTCATTCCATAAAAAGGACCAGTGGGACGCGACGAGTGAAATGGCAAGAAAGATGACTGAGAAAATGTCTGAAATGATTGTGCTCTGTGACCTGCCCCTCTCCTTTGTTGACAATGTGGGATTCCGCCTTTTTATGGCTCACGCTGTACCTAAATACAAAATACCAGGTCGCAAATACATCACGGAGACGGCCGTCCCTGCCCTCAATAAGAAGGTGACTGAGCATGTTTCAGATAAGCTAGGAAAGGTGCAGGCCATCAGCTTCACTACGGATATTTGGACCAGCGACGTCTCCCCACTGTCCCTGCTTAGTTTAACTGCTCACTGGGTGGACTCGGAATCATACAACCGGGAAAGCGTTGTGCTGCATGCAAACGAGTTCAAGGGGTCCCACATAGGGATGGGACGATTATCGTGTTTATCGTTAATCGCGCTAAAAACACCCGCGCTAACTTTATCGTGGAGAATTTTAATTAGTTGAATAATCGTCATAATCCTTTTTTTTTTTTTTTTTTTTTTTTTTTTATTATTATTATTTTTAAATGACTGGACTTTTTAAATAGGCACTACATTTTATAAACACTGCTTTGTCTGACTGGTGGTCCCCAGCTGATGACCCAGTTAGGCCCACATAGGTGTTCAGTGAGGTGTCACAGCACACCTGTTCTAAAGGCACTGTTGGAGGTGCGTCAGGCAGCAATGCCCAGCAGGAGTACCATCACCTGTATCATGATTTGATCTGTCTGTTTTTATTGTATGTATTAATGTATGTGACCTATGTGTGTTTTTTTTGTTTTTTTAAATATTTTTATTGAGTTTCACAGAGACATGTACACAACAGGACCTAACAACAACAACTAGTATCCGTGGGGGAGGTTATTGTCCCATTAATAGTAGAAAACTAGTTTTGCACTTTGTTATGCAGTACATTGTCCATAAACAATAACAGAAAATGTTCTTTCTCTTTTTTTTTTTTTTTAAACAAACTAACACAAAAAACAAAGACAAACAAAACAAAACAAAAACAAAAAAACAGGGGGGGGAGGAGGCCATGTCACATATCAGAAATAAACAAAAAAGAAAATGACAACAAATGCCATAATATATAGGGGGATCACCCCCATCGGAGACAGCATCCATGTCTTACAGTCCTAAACACAGCGGCAGCACAACACCAGCACAGTAAATAATATTGTGACCCATACATTGTAGATCTGTTACACATTAGTCTTGTGTACTTTCTTGAGTGTAATCCACCAAACCTTTCATTACAATGGCAGCCAGTCTGGTACCAATATAATCTAAGAACGGAGACCAAATCTTATAGAATGTCTTTATCTTACACTTATACCTATATGTCAGATATTCCATAGGAATCATATCAAAAATTACCTTGTGCCATCCAGCTATTGTAGGCGGTTTGCAGTCTATCCATTTCAGCAATATATTTTTCCTTGCACAAAAAGTGAGGATACACAGAAGTCTTTTGGAATGCATACTTTTAAGTTGTTTGTCTGGCAACCCAAACAATAGACACATGGGGTCCTTATCCAATGTAACATCTAGAATTAGATGAATTTTATCCACTATACCTTTCCAGTAATCATCTATATATCTACAAGTCCAAACACAATGAACAAAGCTCCCAACCTCGGTAATACACTTTGTACACATTTCCGATTTGTTATGATCCATTTTATGTCTAAGTTGGGGAGTAATCTGCAAACGTTGTAGTAGTCTAAATTGCGTTTCCTTCGTCCTATTACAGATTGAGATGTCGTTTGCCGATTGCCATATTAGTGACCAAGTTGCTGCATCAGTATTAATGTTCAGGTCATTATTCCAGTCTTTGGGCGTAAATGCAGGTTTGCCTTTATCATATTTCGAAAGTGCTCTATACCCAAGCCCCAGAATGCCTCTCGTCTTTCCAGCAGAGACTATCTCCTCCAGCGGAGAGGGTTGGTGACAGAGGCCAGTGTCTTTTTGGCTATTTAAAAAACTTCGTATCTGAAGGTATCTGAAAAACTCATTTCGTGGTAGGTCATATTTCTTACATAATTGGTCAAATGAAAGTAGTATTTCCGTATCATATAAATGTCCGATAGTAATCATCCCTTTGCTGTCCCACCGCTTGAAACCCCTATCCGTGGCACCAGGGGAGAAGTCTATGTTGCCCCAAACTGGCGAGAGGGAGGATGTAATAATCGTATGTTATAAATAAATAGTAATATAATTGAGATTTCTCACATGAGCCGCGCGCGAATATCCTCACAGAAATTTGTCTCGCGCGATTGTTCAGCCTGCATGGGTAACGTGACTGTCAAGTCAGCCTTGTCAGTCAGTCACTAACGTATGCTAGCCTTCTCACCATGGCTGCATCGGCCCCGTGTCCATTGCCTCACCTTTCCAGGGTTGCACGCAGGCTTCTATGCATACCTGCAACTAGTGTTCCTTCAGAGAGAGAGAGTGTTTAGTGCCAGTGGGCACATACTCACACCTCTCCGAGCACAGCTAAAGGCAGAAAAAGTGAACATGTTGACATTTTTGCACTTTAACCTATCTTGAAGCTTTCAAGTCTCTAAGCCACAAGGCTAGCACTCAGTTTGATGACAGAAAAGTGTCAGTGTTCAAGTATTTTTTTCCTTTATTTATGCAGTGATACCTTATAATTTATCATTACCTTATTTAAGATTTTATTAAAGATTTTTATTTTTGTCAAGATGTTTTTAAAAATGATGTTAATGTTATTAACATGATTCAATAAAAATACAACAAAATCTAAGTTAAAGTGATTACAGTGTGTTTTATTGGCATTTTTTTTTTTTTTTTTTTAATTCTCGCGATAATATCGTGGATCGCGATTATTTTGCCCACGATAATCGTGACATGACATTTTCTAATCGTCCCACCCCTAGTCCCACACTGGTGAAGCAATTGCAGAAGCAATTGAGAGTATGCTGCTTAACTGGAACATCTTCAGGTTTTGAGCAGTGCCAGACTAAGTGTTAGCAATAATTTTACATCGAGGTGAGTATGCGGCTCAAAAAACATGTTTTTTTGTTTTGTTTTTTCAAACGCGGTGGTATCGGATCGGTACTCGGTATCGGCAAGTACTGCGCGGTCAGGTATCGGTATCGGTATCGGTATCGGGATCAAATCGGGGGGGGGGGAAAGACGGAACAGACGATCCGTTTGATACCATTCCTCATTCCGTTCCATGCAGTACAACGAGCCCCTAGGCAGTAGTAGAGGGGATGTGACTCCCACCCTCCCGACACCCGCCCGCCCGCCCCCCCCACTACATTCCACTGTGTGTGCGCCTGTGCCTCAGGGCCCAATTGTACAGAGGAGTTCTGTAGTGTACCGCTACACACATCGTGCACTGTGTGACCCAGGGCTTCCTGCAATCAATCAGGTCCAGTCCGGGGCATGAATGGGTATTCACCGAGATGGAGGGTCTGTCTGAGGCTGAGCTGGCCAGCCACACACAAGTCAGAGAGGGCCTGATTTCCCTACTGACGGTAGGCCTTCCGCCACCATTGCTGCTGATGCTGCTGCTACTGCTGCTGCAGCACAGCCAGAGACAGTGACTCAGAGATGCTCCTGTCTGGCTAGAATGATCCACCTGTCTGTCTGTCTGTCTCTATGTCTGTCTCTCTGTCTGTCTCTTCGTCTGTCCGTCTGTGTCTGAGGCTCGGCAGCAGATGAGTACAGTAGCAACAGCAGCAACACCGACTGTACAGGTACAATACTGAGTCATTCCCAGTCATGCTGCTGCAGATCTCTAAGGATTTGGGGAAGGAAGGAATAAAGAAGGGAGGGAGGGATAGAGGCTGGGTGGAGAAAGAAGGGGGGCAGAGTGGATATTCTCCCCGTTCCCCTGTGTTCTGTGTGCTCCTTCCTCTTGATAGGGCCCTGCAGCAGCCTCCCAGCCCCTCCCAGCCCCATTCACAAATAATTGAATCCCCAGTCAGGCAGCTGAGTAGTTTGGGATGACTCGGGCAGGAAGAGCAGCTTAAAGAGAGAGAGGGAGGGAGGAAGGGCGCAGCAACTAGTCCACCTCAGTCACAACTTCTCCCTCTCTCTCTCTCTCCTCTCTTCCTCCCTCGTTCAGGCTCGGCCAGCTGGGTGGGAAGAATCACTTGTTTATATCTCCCTGCTGTCTGTCAGGGTCTTGTGCTCGGCCTGGCCCGTTACCTAGCAACTGCAGCAGCTCACAAACGGCGTTGGCTGTGTGTCTGCGTTAGCGCGGCGGGCGGCGGCGCACGCATCCCTGAGAGCTCTTTGCCAGGGTGGCGTCCTTTGTGTGCCTTGTTGTGTGGCTCTGGGTAATAAAAAATGGTAGTCATCTCACCTCTCCTCTCTTTACGTACACACTCACAGAGAACTGTACCTCACTGCTCTTTTGTCGTCTACCCCCCCCCCCCCCCCCCCCGTCTACCCCCCCACAGACACACACACACACGTTTTGACCACCTCTGACTGGCTCGCTGCCAGACTGACTCAGAGAACGTAGATCGGTGTTCATCGGCTTGACCGAAGGCTGTCTGGTGGAGTTTCGTTGGACGCCTTCATGCCTATTGCCTAGCCCAGTGGTCGGCAACCTTAAATGTTGAAAGAGCCATATTGGACCAAAAAACAAAAAAACTAATCTGTCTGGAGCCGCAAAAATTTTTAAGCCTTATAATGAAGGCAACACATGCTGTAAGTGTCTATATATTAGCCTACTATCAAAATAGTAGGCTACAAATACATAAGCCTTAGCACATATGCATACAACCGAATGCAAACGTATTGTGCTTTACAAAAGGGAAACACTAGGATAGCGTAAAGGGGGTCTGGGGGGTTCCCCCCAAACATTTTTTTAACAGAGTAGATGCAATTTCGTGTATTCTGGTGCCTTTTAACAAGTGGGTTGATACTTTTATCTGGCTATACTAGCCTGAGAAAAAAATATGGATAAGTTTGTAATTTCATCCGGAGGAAGTGAGCAAACCAAGAGATCGTCAGCCAAAAAATAGACAAATCTACAGACTGTAGAGACTACAGTACCAAATGAACACTAGCCTCCCTCGTCCTCTTTTCACTATTTTAAGTTAAACCCTCTCAGACCCACAGGAACGCCGGCGCTCCCAAATATCATACCTTCTTTAGAAGTTCATAATTCGGAAACGGTTTGAGCTAAAGACAAGCCGCTTTTTGCATTTAAAAGTAGGCAAATAGCGCTCACCGGGAAGCTCCCGTTCATCGATGTGCGTCGCCTATGTCCGTCTATAAATCTAGCCACAAAGTTGTAGACAATGTGGATAGTTTCTTGCTTTGCCTGCCGCAGTACTTCGTCAATCCCTGTGGATATAGGTCTACTCTTGAAAAAAACCTGTCACATCCAGTCTCATGTTGGGTCCAGTCAAAATACTAGTCATGTGCCAACATATCCGAATCCTATTGGCCCTCGTACAACATTACAGCGTAAGCAGGGAGTTGTAGTTCAAGGAGAGACACCGCGGCAACGTAAAAAATAAATAATAATAATAATAATTTCCATTTGTGGTCAAAGCCACAGGGAGCCACTGAAGATGGGCAAAAGAGCCGCATGCGGCTCCGGAGCCGCGGGTTGCCGACCCCTGGCCTAGCCCATGTGTTGAGATGCTGTAGATGTTTGCCATAGATATCCATTGGGGGGGGGTTTATCTGGAGTGCTCTATGGGGTGGCACACTGTTTGCCCTCGCTCTCCTCAGGAGGGCCCTCGTTGTGCGGTGCTTGGGGCGGGATGTCAGACCCCCAGTGTGTACACTCCACACAGCTTCCTGTGTCTCACTCCCTTCCCGCCCGCCCTGCCCGCCTGCCTGGTTGCAAATGTAGAGATGTTGTTTGCGTTTTGCTCTGTTGAAGCCCACTCCTCCTCCTCCTCCAGTCCAGATGCAGCGTTTGTAGCCCAAGGGACGACAGTGTGACACTGCGCAGCAGGCAGGCATGGACTGGGGGACGACAGTGCCAGCGCCCCAAAAACCTCCATTAACAATATACCCCCCCCCCCCCCCACACACACACACACACACACACACACACATCCACCAGCAAACAGCAATAATGATGATGGTGGGGAGCCTGGCAGTCTCTGGGCATGTTCAGACAGATGGGGCGGGTGGCTGGGAGAGGCTCTCTCTCTCTCTCTCTGGATGCTGTGGTGAAACTCAATACTGCCTCCTTCTGTCCCACTGTCTGTCATCTTGATGTCGGAATGATCCCTTGTCTGTACTTCTGTGTGGCTCTAGCAACCCTAAGGTTTTAGTATTGATTCCCTCTACCCGCCCCCCCCCCCCCATACCGTTTCTCTACTATTCTAGCACTACGACTGCCAATGGCCCCTGGGCCGAGCATAGATGACTTTTTCCTGCTATGACTGGTGTGTAGATGATTCACTTACTTAGTCAAATGTGTTTGTTGTAAGTCACTTTGGATAAAGGCGTCTGCTAAATGCCCAAAACATAAATGTAATTAATACCGCTGGGACCATCTATACAAAAAAACGGATGCCCTCCCTGTGCTGCAAATCGCTTTGGATTAAAGTGTCTTCTAATATTTGATTTGATTTGATTTGATTTGATTTGATTTAGTCAGTAGATATCATAGTAGTCTGGTTCATGGCAATCTGATATCAGGACTGGTGGTAGGCCTAATACAGCCTTGTCTTGGGACTGAAATGGCCCGGCCATGAACCAAATGGTTTGTCTTGGCTCCCTGTGTTTTGGTACTGATGATGTCAGAGACACAACAATGATGACCTCACCTCACCATCAGTCTAGTCCCACTCTCTGACAGTCTCCCTCCTCTCTGACAGTCTCCCTCCTTTCTGACAGTCTCCATCCTCTCTGACAGTCTCCATCCCTTCTCTCTGACAGTCTCCCTCCTCTCTGACAGTCTCCCTCCTCTCTGACGGTCTCCCTTCTCTCTGACAGTCTCCCTCCTCTCTGACAGTCTCCCTCCTCTCTGACGGTCTCCCTTCTCTCTGACAGTCTCCCTCCTCTCTGACAGTCTCCCTCCTCTCTGACAGTCTCCCTCCTCTCTGACAGTCTCCCTTCTCTCTGACAGTCTCCATCCCTCCTCTCTGACAGTCTCCCTCCCTCCTCTCTGACAGTCTCCCTCCCTCCTCTCTGACAGTCTCCCTCCCTCCTCTCTGACAGTCTCCATCCCTCCTCTCTGACAGTCTCCCTCCCTCCTCTCTGACAGTCTCCATCCCTTCTCTCTGACAGTCTCCCTCCCTCCTCTCTGACAGTCCCCCTCCCTGCTCTCTGACAGTCTTCCTCCCTTCTCTCTGACAGTCTCCCTCCCTCCTCTCTGACAGTCTCCCTCCCTCCTCTCTGACAGTCTCACTCCTCTGACAGTCTCCCTCCCTTCTCTCTGACAGTCTTCCTCCCTCCTCTCTGACAGTCTTCCTCCCTTCTCTCTGACAGTCTCCCTCCTCTCTGACAGTCTCCCTCCTCTCTGACAGTCTCACTCCTCTCTGACAGTCTCCCTCCTCTCGTGACAGTCTTCCTCCTCTCTGACAGTCTCCCCTCCCTTCTCTCTGACAGTCTCCCTCCCTCCTCTCTGACAGTCTCCCTCCTCTCTGCTCATTTAGTTATTTAGCTAATGGGGCTGCCTTCCACCGGGGCGGTGTGTGCGCTCATGAATCACGTCTTTACAGGCCTTTGTTGTATTCATCAGTCTGTCTCTACGGGCCCCCAGCATTTGTCTTCGCGTGGTCGGAAAGTGTGTAAAGAGCTGTTTTACTAGACTCCTTCCTCTCGTCCGCAAAGAGACCATTCATCTCAATTGTGTGCAGTCTGTGGTTTTAATAGGTTTAGTAAAAGCAGTCATGTCACTGACTGCGTCTGAAGCCTGTAAACTGTCCTTCAAAGTGGGCATACAGAACAGTAGATTTGCTTTTTGATAAATTAATATGTCTGGCTGCTACTTTTTTTATTACAGTAGTATTCTTCAGTAGAGTCTTCTTGTTTTGTTTTTCCACTCCGAGTCTTTTGCCAGTTCCGCACTTGTATCAATCAACACAAACAACCCATGTCCAAAAGAATTCCCTCTTCATCAGAGCTGTGCTTTCCTCTTCCCCTCTGCGTCTCAGGCCAGAAGACGTGTCTCCACCTCCATGGGGTCTTCCCCTACATCTACGTGCCCTACGACGGCCAGGGGCAGCAGGCGGAGCGCTACCTGCGCCAGGTGGCCTTCAGCATCGACAGAGCCCTCAACGTGTCCATGGGAAACCCTTCGTCCAACACGCACCATGTCTTTAAAGTGGCACTGGTCTCTGGCATGTAAGTCTTCTCTATTTAGACATGCTTCTTTTTGTTGACAAAAGTTCAGAAAAATTATTATTCCCAATCATTCTTCCCCCCCCCCCCCCAAAAAAAAAAGTGTCCTCCTTCTAGCACGACGACTGCCAATGGCTCCAGGCCTGAGCATAGATTACTTTTTCCTGCTATGACTAGGGGATAGTTGATTCATTTACCTAGTCAAATGTATTGATTAGAAGTCACTTTGGAATAAGGCGTCTGCTAATTGTCAAAAACGTAAATGTAAGACAGCATAGTTTAGGTTGTTTTGACGGTTTCCCAAAAGTTTTGACTGTCATCTGGTCATCTGTCCGCAGGCCTTTTTATGGATACCACGTGAAAGAGAAGCAGTTCATGAAGATCTTTCTCTACAACCCTCAGATGGTAAAAAGGTACGTCGATCGGACAGTTTCCCTGGCCTGTGGGCTGTGGTTTGAGCTGCAGCATGTACCTGCGTTCATCTTTTATCGCTGTTGTGTCAAGTGTTTATCTGACTGGCCGTGGCGTGAGCATGGCTCTGACACCCACTGTTCCGATATTGATCACTACGCACGACTGCACTCTGGTGTACTACAGAGGTGTGTGTGGGTGTGTGTGTGTGTGTGTGTCTGTGTCTGTGTGTGTGTGTGTGTCTGTGTGTGTGTCTGTGTGTGTGTGTGTGTCTGTGTGTCATGTGTCTGTGTCGTCTGTGTCGTGTGTGTGTGTCTGTGTGTGTCTGTGTGTGCGTGCCCGTGCGCGTAGTGTTTATCTGACTGCCCGTGGTGTGCGCATGACCCACAACACCCACCGTTCTGCTACAGAACACTACAGAGAGGTGTGCACGCGCCTGCGTTTGTCTGTGTCTCTGTGTGGTGGAGGAGGTGGTAAGAATGTAAAGCTGTGCACAGCGCCTGCTATTTAGTAGCTGAAGCCATCAGTCAGAGTCAAGCCGTGTGAGTGGAGCTGTGCTGCTGCCTCTGCTGCTGCTGCTGCACTGATACTGAGAGAGGACACACACTGGCTGACAGACTCATTGTCCGTCTGTCTGACTGCTGGAGATGACGTCTACAGCCCCTCATTACTAATCAATCAATCAGCTCTCTCTCTCTCCCTCTCCCTCTTTCTCTCTCCCTCTTTCTCTCTCTCTCTCTCTCTCTCTCTCTGCCCTGACCTTTAAAGGGGAACTGTCACTGTAGGCTTCAACATCAATATAAGACTTGAAAAGGTCTGTCATTCAGGTTCAAGAAGTGAGGTAGAAGAAGAAGAAAAAACGCTGTGTTGTGTTTATGCGATTTTTTGTTGTTCTGTCCGGTCCAGGGTTTGTGAGCTGTTACAGGGAGGAGCCGTGATGAATAAGAGCTACCAGCCCCACGAGGCGCACATCCCCTACCTGCTGCAGCTCTTCATCGACTACAACCTGTACGGCATGAACCTCATCAGCCTGGGCGCCGTCAAGTTCCGCCGGAGACGACAGAAGGACGGTAAGAGACAGGGATTTTTGAGCTGGTTTGTTAGGAACCCTGCCAAAAGCCACATGAACACACAAGCCTCCGTCTCTTTCTTTGTTTCTTTTTCCTAACCTCTTTGACCAATTTGGTTGGCAGTAGTGTAGTACATAAGGTTGTGTGCTGATGGAAGCGGGGTAGGGGGGGGGGGGGCGGCATGTCCCGTCTCGTTAGACCAAATGTTGTGTTGTTTTGTGCTCTGATGGACAGTGTAGGCTAGGCCATGGGCGTCCTCCCCCAGAGGCCTGCAGTGCTCTGGCTGTGTGGGGATCTGTGGGAGGGCAAGGGCGCTGCCATGCTTTGTGGCATAATTATGTATTAGTTCTTACAACGGCCTTCATGATGCCTTTCTTTCTCTGTTTCGCATGCACGCACAGGCGCGCACACACACACACACACACACAAGCACACACCTCATGCATCCTTGGGCCTGATAGATAGTACGGTGAAGAATTTTCCCTATGAGTAGGACTGCTGTTCGGTAGGAAGAGAAGAAGAGTAAGGCCAAGATCACAAACACTCACCCAAAAGCATACGACTGAAGAGAAGAGAGTTAGAGCGAGAGATGGGGTGAGGCAGGAAAGCAGCTCAGCTGCTACACATTCTACTGAAAAAAGTATTCCGGAACGCCTGTTGAGCATTCCATAAAATAAGTTATGATATGGAAAAGATAAACAGAGAGAAGGGATCCTCCTCACACCCCTGACCGTCTGTCTAGATGCCCGAGGGGCCTTCCTGCGGCGTCGCAGCCTTCTTCTGTTGGTGTAGAAGCCTGATGAAACAAACCCCTCTGACCATTCATAGATAAATAAGCACCAGAGCTTTGAAACCGAAACTATTTTGGCCTACCCACCTGGGTCCACATTTGTCATTCTCAATGAGTCTAAAATCCTTCTCGCGCACAGAATGTTTTATGTCCGTACGCACAAGAATAGTTTGATTTATCAGGTATGGGTTCGATGATAAATCAAGGTTGATGAATACCAAATGTCCATGCTTGTGCACAGTCGTAGCTATTTGCATTTGGAAATGCCCCCGATTGGCCATAAATAGTGAATAGTGTCCCTTTAAGAAAAATGAATCCCACCCTGTCTCTTCTGATTTCTCTCCTTACTGTTTTTTTCAATGGTGTCATTTGAAAGTGCCTTTCTATAAAGCAAACATGTGCACCATCTAACAATGGCTTTGAAAAATATGTCATAATAAATCTATGACATGCTGTACAGTAAATTCACTATTAAATAAAAATGTGCGTTGTTCCATTAATGGCACTCCATTAGATGGTTTTAATTCCATTTATGAGATGTGGATGAAACATTTCCACATCAATGTTTTCTTTTGACTCTTGTAAAGCTGACCTCTTAACCTGCAGGCCTATTTTTCAGGTTTTTTGCTCGAAATGACATGCCCACAATGAATATCGAATATCTCCACAATCACAAGGGCCATTATAATAATCTTGATATTAAAGTTTTAATATCACACAAAAATGCATTAAAGAGGTATGGTATCAAAGTGCCTACACACTAATGTAGCGAATTCATGAAATACTATCAAATGAATTTCTCCTCAACAGTTCCTATGTTAGAGAATAACAGGTCTTGTTACTTCACTTGCTCCTTCTTTGCGTCTGACAAGCAATTACCTCATTCCACCACTTGGCATTGTGTGTCCCCATGGTTAGAGAGTGTGTGTACATTTATGCACAACCATTAATCTTGATAAATCTTAAGTTTTTGCTTTGAAACGACCGTACACATGGTTTACTCACAGATTTGTGTGTATATGCAGCATTGATAAATGAGGCTCGTGGACTTTTGAACTCTCCTGAACAATGCATAGTTTTACCCTGTCTGCCTGCGAGACAAAACTCCAAGCCAAGCTGGACATTTGATACCTTCCAGTGAACATTTCTCAATCTGCTTCTTTTTAGGGTCTGTCTCACATCAACTCCTTTCATTAGAGAGAGTGAGCCGGTACACTCATGCCATATCATGCATTACAATGAGCCCTCCTCCAATTACCTACCTCCACCAGCCTCCCCTGCTGTACACTAGCCCAGACCTCAGACCCCTCACTGGGAGTGGTAGACCAGGCGTTTCCCTCCTCAGATCTTGGGTGGACTTGGCCTTCACAGTCTTGTGAAGCCGTCCTGCCTGACGGCTATGAATGAAGCGGCAGATAGCCAGTTCCTTTTGATCACGGCTAAGCCCTAATCTGCAGCTGTGTGTCTCGATGGGACGGGTATCTCCGCTGTTCCCAGGCCAGTAGAGACCAGCCCAGCGTGACCCCCAACCACGCTTGGAAGGGTTAATGAATCGACAGGAAATCCCATCTTGAGATGAACAGGTTCTTAAATACGTTCACGCTAGATTCCCCCCCAGACAAAGGGTGAACTTGTAAAATCCACCTCTGGATTGACGCAATAAATAGAAAGGGGTTTGCAGTGCCCTACATAGTACAAAAGTGCTGAAAACAACGGCCTAATGAGATGTACACCTGGTTTACATTAATCTGTTTTAGCTCTCACTTCAAAGTATGTTTTTTAATCTAGGATTAGGTATCGAAATGATTTGAAAACATGTTGTTCTATTATATGCATTCTCATTTTATGCACCCAAATTGTGGAATGCACTGCCAGTTTACATTAGGGATGCAACCTCAGCAAATATGTTAAAGTCAAGACTAGTAAAAACCCATCTTTTTAATATTGTCTTTAAATGACTAAATAATTAAATTATAATTTATATAATGATTGGAGCACTTTGAGTTGCAACGTTTGCAGGAAAAGCGCTATACAAATAAAAGTTATTATTATTATTATTATTATATAGATCAACATAAGGTTTCACCTTAGCCGGTGTGCTTTGTAGTCTTGTCTTGCACTGTTTGTTGACATTGTTTTTGTCCATTACTATTAGAAAATGTGTTTTTGAAGATTGTGTGTGTGTGTGTGTGTGTGTGTGTGTGGGTGGCAGAGAGCTGTCCCTCAGCCCCAGAAAGACCGCAGCCCAGCAGTAGGCGCAGCACCAGCCCCTTGAAGAGCCCCTGCACCTCCAAGCTGAGTGACAGCACCCTGGGGGGCACCTTTGTACGCTGGGAGGAGGAGGCCTTACCATGGTGAGTGACTCCTCCCAAATGCTCCAGTCACACATGGAGGTGGTCCTCCCTTCTCTCTCTTTTTATTGTTATTTGTTGTCTTGCTACATCATGTGTTTTTCTTTTTTTTATATGTGTGATTTCCCCCTGTTGATTGGGCATGCACATTGTTTGTTCATCTTTCTTCCCCGTTTTGTAGTTCTCTGGTCCTGGAGGACGTAGAGAAGCAGAGCACCTGTGAGCTGGAGGCAGACGGCGTGGCTGCGGACGTCCTGAACCGCCTGGAGATTGAGAGTAAGGACCCAGAGGATCACCTCAACTATCAGCCTTCAGTTAAAAGTAGTTCACACTGTGTGTCCAGCTGGCAGGCAGGCAGGCAGGCAGACACAGTGCTCATGAAGAGACTGAGGGACGTGCTGGCTTCTGCTGAATCAGCGGTTTCTCTGTGTACCTCAAACACGGATGAGGGAAGGCAATGAGGCCCGTTTCTTTTACACATCAAACAGAGTCTGTGTCTCTCACCCTACTTTCAGGCTCCTGCTCCTCAGCACGTCAGATCAGTAACCCGCCCAAAACAAACACTGTCCACTCTGCCGTCTGTCAGTCTGCCTGTGATCATCTGTCAGGGGAGAGAGAACAGAGAGGGACAGAGAGAAAGAGGGAAGGAGAGAGAATGAGGGGAAATGGAGGGAGCTCTGAGGATAGAAAGGTTTGAGCAGATTGAACTGAAAACACAAAGCAGTGAAATCAGTTAAGGCTGTGTACGCAGAAGCTGTTTGAATATGCATCTGCCGGTGAAATGTTTTCCAAGCCCTCAGATCTCTCGATTCCATTTATTAAAAATGGATTTTACAGCCTTTCCTGCTATTTTCGCTAAATCTTAACAACTTAACAACTTATCACAACTGTGACACAGCAGAAAGTGTTTGCATGCTGGGAGTTGTTTTCGATTAGTTGTTTATAGACGAAACTGTACATGTTGGCCATAGTCAAACACACACACACACACACACACACACACCAATTATCTCTGTTAGGAAGAAAGGAGGGTGCACCAGGGCAGGCAATATGTGCTTTCATCATGATTTTTCCATCTGCCCCAGAAAACTTATGTCTAAACTTTCTGTTGGAAAAGGGAGCTGTTTAGGAACTATTCTCATTGAGGCTGTGCCCAGTCTTTTTAGTGGTTGTGGCTGTGTGATCTTTTAAACTTGTTGCATTGACTTGTCTTCTTTGTAACAAAGGCTTCGCGCTGAGCCTATTGTCGAAGGAGAGGAATGGAAAATGCAGATGTTTTTGTTGGTGTGATGATCGTGCTGACAATGCCCTGCCTGCTGTGTGTGCAGATCAGATTGGCAGGA
>NC_137688.1:56322654-56332654 GCF_963989245.1 Nansenia antarctica | reverse complement strand
AACTGCCTTACCAGATCCTCCAAAAAGGTGGTGGGGAACAAGCTTGTTGACGGCTGTAGTAAGATAGAACAGGCGGAGCCACGCAGGTCCAAACTGAAGCTGGGTAAGAGGAGGTCTGGCGCAGCACCTCAGAGGTCAAAGGGAAATGCCCTGGAGAGCCCAGTGTCTGATAGCCAGGTCAGCACAACCTTCACGTCCATCACGCCTGTCTGTCTAAAGAGAACGGACACAGAGGAGAAGCCAGTCACAGACGAGCAGCCAGTCATGAAGGAGAAGCCAGTCACGATGGAGGAGCCAGTCACTGAGGAGAAGTCAATGACTAGACCCACAGAACCATTGCCAGACCCCCCTGTCTCTGTCTCTATCCCTGTCCCTGCAGGTCCCACTGAGGCCTCTGTGGAGGGCAGGCTGGCCCCACTGCCGGAGCTCCCAGCAAAAGTAGTCTACACCAAGGCCTCAGGTCTGCCTGGCAGCAAATACACTCTGAGGGCAAAACGCAAGATGAGCTACGACAGTGAAGACGGGGAACACTCGGGCGCCTCTCGTGTGAAACACCCTCTCTCCCTCAGAGACAGCCTCAAAGACAACTACGTCCTCAGCGCACAGGAACTCAAGTATCAGAAACGACGGAAGATGTCAAGGAAGGAGCCGCCCATCATCATTAAGTACATCATAATCAACAGGTTCAAAGGGCAGAAGAACATGTTAGTGAAGATGGCAAAAGTGAACAAAGATGAGCAGCGGGTGATGCTGACACCCGATAGGCTAGAGCAGTACAATAAACTGGCCCCCCTCAAGGAATCCTGGCCCAAGGTGCAAGTGTCTTGTGTGGCCAAGTTTCCCCTCAGTGAGCCAAAAGCTAAGAAACAGCCCAAACGCAAGGCAAAGGTCAATACGACAACAAAGAAAATAGTCAGTAGCCTTCCTAAAGCCACAGTCACACGGGGTGAGAGGGTAAAAAGGACTAAAGGCTGGAGAACCTCAACTCTGCCCTCTCTGCCTTGCCCTCGCCCGTGTTACTGTGAACTCACAGATGACCATGACACTGAGTACACTGATGTGATGCTGGGACTGGGTTATCTGTCTGACAGAGCCCCCAGCCCCACAGATTCAACACCACCCCGATGTTGGTCCCCTAGTGACCCCCTCATGGACGACAAATCCTCTGACCAGTTGATTAACCCATTAAATGACCCCTGTCTCAGTTCCGCTTGTCAGGAAACCCCCACACAGTCCTTAGGTAGAGGTGCCCGGAACCAAAGTCGGACAGCCAAACACAAAAATATAACCTGTTCAAAAAAACAGACTAAGTCTGCTAGCAAGGTTCCAGAGGAGACCCAAGTGAGAAAGGAGAGCACGAGAAGTAAAAGTACTGGTGGACCTCCGAGACGGAGAAAGAAAGATCCAGAATCAACTGAAGGGACTAGTGTGGATGGTGGCTCTTTAACCACTACGAGACCTCGAAGGCTTAGAAAGAAGAAGGTTGAAAAACTGGACGACCCCCCTGTGGTCAGAGACTGCGAGACTTCCCAGCTCCTCTTCCCAGAGGATAAGCTGCTGTCTCTTGATTCTTTGTCTGAGGCCATCCCGCCCTTTCAGCAGCCAGCCAACAAAACAAGCCACACCCAGGAGAGCTCCCAGACTGTCTCTGGCTCTACAACCCTGTCCCAGTTCATTGAACCAAAGTCTGAGGACTGTGAGACTTCTATAATGGAGTTAAACCAAAGCGTTGCTGCTCCCAGTCCCCAATCACAGCCAGACCCACTTCAGAGTGATGAGTACTCTTCTTTACCAAGTACTCAGGTCTGTACTGTAAAAGCAGAGATTACTCCTGAGGAGTGCACACCCACTCAGGTGAAGTCCCTACCTGTACCCGACAATGACGGCGCCCCAAAAGCAGGCTCCCCCCACACAGGCCTTAAAAACGGGGAGGTACCGCACCGGTCTGAGACCCCCTCTAGCCTCGCTGTGCTGAGGAAACTCCTTCAGAAGAGGCAGCAGGGGCAGTGTCTCCCTCCTCAGCCAGTGGGCACAGAGAACTCCACCACAATTCTGCCCTCTAGCACTGCACCAGACCCTGCAGCCAAACCCACAAAAGCCAGGCGAGTGCCGTCCACCACCCCACGAAAGCCCAGGCCCCCCAGAACTACAACTCCCAAGGAGAAGAAGCCCAGGGGCAAGAAAGGCAAGAGCACTCTTTCTCAGCCAGAGTTACCCGTCAAGCAGGAGCCCACCATGTCAGACGACAGTCCAATATTTCTTTCAGACCCAGGTTTGGACAGCTGCTACTCTATAGAGGACAGCTTATCCCCAGAACTCCCTCACAACTACAACTTTGACATCAACGCCATTGGGCAGACTGAGTTCTCCAGCCTGTATATGGGCAGCCAGTTTGTTCTTACTGATAAGAACCTGCCTCAGAAGTTCCTGAGTGATGTGACTCAGGAAGCAGACCTGTCCCTGGTTCTGGGGTTTGAGAATAGGCCTGGGAGGTTGCCTGGGGTGGGGGAGGAGATCCAGAGGGGGTCAGACTGGAACAGGGGTGGATCTCTCAGTCCTGACCTCTTTGACAGGTCAGAGAACGGTGAGGTTGTCTCCAATCATCTATCTCCTCTGGACTCTGAGAGGATCGTGAGGAGCAGAGAGTGGGGAACCTCTCTAGGCAAAGTCCATGGCTTGAGCCATTTCCAAGGATTTCAATGTGAGAGAAAAGAGCTGTTGTTTTCTGCCCTTGACCCCATCTTACCACTGCCTTTAAGCTCGGTGTCTTTCGCAGACAATGAAGGGTCACCGACAGGGGATCTAATGGAGGGGAATGATGCACTAACGTCAACCACACCGAGTAGTTCTCCTCGCTCAGTCGGCTCTCTGTCACAGGTGAGATCCAGTCAGCTCCTCAGGGGGGCAGGCGGAGCCCACATACTCAAGCCTCTCATGTCACCTCCCAGCCGGGATGAGATTCTCACCACTCTCCTTGACCTGGAGATGTCTGAGGCCACCTTCCAGGAGCCCTTCTGCAGCGACCCCTCAGATGCTCCAGGGAAACTCAGGTAAGATCTCATAGCTTCTGTGGTTTTTAAGCATACAGAAGGTGACACATATGGCCGTGATGGTATAAAATTATGTAATGATTCAATTGTGCCATTTGAAAATCTCCTCTAGGGAGGTTGGTGGACGGAAGCTGACGGTGGAGACCAGACTGGCTAAGGAGCTGGCGGAGTTCAGCGGGGACCTGTCCCTGGAGGGGCTGCAGTTCTGGAAGACAGCCTTCTGCGCCATGACCCGTCCTGGCACCTCTCACATACTGGGAGCAGAAGCCTCCGAGGCCACCAACCACAAGGCTGAGCTCAGTCCCTTTTCAACCGGGGACCAAAAGGTCATCCTCCTCCCCTGCAGGAGTCCACCGAGCCGGGAGCGTGTCCAGCTATGGCTGGAAGCCAGAAAACAGTACGAGCATCTGCAGAGGGGGAGGAGAGACATGGGAGCACTAGGGAGGCCAAGGTTAGAACAAGTAAGAGAGGAGCCAACAGACAGGACTGCTACCCTTCTTTGCCCGGTAATGACTGATGAAGGGTTTCAGAGACCCTCAGACGTAAGGACTCAAAGGGAGAGGGGACCCAGTCTGTCCCTACATATATCTCCTGTTAGGGGGGTGCAGACTCAGGACAGCCCCAAAGGGGTCAAGCCTGTGTCGGGCATGGGTGTACCAGAACCCGAGGAGGAGTACTATGCTAAATCCATCTCTCCAGACTCGCCAGAGTTGCCACCGTGGCAGAAAACCACCCAGCCCAGCCCCTCAGGGCCAAGTGGAGTGGAGGAGAGGACAGGGTCAGCTCTGGAGCCGCTGTCACCCAGGCTCTGTACCTCACCTGAGAGGAGAGAGGAGAAACAGGTCCTCAGTCCCTCTCCTTTCCCCGGGGATGAGGAAAGGACCAGCCCGCATCTGCTCCACAGCACCCCAGTTCTCAGGAGACACAGCCCCAGGAGTGACTCAGAGCTTCTGTGCAGCACCCCTGGGACCGAAGGTAAGCCCTGTCCCCCCCACAGGCTATTAGCAGCTATCGCTATCATCCTGCCCTGGTAACGCATGAACATGGGAAATTACATAAGCGATAGCATCCGCTCCGACTGCCGTGAGCTGCTTCTTTTTTCTTCTTCTTTTTTTTACTGGCATTTCTTTCCTCAAAGTGTGACATTTTTATGGCTGCTATTAAAGACTGCATAATTGACTAATCAAGCGTACACGAACGGTTAATCCGTCATGGTTATTAATTGAATTTGTTTTAATGTGAATCTTCTGCCCTGAAATTGTTTTGTCCTCCTTATTATTCACTGCACCTCCACTGCTCAGGTAACTTTGGTTTTCTGTCCTGTCCTCTCACAGAGGCAGAGTCCGTGTCCCAGAGGCTCCAGCGTCGGAGAGGCCACACAGACGCCCTGAGGAGAGTGCTACTGACCACACAGATGAAGGTCAGTCCAAACACTGACACTTAAGTCCTGTCTCATTTAGACCACTCGCTTCAAATAACGTATTTAGACCCCTAGGTCTCAATCTACCTTCATTAGAAATGTACAGTTTCAGGATAATACTGAGATGGCCCAAAACTAATGTCAAACATTTACCTTTGATCTCGTCACCTTTTTGTAATGTATCATTACTGAACGGAAATGTCTGTAATGGCTTTTAACATTTACTTAATGCCTTATTTCAAATTCTATACTCTCTCTTATTCAAATTGAAATTCCTTTTTATTCCTTACCTCTCAAACCCAGAACCAGTTTGCTGCTTTGAATGTTCCAAAGAAAGACAACTCTCAGATCGAGGGCCCAAGCATCAACAACTCATATGGTTTCAAAGTCAGCATGCAGAACCTCCAGGAAGCTAAAGCTCTGCATGAGGTGAGGATACACACACACATACACACACACACACACACACACACACACACACACACACACACACACACACACACCACACACACACACACACACACACACACACAGAAACTCCCTTTGACTCTGCTGTCTACATACACATACACTTCAACAAGGTGCTGTGCAGGATGCCGTGACACTGATGAAGGGAAGGTAATGGGGAATATGCCATGGGTTGTTTTGTGTTTCATCTCCAGGTGCAGCACCTGACGTTGATCAGCATGGAGCTTCACGCGCGGACACGGCGGGACCTGGAACCCGACCCGGAGTTTGACCCCATATGTGCCTTATTCTACTGCTTAAGCTCTGACTCGCCTCTGCCAGACTCAGACCAGACCCAGCTGACAGGCGCCATCGTGGTGGACAAAGACTGCCACGGTGATCGCTTGTTCTATCCCATCGTCGTCATCCGTCTTACATTGCCGTCTTGTTTTATCTGACTATCTGGGAATAATGGTAATCTGCTTATATTTGAAAAGACGGCATTTGTGACGTATTTGTGTCTTCTCTTTATCGTCACAGATCACAAAGGTACAGCTCCCCTGCTGGTCAGATCAGGAGTTTCAGGACTGCAGGTCACCTATGCCGTGGATGAGAAGCAACTGTTCCAGGAAGTCATCACTGTAATGAGGAGGTATGGGATCATCATGTCCTTGATCCACCTATGGTGGGGTTCGGTTTTCAGAAGAGATCTTAGATAGTGTGGTTTTATATAACAGTTGTGTAAGATTTAGCTGGATGCTCATGTCAGAAGAAAGCCCAGATTTCCCACCATTGACAGAATGTCCAGTACTAGAAATGTTATTTAAAGGTGTCTGATAACAGGTCTTTTATTTAATGTTCTCAGTGTTTCCATTGTGACCAGTGTTCAACATGTCCTATGTATCCTGTATGCCAGGGGTGTCAAATTCAAACTTACTGAGGGCCAAGCTGAGGTTTGGGAATACAATCTGGGGCCAGACATTTATAAGTAGGCTAGTAACTGTATTAAATAAATAAAAAATATTGCATGGATGCACAGATATTATCCAATAATTATCTAATATTATGCTTTTTCCATGTTTGTGGGTAATTCTTACCGGCAAAACTGATTAATAAAGCAAAATAGTATTTATCACAGAAGTAGCCTACTTTTGTCTGTAACAAAATAACAAATACCATCTTTGTTACCAGCATTGATTAATAAAGCAAAATAGCATTTATGAAATGCTGAACATTTTTTTTAAATAAAATAACTTCACAATTAAACAAAACACATTTGCATAAAGTATTTGTTACCAGCAAAACAGATTAATAAAGCAAAATAGTATTTGTTCTGAACAATGATTTTCTATAAAATGATAACTGCAGTTAAACAAAACACATTTGGATCACTTTTTTTTTCTTTTTTTTTCTTCTTTGTTTTCTTTATTCAAGGGACAGTGCATATTAATAAAACTAAAATAAATTGTAAATATGCCAGAGTTAGTCCAAAAGCTAGTTTTCATCCGCAGTCCCTATGCCATGATGTTGTATACGGCTCCCTGGAGGAAAAAAGTACAAAAGATAAAATATAAGTAGACCTAGGCACAAACAAGTAGACAGGACAAGCATTTAGCTTAAGGGCATAACATAGGTGGTTAAAAGAGCAAACATTAATCATAGGCGGTTAAAAAGAGGGTACATATAAGCACGGTAAGCAGACTAAAAGCAAGCAGCACAGACTGTACAGGTAAGACATGTTAGGCGGTACACAGACATTTTTACATAATGACATGCATGTAGCGTACAAGCATGACATACAGGTATAGGACAGGACATTTCAATGTTGACAGGTGTGTGTGTTGATCATCCACTGTTTTAGGTGCTTTCTAAATGATTTAAAGGTGCCTAATTCTTTGAGGTGCCCTGGAATCAGGTTCCATTCTCGTGATCCTCTAACTGACCAGGCAGACTGACTAAAGGCACTCCTCCTAAATGGGATGGTGCAGTCCCCTCTGGTGACCCCCCTTGTGGTGCGTGCTGTACTTCCTGGTGGTGAGGTGAAGGTGTTAAGTGGTGGTGGGACTAAATTGTGGATGGTTTTATAGACAAGGCAGAGGTTTGTGTAGGTTTTCAGATTGTCCCAGCTTAGAATGTTGTGTTTCTTCAGTATTGTGCAGTGGTGAAAGTGTCTTGGCTTCTTGTCTAGTGTTTTGATTGTTTCTTTGTATAGTGACTCGAGTGCTTTGCAAGTTGTGGGATTTGCTTGTTATACAGTAGTTGATGTGTGTGAAGATCATGGCGTGGACATACATGGTAGCTGCCTCTGTTGACATGTAGTCCCTTATAAAGCGGAAGTTGGACAGATTGAACTTGACAATTTTACAGACCTTTTTGATATGTGCCTTAAAAGTGAGGTTGGAATCTAACAGCACCCCAAGATATTTAAACTCGTTCACAACTTCCCCTGAGACAATGACATGTGCCTCTTCAGCAGAACGGTTTGTTTTGGTAAAAAACAGGCTGACCGTCTTGGAAACATTAAGTTGGAGACGACAGTGGTTCAACCATGTCACAGTACTTATTCTTTAACAAAAAAACTAATACGGTCAAAATAGTCAATGCAACAAGTCGTATCTCGTTTGTATGGCTTACTTTGGAAACTTGAATACAACAATAGGTCCTATAATGCCAAGTCTAAGCAAAATAGGCATTGTGCTTTTTAGTTCAACAAAAAGTCAAACAACCTTCAACAACAAAACATGTTTACTCGCTTAAACAGACCGTGTGAGGGAGCTGTGAATGCAAGCTTTATAATAGTGGAGGACATAGCAACAGAATGTAAGCCGTTCACAGAGGGAGAGTTTATTAAAAATTGCATTGAAAAGGTATGTGATGTTGTATGCCACGACAAGAAGCAGGCATTTGCAAATATCAGCATGGCCTCGAAATACCGTGGCTAGCTGTGTGAATGAGCTGGCCTCCGACTTACAGATCCAGCTAAAAACTAAAGCCAAGAAATGTGTTTCGTATTGTTTAGAAATGCCTCCAAAGGTAATACTCTGCCAATGCCAATGACTCTTGACAAAAGACACACACGACACATTGGCCTCTGTTTCCCGTTTTCCTTTTTTATTCTGTTTCCCATCTTTGTTGAAATTGTCTATATTCATTGTCCACTTTTCTTTTTTGGCCATTGCTTATGCTAGCTACTTTTGGAAAAGTAGATTCATTTACGTTGTTTATATGGTGGCCTAGGTAGTCCATTTGGCCTTTATTAATTCTCTGATAAAAGCGGTGGAGCAGTGGAGCGTTCAATGTTGTATTGTCACAGATGTAAATTTAAACACCACTGCATGGGCCACATTAAAATGTTTGTCAGAATTTATTGGCAGGCCGGGTTAAAAGTCGTTGTGGGCCGTGTCTGGCCCGCGGGCCTTATAATTGACATGTGTGCTGTATGCTAATGTGAGGCCCTCCTCTCCTGGCAGGTTTGACCCCGACATCCTGGTGGGCTACGAGGTACAGATGCGCTCCTGGGGCTACCTCCTCCAGCGGGCGTCAGCGCTGGGCGTGGACCTGTGCCAGCAGCTCTCTCGCGTGCCAGGTAGGGTGGCACTAAACCTGTCTTGGCATAGCTGCCCGCAACACAGCTCCCTCAGTTCATTGACCTGCGATTTAAAAAAGAGAAGACGAATAAAGACCAAGCACTTTCTCCCCAAAAGAGAGCAGTGACCTGTCGAAAATCCCAAGCTTAACACTAGTGTTTATTGTGAGGATAGCTGCATATTGTCTGTGAGTTTTTTTCAAAAGTAATTATGGGTGCATAATGGTGTCTGGTAGTGTGGGCTACTGAGATTTAGCTGAATTACATTGAAATAATAAGGTGCTCATGTGTCTGTGTTTGTGGTCATGCTCGTCACAGTGTCAACCAGTACATTTGCCCTCAAACAGAAATGTCGGTCTTTAATCTACCCTGCCGGTCTACAGCCAGCTGTTCCATTGGGGATCAGCAGAGCATTTGTCTAAGTTGGTGGTGTGGCATGCTCCTCACCGGGGGCTGTAACTGTGTGTGTCTGTTGTCCTCAGGCGACTCCAAGGAGAACCGCTTTGCTGCAGAGAGGGATGAGTACGGGGCTGACACCATGTCGGAGATCAACATCATCGGACGTATCGTTATCAACCTGTGGAGGATCATGAAGACAGAGGTCACTATCAATCACCTATCGTAATAATGTTATCAACCATAACCACTCTTACTCTTTTGCTTCTTTTCCCTCCCCCTCAGTGATTTCATTGAGGGCACAGCTGCAGATACTTTAGATATGACTGTTCGCATGTTCTTGTTACCATGGTATTTGAAGTGTGTGCGTGTGTGCGTGTGTGTGTGTGTGTGTGCGTGTGTATGTCTGCGTGTGTGTGTGCGTGTGTATGTCTGCATGTGTGCGCGTGCGTGTGTGTGTGTGTGTGTGCGTGCGTGTGTGCATTTGTGTTTTCAGGTGACGTTGAACAGCTACAGTTTTGAGAACGTGGCCTTCCATGTGCTTCACCAGCGCTTCCCCCTGTACAGCCCACGCACCCTGTCTGACTGGTTCCACCACAACACAGACCTGTACAGGTGGGCTCCGTCCTCCTCCTGGACACACTCACACGACTGCCCTCGTTTTATACACTCGCATTATTCAGCCCTCATCGCTCTTTGTCTGTGGTCCTCTGTGGCTCAGTTGGTAGAGCTCATGTAACTCAATGTAACCCACAGCGGGTTAGATTCCTGCTGGGACCATTATATCAATGAAAAATGGACACACTCACTGCAGTGTAAGTCGCTTCGGATAAAGCTTCAGCTAAATGGCATATATTGTCTGTGGTACCATTTGACCAGATGCGTGATATATAAGAAGTTGATTTGACAGTATTCTCTGCTTGCTTGCTCTTTTTTGTTTGCTATATTTTCATTCCGTCTTAAAGAGTTCTGAAATGTAACTTTATCTGGAGTGTGTCACGTTGTTTAGGAAGTGTTTTTGTGTTGTACAGGTGGAAGATGGTGGACCACTATGTGAGCCGGGTCTGTGGCACCATGCAGCTGCTCCAGCAGCATGACATC
>NC_137688.1:56112654-56317654 GCF_963989245.1 Nansenia antarctica | reverse complement strand
CCCTAAACTGGTGGGTTCTGGTGCGTGTCCAGGTTCAGAAGGCGTCGTGCTCCGCGACGGTCGGAGGAGAGGAGGTGGGGAGGAAGGGGACGATCTCCCAGTACTTCACCACGCTGCACTGTCCTGTGTGTGACGAGCTCACCCAGTTGGGTGTCTGTGCACGCTGCCGGGCCGACCCCCAACGCGTCGCTGTTACTCTCTACCAGGACATCCGCCAGTGGGAGGCCCAGCAAGACCAGCTGCTAAAGGTGAGATTTTTTTTTTTTATTGTATTTTTTATCTGTTATTTATCCAGGTAACCAGGTTTTCCCTGAGAGACCTGACGGTGTTTGGGTCAGGGCATGTAAGCTAGCTGATAATGGAGTTGACCGATTGTGACTGCCAATGGCCCCTGGTCCTAGCATAGATATGTTTTTTTTTTAATGATGATTCAATTACAACAAGTACATTTGTCTAAAGTAAGTCGCTTTGGATGAAGGTGTCTGCTAAATGTCAAAAATGTAAATGACTGTAACAGACCACAATTGTGTCCCTGGTTGGTGAAGCTGATGAATCATGTATACGAGCACCGTTGACTGCTGATGGCACTTGTTCTTATCGAAGGTGTTACTTCTGACTGATGTATATACTAGTCTTTACTTCTGACTGATGTATATACTAGTCTTTACTTCTGACTGATGTATATACTAGTCTTTACTTCTGACTGATGTATATACCTGGGTTTATACTAGTCACATTTACATTTTAGGCATTTAGCAGACACCCTCAGCCCACCCAAATGTGCATCTTGCCCACCCACTTAGAAGTTAAGAAGAAAAACTAAATCTGAATTGTTGATATTCTGGGGGGGTGTTTGAATGTGTATTTACTGTGGGTCCATATGTCTATCGATTTAGTGCCGCTGTTGATTCACTTACATATTTATTTATTTACTTATTATTGTAAGTCACTTTGAATAAAAGCGTTTGCTAAATGACTTAAATATTAAAAGGTGATCTGTCATGTTTGTCTAAACCCCACTAACTATACTTGTCTTGCTTCAGATTTGTAGGAACTGTTGCGGCAATGCGGAGCGGCAGATCCCGTGCGTGTCGCTGGACTGCCCAGTGCTCTACAAGCTGTCCCGGGTCAACCGGCAGCTCTCCAAGGCCCCCTACCTCCGTCAACTCCTGGAGCAGTTCTGAACAGCCTGTCCCCGGGTCCCGCCCCTGAGCGCACTGCTACATTGGTGCTAAACACTGTCTCATTCAGCCCAGTGTTTACCTGTCTTTTCCTCTTTTTCTTTTTTGTCCTTTTTTTAAAATGATGCTTTGATTGAACCCTGTTGGGTTTTAATTTGGTCCTGTTGTTATTTGTTATACAAGTATTTCTGCGTGTGCAGACTGGCTGGGTTTGGCCTCCTGTGGGAGGTGAGGGTTTTTTCTAAAGCTTGTTTGTTCTCATTCGCTGCCGTCTTCATTACCTGCTATTGGTTGTGAGTGAAGCTGATGTTTTCTTCAGATGATGTATTTGAAGACTGTCTTGTCTGCATCATATGGCATTAAGTGCAGTCTGGTCAAAGAGGGCTCTTGTACCATTTTTATTTTGTATGCGCTGTAGCAATTTGACTTGAAACTCTGAACATTGTTTCGAAGGAGCTCCTAACAACTCTAAGTTGTAAAGTAAAGACTGACCACATAAACCACTGATACACTTCATGATTTTTTTTTTTATATGAATTGCAATCTTTTGTAAATAGTTGTACAGTGCCCATCTAAATTCTCACTGTGCGTCAGTATATATATATATAAAAACTCAAATGGTTGTTTTAAATGCATTTTGCTTCAGGGTGCCATGTTTCCACATTTCTTTCTTTTAGCCTCGATTGTATTGAAATCCATTTTTGGCTGAGCATTGTCCTGATAGGCTACTCTGAGGCACTGACATCTATCAAGAGGATGGGTAGTATTCATTTCAGTTTTCACATCTGGGACTGTTGCAATACTGTATTTCGATAATTTATGGCAAGAGCATATATTATTTCCTTGTGCATATTTGTTTTGTATACATACTGTATTTCTAATGCTTTCTCCATGGTAAACAGTTGTCACCTACCAATGTTAAGATTGATTATATTGTTTCCCAAACAACTATACACAGGATCTGTGTATTTGTACAAATGTAAAAAAAAATATGGAAAAAAATGGAAAAAAAATAGGAAGGAAATGTGATTTCTTGTTTGTTTTTAATGGACATTGCTGTGGATGAAGGTTCAAGATTGATATAATAAAACTCAATGTATACAATTATTTTACTTGTGTCTGTTAGATTCTGCTCATGGTTGTGATTTTCATAGTTTTAATCGAAAACATGAATCAAATTAACACCAAGATCTGAATGAAGGCTACAACTAGTCACTAGACATATTTCATCACAGAACAAGGCATACAAATTACAATTCTTCTTGAAAATATTCCATATTTTCTTTT
This sequence comes from Nansenia antarctica, assembly GCF_963989245.1. Taxonomy (NCBI): domain Eukaryota; kingdom Metazoa; phylum Chordata; class Actinopteri; order Argentiniformes; family Microstomatidae; genus Nansenia; species Nansenia antarctica. The sequence continues at coordinate 56,315,186 of NC_137688.1, read as the reverse complement.
ACAAAAAGTGCAAAAAATAAACTTCATTCAAACCAAGGTCTGACAAAAACAAGTAATTCAAAATCAGGCCCCATTTGTAGCTAAATAATCTTCATCTGAAAATTAATTCATATAAGATTAAATATAAATAACAGAAATACAAATTTTGAACAAATCAAAAGGAATAAATGTTTAGTGTTCAGTTTTCCAACTTACAATTAATTATCAGAAACTGGGCTAAATGTTTGTGTTGGCCTAAGTGCTCATGGAAAACTGCCCCTAATGTACAGTACTGTACAGCCTCCATGTATTTCATTATTAGCTGATTCCTAGTGTTGAAGGGAGAAAAATCTATATTGCACAGTACATCTGTACTGTTGTACTTGTACAGTTAACCAACTAAAGGAGCGCAGGACAGAGGACAATCACACACTACCAGACATAAATAGACACGTTTCTCTGAAGACATGGCTCTCATTCTAGAATACAGTAATGTCTTTACAGCACTTAGAATTGTGGTAGATTTCATCCCCAGTCCTTAGTCTCTCTTCTCCCTGTCGAGAGAGAGCAGCAGTTTCCGTCTGGGTGATTCCCCCAGGAGGGAGATGGAGTCTGAGAAAGCACCTCCTGTGGGCTCTGTGGGCTGGGCAATAGAGGACGGGACAGAGGGGGCAGTGGTGTCTCCTGACACTCCAGCAGCATCAGGTGGTGAGAAGGCTTTGTTAGGAGAGTTAATAAGGCTGGCGTCATCCATCTCTATGACCTCAAAGTCTGCGTCATTCCACTGGTCTGCCTCATCATCATCCTCCTGCTGCTGTTGCTGCTGCTCCCGTTCCTCCTCCTCTTCCTCGTCATTGGCTCCCGAGTCCAGCAGGGCTTGGCGGTACTCGCTGTCGTCAGACTCCCTGTGACCCTTGGAGCGGGGCGTCCTGCCCGGGCCGCTGGGGGAGGAGGCCACCTTGTACATGACGGGGAAGAGGATGGAGGTGATGGTGGAGGAGGCCAGGGCCAAGTACATCAGCAGAGGGTGGTCCTGGAACCTCCCCAACAGGAACCCTACCAGGGCCGGCAGCACCATCTCTCCCAAGGCCGCCCCCACCACGAAGGCAGCCGCCGAGCGGCCCGTCACCGTGGTGTACTGCTCCACCCAGGAGACGCCGCTGGGGAAGGTGGTCGCCATGGAGACGCCGTAGACGCCGGTGCAGATCCACACGGCCACCGCCTCTCTGCTGAAGAGCGTGAGGAGCAGGGAGGAGAGGGTACAGCCCACCAGGCTCAGCAAGATCAAGGTACCCGGGTGAACGCAGGCTGCGACGAAGATGGCCACGCCCCGGGCGGCAGCAAACGTCCCCCAGAACAGTGAGTTGAGCCCTGCTGCTTGACGCTCGTCCATACGGGCATAATCCTTAGCGTAGGTGAAGATAAAGGAGCCGTACGCTACCTCAGTCCCAACGTACCAGAAGAAGAAGAAGAAGAGCATGACGATGAGAGCGTTGTGGTGTTTGGACACCAGTGGCTTCCCTGAGGGGGTCTGGGATCTGTCACGAACGGGGCTCTTGCGGGAGTAGAGGATGAAGAAGAGGAGGGAGATGAGCAGGATGAAAGACCCAATCACAATGTAGGCCCACATGGACTTCATGGTGCCGGTCGCACCGTGGAAATAGTGGGAGAATGTAGGAGAGTCCAGGGCTTTGGACACCTGGTCTGTGACGAGTGGCGACTGGGACATCACCATGGTGTTCATGGTGTTGTTTTCGCCCTTGCCCATGTCCACGTCCACGTCCGGAGGTGTTCCGAAAATCAGCTTGGCGATGATGGGCGAGACGAAAGCCCCCGCAGCGAAGCTGAAGTGCAGGGCCTGCATGTAGGGTCCAGCCTGGTCCCCCCAAGTGTTCAAGATGAGGACATTACCAGCTGCAAGAGAGAACAGCATCGGATACATTCACTTACAACCGTATTTTATGTTCTTTTCTTTCTGTCAGTACAGTATAGAGATTCTTTGCCATCACTAACCTGTATCTAGAAAGCCCATAGACACTCCAATCAATGACATCAGGGCAGTGAGGAGAAGGGCCTTCTTGCAGAAAGGGATTCCAAACATTCCAAATGCTGTAACCAGCATAGAAAAGCCTGGGGAGAGGGAGGGGGGGCATACAGGGTGAGTGAGGGGGGGGCATACAGGTGAGTGAGGATGGGCGTGGACTGTCGTATTCTGAAATACTACACTCCTCAAAAAAATTAAGGTAACACTTAATCATCACAATATAACACCAAGTAAATTAAACTTCTGGGATATCGATCTGTCCAGTTAGGAAGCGTACAAATGGTACAAATGAAAGCGACAACAGGTGGACAGGAGAGGCAACAGCAAGACAACCCCCCCAAAAAGGAAATGGTTTTGCAGGTGGTGGCCACAGACCATTTCTCTCTCTTTATCCTTCCTGACTGATTTTTCTCTAGTTTTGCATTTTGCTAGTGCCCTTGTCACTACTGGTAGTATGAGGCGGTACCTGCAGCCCATTCAGGTTGCACAGGTAGTCCAGCTCCCCCAGGATGGCACATCTATACGTGCCGTCGCAAGAAGGTTTGCTGTGTCTCCCAGCACAGTCTCAAGACCGTAGAGGAGATACCATTACATGAGGAGAGCTGGACAGGGCCGTAGAAGGGCAACAACCCAGCAGCAGGACCGGTATCTTCTCCTTTGTGCGAGGAGGAACAGGAGGAGCACTGCCAGAGCCCTACAAAATGACCTCGCTCCAGCAGGCTACTTGTGTGCATATTTCTGACCAAACCGTCAGAAACAGACTCCATGAGGGTAGCATGAGGGCTCAACGTCCTCTAGTGGGACTTGTGCTCACAGCCCAGCAGCGTGCAGCTCGATTGGCATTTGCCAGAGAACACCAGAATTGGCAGGTTCGCCATTGGCGCCCCGTTCTCTTCACAGGTGAGAGCAGGTTCACACTGAGCACATGTGAGAGACGTGAAAGAGTCTGGAGACGAGGTGGTGAACGTTATGCTGCCTGCAACATCATCCAGCATGACCGGTTTGGCGTGTCAGTGATGGTCTGGGGAGGCATAACCTTGAAGTGTTCCCTAAATTTCTTTGAGCAGTGTATATTTATGTTGTAAGAATAGGTTCTGACTAGCAGGCATGACGCAGCATATTAACAACAATGGACAATCAAAAACAACTAGAAATCAACAAAGATTCTAAGGATGGGACATGTTAACATTGTTTGTTGCGCATTATTCCGCTTTTTCAATGAACACAGTTTATTTGTGGTTTCTCTGGACTTATTCTAGTCTGTAAGTCTTACCCAGTAGCAGATGGTGGTTCATTAAGTCAAAGAGAATCCCTCCCAACACAGAGCCGCCAATATACCCCAACGAGCGGCCGACAATGATGTAGGAGATGTTACTGATGTTCTTGTTCACATTGATGGCAAGGTCTTGAAATGTGGGTCCTAAAACAGAGATACTCATTCCCTGGAACAGGAGAAAAAAGAAGAAAAAAAGCCTTAGGCCAACACAAGGTATCAGACACACAATATGGTCTTATTACACGTTCAGGTCATATCCAATGGTTGCCACTTTCCATATACAATATAACATCAAATCTGACATTTTTTCATCCCAATCACAGTAAATTCGCTCTGAGAGCGCAGGAGCGCACACTGGGTTCAAGTAATTTGATTGGACAAGAGGCATTCCATAAGTGCTGATTAGTTTACAGAGCGAATTTACGAACGCAGCCTTGGTCTGGTAGGGTTCAACTGCTCTGAATGATACATGAGGTTGAAAAGCCAGTTGTACAGCCATGACACGCAAACTTCCTGTTCATTCAGGATACCAACCGTCAATTCACCTGACATGGGAAAGTCCCCTTATCTTGAATGACGCTAAAACCACAACTCACTCATGTGCTACACAAATCACTAAATAAAGACAGTCATAGTCATTGGAAATGTGCATTATTGTCTATTCACTGTTTGCATACATTAGCAATATGACTACATTTAAGACAACACAAAAGAGAAGGCTACTACAGCACATTTCAGGGCCCCGATAAAGGTTTCTATTGACGGCGAAATAATCAGCAGCCCTCTTTACCAGTCCGAGGAACGAGGCACAGAGCACCAGGGTGATCATCCAGCGGCTGCAGGTGCTGCCACCTCCACCTCCACCTCCACCTCCGCCGACGATCTCAACATCATCGAATCCTGGTTTCCAGCTCCTCTTCCCCACCTTCATCACACTCTTCAACGCTCGCCTCGTGTCCTTCCTCTTGTCAAACAGAGTGTCTTCCTCTTGGTCATCGTCGTTATCCTCCTCTTCCTCCATTCTAGCGAAACGAACATGCTTCTTTTTCACGACAGGATCTCTGGCAGCCGAGACAGACATGGCAGACCTGTCAGATGATGGTTAATGGACAGTGATTGGTAAACAAACTGACTGTGGTGCGCCTTTCCGTGGACGACAGGTTCTGGTACCGTAGACTGTATATCGCTTTAGTAGGTCAATCATTTAGTTATTCATCGCAGAAAAGGGTCGAGCGGGGGGGGGGGGTGCCTACTTCATGATGTTAGATCGTATGGAACGGCTCAGCTGGGGGAGTTGAAGCGTCGTCAACCCACAGGAAGTCTAGTCATATGACAGAGAGATTGATAGAAAACGGCGACCTCTACAGTCCATTTTATTCTATGTTCGCCTTCACTGAACAGAAATATCCATGTATTATACAGTCATGTGAAATAATTTGTTATTCTTTTAAGAAATATGGACATATTCATATTTGATATTCTTTCAAACGATATCTATAGATAAAAGTGATGTAATTGAACCAAAAACAATGAAAATGTAACTTTGTTTCCATTTATTTCACAGAAAATGAATAGATGCCAATTCCTACTGAGGAAAAGGTTAGGACACCCTATGCCCTAATAGCTGATATTACCCCCCCCCTTTGACTGAAATAACCTCAATTAGACGTTTCCTATAACTGTCTACAACATCAACTGGGAGAATGTTTTTCCCACTCATTCCTTCAGCTGTGTGATGTTGGTATGAGGTTGGTATGAGGTTCTTGTGCTTAAATGCGGTCTTTGGTTTGCGCCAAACATGCCTTCTGTTACTGTGCCTAAATAATTCATCTGTCCTAAGCATAGTTCCAGAATGTGTTGAAAAAAAAAAGTTTTCATGGGGTGCCAAATCTTTTTCACATGACTGTATATGTATTGAGATTACTGCAAAAATAATAATGGATTTCAAATTACAATAGAAACTTTGGTAAAATCTTCTAAAATCTAAATTGATGATGAGTCAAAAGGGAAGGCTGTAGTTGAGTTGCTGCTGTACAGTACCATGGTGTAAAAGTTAGACATTTTCTCTGGCAAGCTGATGCAGAAGTGTTAATGCATGCTTTTGTTATTAAGAAAGCTATTGGTCAGCTGCAATTAGTCCAAAATGCAGCAGCGAGAGTTTTAACCAAGACAAGGAGAAGAGCTCATATAACTTTTTAGAGACTCTACACTGGCGTCCTGTTAAATTCAGAATAGATTTCAAGATACTTCTGCTTGTTTATAAAGCTCTCACTGGCACAGCACCAGAATATCTTAAATACCTTTTGCTAGCATATCAGCTCAATAGAGCTCTCAGGTCTTCTGACGCTGGCTTTCTCTGTGTACCACATGTACAAAAGAAGAGATTTGGTGAGGCTACATTCTCATTTTATGCAACCAAGTGGAATGCAGTGCCAGTTTACATTAGGGATGCAACCTCAGCAAATATGTTCAAGTCAAAACTAAAAACCCATCTTTTTAATATTGCCTTTAAATAATTAATGATGATTATATAATGATTAAAGCACTTTGAGCTGCAACGTTTGCAGGAAAAGTGCGATACAAATAAAAAAAGTAAAATAAATAAATACAATTTAAAAAGTCTGTATAAGCAAAATACAGAGTGATAAATAATGAGAAAGTCAAGGAAAAACTTGGAACAAATCTTTACTTTGTTAAAAAATATGTATAATTTCAGTTTTATACATAGTACCACATTGTACATAGTACTATGGTATATTTCAAATCATAAAATAAAATCAAAACACAAAAACACAGAATTAACAAAACTGAAAAACATTATGAAATAACAAGAACATGCTGAAATTAATAAAGCAGATGAGAATGTTGTAATTATCGACAATCTACAATGTGTACATTTAAAACAATATAAAAAATGGAAATCATTTTAAACAGTCAAAATGTTGAATACGAAAATGGGAGCCTGGATGAAAGCAGCGGGTGAAAGCAAAGTTGATTTCTTTTTCTTTGCAACATTACAGTATCTATTACAGAATACTGTCATAAGTGCAGTTTGGTATAATTCTAGTTGCATTAGGCATACTTTATATACACTAACTTACACCTGTATACAGCAAAACATGTCTGAATAAACTTATATCACCTAGGACTACATAGTAGAGACACATATTCACATTATTACAATATGATGTTTAATTTGGTCTTTAGCCACTTAACAAAAATAGAACATGCATAGCCTAATCTTCACATTCTCTTAATATGTTCTAGTAAATACTGGGACATTCCCCAAAAGTGACAAACTTCTTTGGATGGCAAGGAATTCATTCAGTATTTAAGAGATAATTTATTAACTGAATCAATAATTGTATTACAACAATTAGTAGGGTGTATGGCAAAGAGGTATCTCAATAAACCTCAGAGGTATAAGTTCAGGAATTTCTTTTACTTGAGAAATTACTTGAGGCTATCATTGGTGAATTGTGCAACTGATAATGTCTGTAATGTAAAACAAGAAAAAGAAGGAAAAAAAGAAAGAAGGAAAAAGATGCATACTAAGAATTGAGATCTGTATGCACATCGAAACTAACAGCTGAACAAAATGAATTATGTATCATTGGACATTTTCTATTAGTAAGGTATGCTCTAGTAATACACAAACAAACTTAAGGCATATAAATGTCCTCAAAAACACTCCCCATGACATGACAGGGGCTTAATCTAATAACATTACTAGCGAAATATAACCTGTGGAAATTAAAAGCACAGAATAGCACAGATAATAGAGCTATTTCCCAAAGTGACATTTAAGTTCAAGACAGTGACTTTTCTTCTCAGAATTTCTGATGTATTTGCCTTTCCCCAAACAGTCACAAACATTGTTCTGCGATACAGACAGCCAGGAACACACAGGCACACAACACTGAAGGCTGGGAAGCTAAAAGACATGCCTAATGTTTGGACAATCTATGGGGGGATACAGGGAGGGAGATGTTCCCAAAAAAACATCCTTGATGGTCAAGTTTTAACACGGTTTGAAGTTCAAGCCTCTCTCTGTCCTGCAACGATTGTTAGGACGAAATACCAGAAATGTGCATGACATCTGAGGTAGATTGTGTCTTGTCACAAGTCTTGTCTTGGAAAAATCAATGACCCACAAACATTGCTGGGACTCTGGATTTTGGTAGAGAATGACTTTTCTGCGTGTTTAGTGGTCAAAGGGATTGTCAAGTCAAAATCCTTCACTGTTAAAACAGTGAGTCTTCAAGTTTTCCAAAAACAATCTTTATATAATTAACAATGGTTTGGTGAAATGCAGGCGAATGTTCTCATAACATTTGAAAAATTGTTTAGATCAACTATCCTGAGGGTGATAAACAATACCTTCAGGCATATGAATGCGTGGTGCTTTGGCAAATAGACTTGGCCAGAGATAATCAGCCATTTTCTTTACATTTTAAGGGCACACCCAAAAAAGTCACAATAAAAGGAATGACCATTCAAAACATCAAATAATATGATACAGACCAACAACACCCATTAATTATGGCGTAACATTGGCCGCTAAACAAATTCTAGAAAAAAATAAATACAAATATGAAAAATATGATCATTACAACCAACATATTTTTTAAGTTTAGCAAACTGAGCACATAGTCAATGGTTAACTTGACTAAATGGTCAAATTTGTTAATGATTAATGAAGTTCATATCTTAAATTGCATTTGAACTAATAGTGGAGACTGAGGCTATAATTATAAAATATGCTGGACATATAACATTGGTTTATATTCACGTTCATCCTACACTCACGTTGCATAGAAAAGCAGACTTACAGTTTGAGGATCCTGTTCTGCGCTGGCAAAAATTACAATGAAAATGATGTAAAACACTGACAGGGATCCTCAGGTACTGTATCAAGTAGCCGCACAGACATACAGGCAACCTCTCTAAAAAGCATTCAGGCTATAATCTATCAAAGATAACATCTACAGCCTCGGATGAATTCAGGCCTATTTCAGGATGACGCTGCAGCCTTGAGATGATGTTGACATTTCATATTTCATGGGTGGGACGCAATCCTTGTGTTCAAGCTGCTCCCTTGAGGTGTCTGAGCACCTTTAAGACTAATACAAGAGTAAAACCCTTGAAACTACCACTATAAACAACCTCCCTATCCGTTATCTCATAAAGCACTTCTTTGAAGTGATATTCATATTTCATTAAAATATATATATTAAAAAAATTCCCCCAACATTTACAATCTTGGCATGTTTTAAGAGTTCATTCTATGCTATAACAGAAAAATGTCTTATTGACATAATTCAACAGAACAATAAAGAGGTTGACTTTAAAAAAGGCAAAAGCAGTATTTTCTCTAGTTAAATCCACTCAGCGTTAGATTGTGTCTTTACACTGAAGCCAAGACCATGTCTGTCCATAACATGACGAATATATGATAGTGTCCAAAATATTGTTAGTCCATAGTTTTGAAATGAAATAGTTTTGTGTTGTCTTGTTTTTGCAGAAGCACATTTCTAAACAGCCCTCTATTCCCTTAAAGAATGCACAAGAATGAAAACGGGGAGAATTTTCCTGTGAGACTGGCCACTGCTGCTCTTAAGTAACTTAAGTGCTTGCAGCCTTCAAAAAAGCACCCAAGTAAAGCGTTCATGCGTTCCCTTGTAAGAAATTCAAAATGTGAGATTTCCTAATTTCCATTTTAACCTTCAAGTTAATTCAACAGCTGGAATATTGATAGAGAACAACAATCCAATGCATAGCTCTTCAAGATCACATTCATGTTAAGTTGTGTATGTCGAGTATCTATGAGTCTAACTGATATGTATCATTACTTCAGCATTTCTCCACATTCTCCTGCAAAAGCAGCCATCAAAATATTGTTTATACATACACAGGTAAATACATATTTCATATACATATTCAACAGTCCTGTGAGTGAGTGTGTATGTGTGTCTTTGTTTGACTGTGTTTGGGGGACTTAGATGACCGATTCGGGGTCACTCTTCACTGGATACTTTGTGTCTCCCTGAACTACATTAAGCTCATACTCCAGCATCTTCTGGGCAACTCCCTCTTTCGTAGCCTCTGCCTTCTCCCTCCTAATGCGCCTAGCTTCCACCCAGGGGATCAGACACAACACTGCCCCTCCAATAATGGGAGGGATACCAGCCAAGTAAAAGGCCACGTCATAGCTCCCCAGTCTGTCCCTTAGGAACCCTGGAGAAATAGAGAGGGTGAGAACAAGGAGGGGGGGAGAGAGAGAGAGAGAGAGAGATAGAGAGAGAGAGAGAGAGAGAGAGAGAGAGAGAGAGAGAGAGAGAGAGAGAGAGAGAGAGAGAGACAGAGAGAGATTCATTGTTTTAATGCTTTACATTTGGAACTGGCCTCAATGCAAAAGAGGCACACAGTTCAGTAGCACCCTAAAGGCACAACTCAGAGTGACAATGATAACCTTTGGGCTTTAAAAACAACAACTAGAAAGGGCTTATCTGAGTTGGGACTGAGTGATACTAAGTAGTTTGTCAAAATCCATTCTTTGAATACAACAGTGTTGATTAGAGCCCAGTGAAGACGGTGGGGAGGGGAGGGGATTAGGGTCAGGGCCAATTACAAGCCCCTGAGTCTCCCTATGTGGACGTGTTCACGTTGAGTTGCATGACTTCCTCTTTCTCTGCTCATACCACTATGTCTTTGTCATCTCCCTGGAATGCTAGGCTAGTTCAGAACTTAATAGACGCCTTGTCTAGGACAATGTAAACAGTTTGCGCAGGTCAGCACACTCATGTCGATGAGTCAGGGATAACCCTAGGATGAGTGGAGATTTGTGCACTCACATTCCAGTGGTGAGATGTACATCTTCCACTCGGTATACCCAGGGGTGCAAACTGGTGATGGCCCAAAAAGGTGACACTTATTTTTTTGTTGCCTGAAAATTATCAATGCTCAATGATACATTTTTGACGGGGGGATAGCGCTAGCACTAATGGTGCTAAATATATATCGCTAGCACTAAGCTAAAAGTTATTTCAACAGCAGCAGCGTTTAGCAGACAGGAAGATTAGTTAGCTCGCGCATCATGTGACTTTGATGAGACACCTTCCCCCCCACAATCTATTTTTTTTCCAGATCTACACGATTCACATGGATGACCTATTTTGAGGTAAAAACGGCTAATTTAGCAGAAAGGTGACAAGTTTGCACCCCTGATACCATATCATATGATATTCATATACACAGCATAACATTATCCACTCATATTCAGATGATCACTGAAGGGTTTTTCATTTGGCATATTAATAATCCGTTAATAATAGTTTCGATTTCTATGTTCGGGGGGAATCTATTTTTGCATGGAGCATTTCATTTCTAGTTCCTTGAGCCGTGTATTTCATCAGTAAAGTTCCAAGAATAACCACCAGGAGGCACTAGAGAGCTTTGTATGATTTGTAGACGTCCAAAGGGTTCAAGATTCAGATAAGCACAAAATCATGCTCATGGGATAGATAAATATATGGGCATTTTACATCACTGAGTAAATGTTAATATCATTGTCACGAGTCGGTCTGAAAACAAGTCTGTTATCTTGTTGGCTATCTCACCCAGGCCCTTGCAACACAACTTCATCTTTTGCCCTGTAGGTGGCACTGTGAACCTAGAGGCTGGCTTGCCGTCTCTCTACCTGCAATAGGAGGCCCCACGGTCATGGGCACAGACATCATGCCCAGCAGGAAGCCGATGGCCTGAGACACGTCCTGGGAGCCGACCAGCTCGAAGGCGATAGGGGCCATGATGCAGATGAAGCAGCCGTCGAAGAGCCCCATGAGCAGGCACACGGCGATCAGCCCGCCGAAGACGTGACACAGAGGGATCATCATGGACATCACACCGATGACCAGGAACGACGACACCTGGGGGAGTGGGGAGTGTGTGTGTGTGTGTGTGTGTGTGTGTGTGGGGGGGGGGGGGGGTGTAACATGATGTAAACAGATTGCAGTAATGGTTGTTAGGACCAGAGACACGTATAGGAATATAACCCCTTAAGAGGGTTGTCCCTGAGTCAGGAGGCGAGGCCTTTACCTGCAGGTACACTTTGTTGACTCCTTGCACATAGTCTGCCACCCTGCCGAAGATGAGACGGCCTACTCCTGAAGTGATGCCGATACACATGAGCAGGACCTCTTTGTTGGCGTCTGTTCCGAAGCGCTCCTCCACGTGTTTCATCTACGACACGGGGAACAAAGGACACAAACATCTGACCACCGGAGCTGCGCACACTCTACCACAGCTGCCTAACGCACTTAATCAAATGACACGCAGAGGCAACAAAAAAAGACACAAAAGACCATACACTACATTCTCGGGAATTGACTCATTTAGCTATTGGCGACCGTAAGAGGGATTGTGAAATAAAAGGAGAACTGTACGCAACTAAATATTATTTTATGACTCAATCAAACCCAATTTGAGTTCTGCTGAGTTGGCCGCTTGTGTTCATCACCTGCGTGTGCACTGTTATGTCTTATGAGTGCACAGAATGGAACTACGCTAACATGTAGTGTTTGTGAGAGTGTGTGTGTTTGTGGTTGTGAGCTGGGGGGGGGGGGACTGGAGGCCAGCCAACTTTCCATTTTCCAGGCATGTCTCAGAGGGGTTCCTCCTACTGCTCTACACATTTTTCAGAAGGGAGGCAAGGAGGCGGGCGGGCGGTGCCATTCATATAAAACCCATCCCCCCACTCTCCTCCTTATGTATTGCCAAACGAACAGGCAGAGAGAAAGTATTATCAGCACTATCAGGGGCTTGCAACATAACCGAGGTTTGGGCCTGACAGACCAGACGCCCAGATATTTGTGTTCCAGCAGAGAGCCAGTGAGGCCTGCTACCTGGAGGCCCGTCAGCCGCTGCCTCCAGAGACACCAGATCTCTTCCTCCACTGCTCTGAGTCAAAGAGCCTCTATTCCTCTTTTCCACCTCTCCTCCCTTTTCTCATCCCTTTTCTCCCTTTTCTCCTCTCATCCCACCCTGTCAATCCCAGCAGGTCACACAGACACACACACGTATGCAGACACGTGCACATGCACACGCACACGCACACGCACACACACACACACACACACATACACATACACATACACATACACACACACGCATGCAGACACATGAACACACACACACACACAGACACACCTCCAGTCCTGTGGATGATTTATCTGTCATTATGCAAAGACAACACATTCTCTATTCATTGGTTTCCTGCTCTGAGGGAATAAAACTACAAGAACCCAAAAAACAAGTCAAGAATTCCTCAGTTAAGCTTTCATCTCTAAATCACCCTCTCAGACAGGGCCCATTAATAATCTACATTGAAATATGCTTGAGATACCGAACCATGAAAAAGACGGCATGACCTGAAGCCAGATTGTCATCTGATTAACAGCGTGCGATAAAGCCGTGCCGTAAAAACATAAAGAGGAACTCTGACCCCAAAGGGCTCTGAACGTCAGCGGAAACTTGTCAACTCAACAGAAGACGGCATTAAATATAGACCGTCGGTCAGCACTCCAGTGCCCGAGCGGAGTGAGTGTGAGGGAGAAGAAACGCTGAGTCAGTGAGTTCACCAGAAGCAGTCGACGCGTCGTGTGGACATGGTTAGCCGCCAGGCAGCGTAGTTCACTCTTATCCAGCGCTACAGCCTCGGGCCATACCCAACGTCACATAAATATGTCTGGTCAGATCGTCTGTGAGTCTTGTCTTGAGTTAGAATGCTGTCTACGATGAAGGCGTTCAGTACAAATAGCTGTGGCTTATATGTCCTATTACCGAGAACAATGCTGGTATGCTGGTCGACGACCGGCAGTTGTGATGCTACTGAACTCGTTCGGTAACTGTTTCCCTGCTAGTTCAGATATGAAAGTCTATAGTTCAGATCATTGGAGGCGTTGTCATTACAAAACCCCAAACCTGCTTGTTCCACTGAGATACGGACAGCTCACAGTGCCAACTTGCTTGGGCAAGTAGGCATTTTTTTCTGCCCAATAACCTCGAGGGCTGTTGACTCGTGTGCCTGAGCGTGTGCCTGTTTGTCACGTATTCTGGCACGAGGGCCAGAGGGGTAGCTGAGGGGGGGTAGCTGACTTACTACCAGCAACTGTCCCAGGCCTGGAACATCCTCTTCTCACTAAATAAACACACACGCACGTGCACGCACACTCACGCACGCACACGCACACACACACACACACACACACACACACACACACACACACACACACACACACACACACACATCCTCACCAACAAGGCAAAGTCAGGCAAACAAGAACACAACATCAGCATACACACGTATCTCCCTCTCCCTCTCTCTCTCTCTTTCTCTCTCTCCCTCTCAGTGTTCATCTGTCAGGGTGCCTGGTCATTGTCAAACCAAATTTGTGCTCTCTCTCTCTCACACATACACACACACACACACACACACACAAACTCCACAGACCTGATGCTCCACAGATTGATGCTCCGCAGACCTGCTCTGTGCTTGTAAAAAACGAATTCCATCTGTTCGCCTAACCCAAACCCCCCACACCCCACATACACACACACACACACACTAGAGCTAAGCTTTATTATAAAATGTTCAACTTGTAATACTCTCCACCACGCACGTGGTAAGTACATCCACATCTATGTGTACAGTACAATAGTGCAACAATAAGACCAATAGAGATTGTTCATAAACCTACCTAATAAACCTAATAAAGCCTTCATGATTTCATTAAAGAGAAACCAGGCTCAGAATTTGTGACGTGACTTACAGTAATAATACTGTAACAGTGAACCAGACATGGATTAAATAGGTCATTTTAAGGCTACTTTTTTTCAAGCTTATGAAATGTTTAACCAGTTGGACTTCCAATATCCAGCTATACCAGTGTGTATTTTCAAAATGGCCAAACGCAAGCGTGTTAACTGTATTTCACCAAGTAAGCCCTTAGCAAGCCCCTTCCCATTTTATCTGATTCAGACGTCCACTGCTGTGGAACATGAGAGAGAGACACGTAATCCTCCGGTATCAGGAGTACCTGGGAGAGTGAGGGCTCCCCGCCGCTGGACTTCAGACTCTCACAGTCTTGAAATGATACGAGGGGATTGGCTTTGGATAAGGGGAAAAACACACACAGACAGGAAGGACCGTGGCGGAGCTTTACGGGCTAAACTCTTTTGCTTTGACAGGAGTGACTCATGTGGAGCATATGGAGAGAAACAGCTAGCCCTCCCCGCTAAGGCCTAGCCAGCGTTGTCGGGTCCCTGACACACTGCGCTCCCTCACTGGCCTGAGTGAGGGCCAGGGGATGGACAGAGTCTAGCTAGCCGTGTGTCAGCCTGGGTAGCACAACACTGAACACTAAAGAAGTGTTACGACAACACAGGCTAGGAAACTGACCTCTCTCCAATAACAAAGTCATCCCGTCCAAATAAACAGGGACCTTGTGAACCCCTCTGCACAACGGGCTTGCACAACGGGCTCACCCTCCAGCGTAGATCCTCCAGACCCGTATTTTCCATCCTATAAATGGTATGGAATACTGGAATAATAACACTTTGATTTATGTTACTCTGCCTCGGCTGTAACTAGAGACATTTTTCTCCCCCAGATGAAGCCTTCATGCCATATTGACTTACTTTTTCACAGACCACACAACTGTAGCTTCTACCGTACTGAATGTACTAGAAGATTAGGGTGTTGCTGTGAAATTCTGTATCTGGTATGCAGCAGGGTCAGGGTCAATTCCAATTCCAGCTATCCATTTTCTTAATTGAAAAACATAGAGGACATTTGGAATTGGAATTGGCCACCACGTGGTATGTAGTGACAAATATATGACACGGTATAGTGCAGGGGTGGCCAACCCGCGGCTCGCGAGCCGCATGTGGGTTGGGGGGTAGTGGTGGTCTAGTGGATAGTGAGTTGGACTTGTGATCGAAAGGTTGTGAGTTCGAATCCCGCCTGAAACCACACCACTACTAGTGTGCCCTTGAGTAAGGCACTTAGCCCTCAGTTACTCCAGGGGGAATGTCCCTGTAATTCGTAATTGTAAGTCACTTTGGATAAAGGCGTCTGCTAAATGGCAAAATTATTATTAATTATTATTAAATTATGTGGCTCTTTGCCTGTCTGTGTGCGGCTCTTTAATCCATTCATTAAAAGTGCGTGGCTCACTCTCTGTGTCTCGATAGACATAGTTTTGGTATGGCAATCTATGGCACTCGCCATACCTGGATTCAAAAATAAAAAAAATCCCCAGAAAATGTAATCTGAATCACGTTGTGTCATTTTGGTGATTTTATCCACTCCACACAACGGTAAATCAAAATTAACTCAAAATCCTCCCGGCTCCATCTCACCCCACCAGCCAGGCGCTGTAGTGGAGCGCAGGGTTGCCAGACGGGATTTGACAATTTCCAGCCCAACCAGTCTAAAAGCTGCCAAATTCACCCGTCCAGTGTGAACAAAAGTAGCCCAATCTGGCAACATTGGTGGAGCGGGACATCGGTTCCTCAATAAACAAGCCACAAGTAATGTTAAAATCTTGTCCATGATTCTCGTTCATTCAGGTGGGTTAAACAAACGGTATAAACGGCATAATACTGTTGGTTCAAATGTAATATATTAATGAACAAGTTCATGTCATGTTCTGTCAAACATGTTCTAATGTTATTTTAGTGAAAAAACGGACCTAACGTCACCCGCGATTGTGAAGCTAACTCTAACAAGCTAGTTAGCGAACATTAAAGATTACAACAGCTAGTTTACGTATGTCAACAATGTCTCTACTCAATAATTTCAGTAATAATTGTACCAAATTGGGGCCAGTAAAACTAACTTGTGTGTAAGTTATATGTGTGTGCAAGCATGTTTTTGATATTGTCAATCGTCTCACTTTTAGTAGGTGAGCTGTAACAAAAATATGCCAGGGAAAAAAAGGAAAATGGACATAAAGACCTTTTTTGGTCAAAGGGCAGCAGAGACAAGTACAGGGACACAGGTGAGGTCTCACAATACTAGTGTTTTAACAGTGCAATTAATTTACAGTTGAGAATAGCTAAATCTGTAATGTTTTGTTTCTAAGGAGATTAAACCAGTCTGCCTGCTAGGAAAGATATAGATTACCACCTACATACTGTAGTTGTCTCCTTTATTCATTACCTTAATGTCATATAAGTCAATTGTATAGAAACAACTCACCAAAATTGACTATTGCACAACTGATTTGGCAAAAAAAATCCACCAAGGGGGGGAAACCCCCCCCACTCTGTACCTTGCCATACCTTGGCCTTTGCTGAAATGACAACACTGGTCTCATAGCCTATTGGAAATGTATTGCATGTGTGTGTGTGTGAGAGTGAGAGCTTTTGTGAGCCCGCATGTATGATGTGGCTCTTTCTGGTACCCCAACAATTTTTTGGGGCTCTTAGTCTCCGACTGGTTGGCCACCCTTGGTATAGTGCTTTGGTCTGCATGTCGGCATCCGATTTAATGTTCCGACTTTTCTTTAGAAAAAAGGGGAATACATTTCCGCGTTGGTGAAAATCAATGACACACTCGCTAGTCAACTAACACAGCTTGTTTTGTGAGCCTGCTAACAATGTAAAGTAGTGTTACAGTTAACTAGGTAGCAGTGGGGATTACTCACCGAATCCGTTCACCGAATCCACACAGTATTTTGGCTTGACTAGCGAGTTTGTGTTGTGAATTTCGATTTTTGAACGTTTAAATATTTCCGTGTTTCAAAATAAAAGTCTCAACATTTTGGACCAAAACACTAGAATGTGTCACATATTTTGACAGAAGACAACACAGTCTGCACTCCATTAGCAACTATGTTGCTCTCATAAATCTCTGTGTAATATGAATTAGTAAATCTCAGGTTCAATGCAGTGTTACTTTTGAGGGGAACAAAATACTGAGTATGTGTAAAAAGGACAGGACATTGCATATGAAATAGATATCAGACCCTATAATATGAACAGCTAAATCAATCACATTATTGATTCATTGTGTATTCATTATTCATATTGGTTTGAAGATGGTTCTGAATACTGTACAATCCATGTAGGTAGTAGACATGCTGGAGGGCGTTTGAGAGTTCCTCTCACTTCCATGCTTGATAGCTGGTGCAACCTTCCCATTGAGGTATATGACAGTAAACAGTATTTTGTAAAGCTATACCATTGGGAAAACTCATAATTGAATTATTCACTTTATATCACTATAAAATTATATCACAATAAAATTATTATTAAAATTAAAATGTAATAAAATTCAATTGGGTTTAATCTGTCTTTAATTTTTTAATTTAATTTTGCAGACGCTTTTAATCCAAAGCGATTTACAATTACGAATTACAGGGACATTCCCCCTGGAGTAACTGAGGGCTAAGTGCCTTACTCAAGGGCACACTAGTAGTGGTGTGGTTTCAGGTGGGATTTGAAGTCACAACCTTCCGATCACAAGTCCAACTCACTATCCACTAGACCACTATCCACTATCCACTAGACCACCACTACCCCACATCTGTCTTGAATTTTCCTGCGAGAAACTCTTTCCTTTATTCTCATCCAGCGAAGATATGCAGCCATGTTGTCATTAAAACTGAAATAAACCTAACATAAACCTCCTCCAGGGGTGGTTTAAATATAATTGCTAATCCAGGTTTAAACTAGGTTTAAAATTACTGGTGCAACAGACTTGATTTAAACCAGGTTTAAACCAGGTTTAAGATAGGATTAAAGTTTGGTGCAACAGGATTAGTAGATAAGCCCTGATTTAAACCAGGATTAGTTTTAAACCAGGTTAGTGCAACCCAGCCATAGTCTTACTCCTCACCAGTAAGACAAATGTGCCACATTAAATACATATCCCAGTAAATGACGTGCAAGCAGAACTTAAAAGCCACTATTCAACGCCTAAAAAAGCTGAAATAGGATAAATGTTTTTTGTGTGTATCCAAGTTATCCACTGATGATCAGCCAATAGATTAGCAGCTTAATAACACACAGATTGTTGGTATTCAATCGAGAGTATGAGGGGCATGAATAATATTTATGACAATCAGTTAAACAGAGCACATTGCTAGGGCAGGCAAACGGGGGTGGGGGTGGGGGGGGTTTAAAAAAACAACTAGCTTGTGCCCTAGGAAGTCTGATTTTTGAGTTATAAAAACAAACCCAAGCTTCAAAACAGGTCAAACTGTAAAACTCTCACACACACACACACACACACACACACACACCACAGGCATGAAGCTCTGCATAGCTAACGTGTAGACTTTCCCTCTGCTCAACTTTCACACTCATGGCCTAATGACTGTAATATGTGTTTTTGTATCTGGTCGTGAAGCTCTAGTTCTACTGACCCCTCACCCCCACCTTCCTCTGACGTCTCACCCAGAGAGACAAATATCTAAAACACACCATGAAGGAGTACTGGGAAATGGGGTGATGTCCTCTCTTAGCTTTCACACCCCTCCTAGCCAAGTTAAGTCATATGACGGTTTTTCAATAGTATATTTTTCCGAAAAGAGTTACCTTTGACGGACACAAGCAAACACAAGTCACATTCCTAGATATCACAAAAACATGAGATAAAAGGGAAAAAAAGACACAAACAAAACACATGTATCGACCAGGTCCACAAAACAACAACTCACCAAGTGAACATAAGGCACAAAGTATCCGTAGAGGGCCGCGGGGATGCCGAAGGCCCAGATGCGGTATCCCAGGGACTTCCAGATGTTGATGTTGAACACCTTGCTCATGGGGGGGCAGCGTCGGCCGCTGCTGGTGACGCTGGCGGGCGCAGGCATAAGGGGCCTGTAGGTGAAGCCTGCCAACATGAGGATGAACATGAGGATGCTGAGGACACGCATGGTGTTCTGCAGGCCGACCTTCTCCAGCAGGCCGGACAGCAGGAAGGGCAGGGTGACGGTGAAGGCGCTGCTGCCCGCCGTCACGATGCCGTTGACCAGGCCCAGGCGCTTCTTGAAGTAGTGGCCCAGGATCACCAGGCTGGGCTGATAGGCGAAGGAACAGCCGGTGGCAAACACAATACCGTACGTGAAGTACAGGGGGCCCAGGGTCCTGCGGGGGACAGAGGGGAGAGTCGCAACGTGAATTCCCTACAGTCGTGTGTTAGTGTACACCGAGCTCCCCGCACAACACAACCAGCTGACCAACTTGAGTGTTCAGTTTAAGGAAAACAGAACAGATACCTCTGTTGAAGATGAATGAGTCACTGATGCTACTTGGGGAAAGGGGGGGGGGGATCTGTGGTCTGTGTTTGTTTACCTTAAAATCCTCCACGTCAGGAATCAGTGACTGTTGTTACTGATGAAATGTCTAAATGAGTAGGTCAGTCAGGGATGAGTTGGACCTGCTAACAGACAGGAGCCCGGGACCAATTTCAGGTCTCTTAGAGAGCTACGGCCATCACAACTGCTAGGCTGGGCAAGTCCCTGATAACACATGGGTGGGGCTATTCGTTTATGGGCACTGGAACAGTTTCAACTGTCTTCATTAATTATTATCCATGAGGACAAGTCATGCGGAATTATGATTGATAAGCAGCACTGTGATAAGTATGTATAGGTAATGTATGTGGAGGTAATTTCTGTGGAGGTAGTTCCTGGGTGTGTGTGTGTGTGTGTGTGTGTGTGTGTGGATTGATGTGGATTGATGTAGATTAATGACCGATTTGGGGATTATGCCATCCCAGAGATGATTAGAAAGAGAAAGCTTCGGGGGAGCCTTGAGCTGCTGTAGTCCCTTTATCCTGTTATGGGAGAGTGCTGAGTCACAGACAGAAGAGGGAGAGGATGGCAGGTAGTACTGGTACGCACTTGACGAAGGAGCTGGCCAGTAGCCCCAGCAGGCCCACGGCAGCCCCGCCCACGGCCGTCACCCTGCAGCCCAGCAGGTCTGTGAACACGCTGACGATGGGAGAGCAGAAGAAGATCATCCCCATGGAGAGAGAGCCCACCCACGCTACAGGACAGAGAGAGAGAGAGAGAGGGTGGGGTGGGGGGGGGGGGGAGTTACATTACAAACTCAGACAATTGCACTGGGACTTCTCACAGTCTGCTGTTACACAAACAAGCAAAGCAGATATGGTTGCTGCTATTCGTCCTCTGGCAGCCACAGACAGGTTGAAACGAAATAGATGGTTACTGTTACAATAAACAATGCATGTCCTAGACTAAACAGAGGAGGAGAGGAGTGAATACTTCCACACGTTTTCTGAAAGCATGGCTCATTTTCTCTTAACTCTAAACACAAATCCAAAAACTCACACACAAAAACCCCAAACTCCACAAATGATTTGGATTTGTGACAAATCTCTTGCAAAAGCAAACACTGCATTCAAAATAATGTTATATCTTCTCAAAATTAAATGTTGTCATCAAATGACACACACACACCATCAAATGAATAGACACTTCTAAAACACTGTGATCAGCGGAAAACAGTACTATGATAAGATTATCAGTAGGCCTTTTGCATTTTCAGCGTTACACTACATACGTACAGTAGCCTGTTATAAACTATGTTTTCATACTCAAATATAAAACACAAGTACAAGAATAGAATAGAACCTTTTTATTCTGAAATACTGTATACATCTCAGCAAACACAGTTGGATTAGAAAAATTCTTCATACAGAAAGAAACAATAGAAAAAACAGGACCTCATCAACATCACAGGCAATGTTCTCTGGCCAAGCAGCGGGGAAAGTATCGCCTAGCATGACGGATCCATCCCTGACATGCTTCAGCAGCTATATCATCATGCGTCCTCCATTGCCTGTAGCAGGGATATGCGCTCATTGGGCCTGTGTTCATATACCATCCAACGGCAAGCTGAAAAAAACTCCTCAATAGAAAAATTGGAGAATACGGTGGCAGATGAAGAACAGAAAAACATGGGCGGTCGATGAACCAGTTGCGGACCAGAGCAGCCCGGTGGAAACGCACGTTGTTCCAGATGACAACGTACCTGGGCTGCTCTGGGCTATCCATCTGCTCGGCTGGGGTGAGGATATTGTGTACTGTGTCCAGGAAAGTGATGAGATGGGCACTATTGTAGGGGCTAGGGGTTGAATGGTGATGGAGGATGCCGTGGTGATTTATAGCTGCGCACATGGTGATGTTCACCCCTCGCTGGCCAGGAACCTCAACCTCACACTGGCCGATGACGTTCCTTCCCTGTTGCCGTCTTTTTGTTCTCCTAGGACGTAGTGTTGGTTGTCCTCTTGCTCTTGCTCGTCCTCATCCTCTGACTATCACTCTCACTCTCACTCCTCTCACACTACCTCAGGGCAGCTGTGGGTTCCATCTCGCTGGGTCCATCTACAGCAAGCAACACGGTGTGGCAACGTTCGTCCGGACTGAAATAAGCTGGTCAGCCAGTAGCCAATCCCCACCAGGCTCTAACATCGAGTGGCTGGTTACAAAAATCCAGGAAACATCAGTTGTCAACGTATACAAGCCCCCACCATCGGAGCTGTCTGCAACGTCACTCCCACCAATAACTGCACCCGCCATCTATGCAGGTGACTTCAACTGTCAGCACACAGACTGGGGTTACAACCACACAACACCTAATGGAGTGACGCTGAGTGAATGGGCCTCCAACACTGATGCTCTACTGCTTTACGACCCCAAGGAGCCTCCAACCTTCTTCTCTGCACGCTGGAACACCTCCACCAACCCGGACCTGGCCTTTGCCATCTGCCACAGTAACGACCCGAAACCGGAGAGACGCGTCCTGGACAGGTTTCCCCGCTCACATCCATCATTAAAGTCCCATCACTGGTGGAACCGGTACCAGGGAAACCCGTCAAGCGATGGAACTTCCGAAAAGCCAACTGGGAGTCGTATGCTGAGGAGACTGAAAGAACGTCAGCTGGCCTGCCAGACCCAGACACAGCCGATCTGGATGCGGCCTATGCAGCCTACTGCCAGGTCCTCCTGGGTGCGGCAAAGAAGACCATCCCACGTGGCTATAACAGGAATTACATCCCAGGTTGGGACGAGGAATGCAGCCGCCTTCTGTGCGACCACCAGAGGGCTAGTGCCAGAGACGAGGTGGACGTGACTGCAGCAGCACTGCTCCAGAAGCTGGATATCACCCGCAGGGCCAGATGGACAGAAGTTGTCGAATCAATCGACTTCACCCATTCTAGTCGCAAGGCGTGGCAGACCATCAACCAGCTCACAGGCAGAAATACAACACCCCACAGCTGTCCAGTCACAGCAAATGCCATCGCATCCCAGCTCCTGAAGAACGGCCGCTTCCCGGATGCTGACAAAGACTTTGCCCGACTGACATCGCGTGAGGTGTCCTGCATCTCGGGAGCGGCCAGTGTCGATTCCAACCTCTCGGGAGAATTCACAGCAGAGGAACTCAGTGAGGCCATGAGCAAGCTCAAGCCAGGCAAATCCCCTGGCCGTGACAACATCCACCCGGAGTTCGTCATCCTCCAGAGCACAACAACATCTGGCTGGCTCTGTGCTTTCTATACATCATGCTACCGGAGATTAAAGCTCCCAAAGACTTGGCGCCGTGCCTCTGTCATAGCTCTGCCAAAGCCAAATAAACCTGCAGAAGACCCCAAGTCGTACAGACCAATCTCGTTGCTCTGTGTCCCATTTAAGATCTTGGAGAGGATGATCCATAGCCGCATCGAGCCAGTGGTGGACTCACAGCTCCCACGGGAACAAGCTGGTTTCCGTCGTGGAAGATCAACAGCAGACCAGGTAACACTACTCTGTCAGGACATCGAGGACAGCTTCCAGGACAATGAGAAAGCTGGGGTAGTGTACCTGGATCTGACTGCTGCATACGACACCGTGTGGCACCGGGGACTTCATCTGAAGCTGCTGAGGACAATACCGGACCGCCACATGGTGAAGTTCATCATGGAGAAACTTTCCAACCGCAGCTTCATCTTACAGACCAGCAGTGGCCAGTGCAGTAGGCTCAGAAGACTGAGGAACGGGGTACCGCAGGGGTCTGTTCTCTCGCCGATGCTGTTCAACGTTTACATCCACGACCTACCTGATACAGCATCTAGAAAGTATGGCTACGCAGACGATCTTGCCATCATGCTGAGCCGACCAACGTGGAAGGCGATGGAAGAGGGTCTTAACGTAGACATAGGCACACTGGTAGCATACCTTCGAAGGTGGCGTCTACAACTCAGTGTCGGAAAGACAGTCGCAGCGGCATACCACCTTAGCACCAGAGAAGCCAGGAGGGAACTTGAGGTGCGCGTTGACAACAAATGTCTGGAGGTCCATCAAGCCCCGAAGTACCTTGGAGTGCGCCTGGATCGGACATTATCCTTCAAGCAACACCTGGAAGAAGTCAAGGCCAAAGTGACATCCAGGGCCGCGCTGATCCGCCGCCTTGCTGGTACAACCTGGGGAGCCTCCGCTAAGACGCTAAGAATATCCACCCAAGCCCTGGTCTTCTCTGCAGCGGAATACTGCGCCCCAGTCTGGAGCAGAAGCCCTCATGCGAGAAAGGTCGACGTGGCTATCAATACCTCCCTCAGAATAATAACTGGATGCTTGAAGCCTACCCCTGTGTCCCTCTTGCCAGTCCTCGCGGGAATAGCACCGGCCGGCCTCCGACGGGAGGCTGCCACCCTCGCCCTGGCCAGGAAGGCACAAAAGCATGACTGGCACATCCTGCACAACACCACCATAACACCAGCACCTCCAAGCAGACTCAAGACCCGCCACCCTTACAACAAGGCAGCACAAGCCATGCTCAACTCCACCTCTGAGGACATCTCCAGAGATGCATGGTTGGCAGCAGCTTGGAAGCAGGAGTGGGAGTCAGCCGGGCCCTCCCGAATCCACCGCTACATCTGGGACCCAGGAGATGGCGCCATTGGAGGAGACGACCTACCACGTTGGCAATGGACCACACTGAACCGTCTACGAACTGGTGTCGGTCGCTTTAAAACATCAATGAAGGCGTGGGGCCTGGCGGACAGTGCGGCATGCGAGTGCGGTGACCCAGAGCAGACCGCCGACCACATAATCACCATCTGCCCCTTATATAGACCACCCTCAGAAGCCAGCCTCTTCGACCTAGAACCAGAGATGCAGGCACGGCTACGCGACACCGAGTTGGACCTCTGACGTTACACGAAAGAAGAAGAAGGGCAGCTGTGGCACAGGAGGTAGAGCCGGTGTCTAATGAACGCAAGGTCGGCAGATCGGCGGTTCGAGCCCCGGCTGGCCACATGTCAAAGTGTCCTTGGGCAAGACACTTAACCCCAAATTGCTCCCAATGAGCGGGCTGGCGCCTTGCATGGTAGCTTGCCGCCATTGGTGTGTGAATGTGTGTGTGAATGGGTGAATGAGAGGCCGTTGTAAAGCGCTTTGGAATAAGGCGCTATATAAGTCAGTACATTTAACATTTACTACCTGTTTCTGCCTTTTATTGCTAAAGCTATGATTGCTAACTGAAAAGCAAAATGTGTTTGCCCATATGTGAAGGCAGCTATTGAAACTGGGAACAAGTCGGCAACCAATCAAATTGTTCAGATTTTTATTCTGAAATCAATGACACACTCATTAGTCAAGCCAAAATATTGCAACGCAATGGATTCGGTGAGTAATTACTACATAGTTAACTATAACACTAATTTACATTGTCATTGTCATTTTCAACAACGTCTAAATGTATTTAAATTTTTATGAATAAAAGTCAGAACACTTGATCGGCTGCCGACTTGTTCCCGGTTTCACCAGCTGCTGTCACATATGAGGAGTGTGATTGTGTGATTGGTAGTTTGAGTTTAGCCTTCTGAATGGTAGTGTTTTCCAAGGTATTTTATCAATGAAGATTGTGCCAAATGTAGAGAATTGTGTGTAGTGTTTTACAAAAAGCGAACTACAAAATGAGTAAAAAACAGGAAATGTATTTGTGCAGAACTGGTGTGAGATAAGGTACACAAGTTTCAGGTTTAGGTTATTGTGTCTGCTACTGTGAAAACTATTGAGAAAAACTGTAAAAGCTACTAACAGTTCTATATTTACTCACTCCGTAGACACACAAACTCCTAATCTTTAAACCTGGAGTGAGCTGAGCCTATGGAAGAGCATGGCGACCCCCTTGTAAATGGGAGAAAGTGAAAAAAGAGAGTAGTAAATTCATAGAGATTGTAGTATGCTCTAGTCTATAATGTCCTTTGCATGTGGACATGTGTTTTCCAGGGCTTGAGCCAGTCATGCACTCCCTCCCAGTGACAGGAAGAGAGACTCAGGGAAAAGGAAGAGCTGATCAGGAAAACACTTGAGGTTTTTTATCATCTCCAAATACTGACTAAAGATCACGTCCCTAAAAGATAGTGACGCCTTTGCAGTTCCTCATTCAAAAAAGACAAAGACAAGGAAATGACTGCTTATGGCTGGTTAGTGGATAATGGCATACCCATTTTTCAAGACAACATTCTTGTCTCTTTGCCTCTCTGAGACTCTCTGGGACTCCATGGGATCGTATCCTTATCTTCTATCTGTTATCCCTCCGCTATACAGCTGGGGGAATACAAGGTCAGGGGTAGATCCCTACTACAGTAGACCTCTGGCCTAGGGCGATTCTGCTGTACAGATCTCTATCTCTGCCTCCGGAGGCATCTGTCTTCCAACACAGGAAAAACAAGCAGCAGCGTCAGAGAAAGAACCCCCCCATCCCCCTCCCCGCTCGACACCGAGCCATTGTGCAAGAGTAAGTGCCCTTTGACCATAGAAATGATAGGCCTAGAATAATTGGCCAAGTGAATAACATGTTTGGAGGGAGATTGGATCCAGTGTGAGGTAACTGAGAGTCATACTGACTGACACCACAAACCCAGCTGACAAAAGGAGACTGCTACTCAAGTTTCCCAACAGAGAGGAGCAGTTATAGTCTGGAGAACCTGACAGGGCGAACAGCAATATGCTTCAACAGTCAAACTGCTGATCTCTCAGAAAGGTCTCAGAGTTCTGCTTTCTTTTCCTTCTCATTTGGGGTGGGGGGTGGGGGGGGAGGCCTCTGTCAGGCCTCAAGGGTTAAGCTGATCTTCTGTTTGCCTCAGATGAATCTCTCCTTCTCTCCCCATGCTGCTGGATAACTCTATTATTCTAGACTGTACAAATAGATCGAGGTTCATCACCATTGTGATGACAATCCATCAGTATGAAAACACAAGTACCGGAGTTTTAAAACATCAACACAGTGCATGTCACTGATGCCAAATGAATCACTCAGCAAGTAGTACAGTCAAAAACAAGAATTGTATTACGTATCAAGGGTATCAAAGTGAATATACTGTATCTAGCTTGTGTAGCCAGTCATAGGACAGGAAGGAACATATAAAAACAACCCGGTAAAAAGAAGAAACAGCTGCCGAGGATGGATTGGTTACGGCAGTGAGCAGAGAGATTGATGGACGCATAGAGGACTTGTATAGAGGACTGAACTGAAGACACACTTGTTGCACACAGTCTTTGGCGACTAGATCGACTTCAGTTGGCAGAGTCACGGGTAACCTGAGATTTCTGCAGTTTTATTTCCGAGGTTGCCTGCTTACTAAAAGCATCTACATTACATTTGAACCATTTAGCAGATGCTTTTATCCAAAGTGACTTACAACTTGAGATTACAGGGACAGTCTCCCTGGAGTAACTTAGGGCTAAGTGCCTTACTCAAGGGCACACTACTGGTGGTGTTTCCCAAGTGGGATTTAAACTCATGACCTTCTGATCACCCGTCCAACTCACTATCCACTAGGCCACCACTACCTTAAAAGCAGATCAGGACATTCTCAAGTTACAAATATATATATACATATATATATATATATATACATACATATTGCATATTCATGTTATCTCATGTATTAATAGCTATGTTTGGCTAGCTTCCGCATAATGTCCTGGGCATGTCTTCCTGTTATATTCACTCTACAAGTCAACACATTAGAGGCAATACTGTCTATTAAAATCCATCCCAAAACAGCAGACAAGAAAGCTGTACGCCTGAATGAGGCCCACTGAGTGAATTCCTCAAAATGCTATGGGGGGGGGGGTCGTCTCATATTTGCTGAGACATCAGCTCACCTCAACCTACATACTGTAATACAGGTAAAGTGAACAAAAAGGGAGAAGAATCTCACAAAGACAACAGGAAATTGCTGTCCTGTTTTCATCTGCTGGCTTTCTTGATTTAAAAGCATTTACGCTTCAGACAGGGAAGAATTCCAAATTGAAAATGTAATATCAGGATGCTCTCTTTCCAGGTGACATCCGCCTGCAGCCGGAGGCCACACAGTCCCTGACAGACCAGGCGGAGCTGGTCTAAGTCTTCCGTCTGCTTTCTCTCTCTCCTCTCCTCACTCTCTTCCATCTCCTCTGTGTGACGAACCCAGTCACCCCACCACCACAGATAGGCCTGCCCCACTAAATGAAAGGGGGTCCATCATCACACTCACTGTCACATTTACTAACTCTGAATCTCTTCGCATGTCCTCAGTGTGCAGTAATGGCACGAAGGAGGTCAACACTACTAGGGCTTTTTTATGTTAAGGTCAGTGAATGATGAACACTCTGTGGCTGTGAACTGTTTGTCTGGCATCTCATTTCTACACATTATCATTGTACAATTACTTTGTGGCAGTCTAGAGGCAGTTTTGCAGATATGACAGTTATTCTCCTTGTGCAAGTTCTGTCTACGCAATGATCAGTCTGAATCCCTGCTTATTTCACATTTTTGTTGGATTTCACTGAGCCCCAGGACATCAAACAGGTCAGAATATTTGTCATTTTCAATCTCTGAATAAAGACTGTCCTGTCCGCCCTCTTCCCCGACGATAGTAGGGCTGACCGATAAATCGTATTTTCATCGTCATCGCGATATGAACATAAACACATCAAAAAAGGCTGCCTGAAGCGCGAAGAATAAGAAAAATATAATTGTGTGTGTGTTCGTAGAATTCACTCTGAAAATCTGCTCTGATTTCAGAGCGTTCTGGTTTCAACGTTTTCAGCGTAATTTACGACCTAACTGTAAACATGGTGGACACCAAAAATAACATTACCAATATTTCGCTGGCGGCTAATAATTTCGAAACCGTTTTTGACAACGAAGATGACAATTTAAGTTTTTATTTTTTGTCTGTTATGATCTGCTGTCTAGTGGTTATATGTAGAAATGTATAAACGTTGAGTAACAGCAAATCTAAAACATCACATTTCTCAGAGTTTTGTGAGTGTGACTCCTCATGAGAAAACGTCCAAACTCTACAGAGAAATAACAGGCCAAAACTTATTTGACTGTACATGATGCCTATAAACACAGTGACCAAATATGGTTTTGATTATGGTTTTGGTTTGGAAGATTACCAGATTCCATCACAGAATTATTTTATATGTAATGGGAGACATTACAGTTGTTTGTTTTCCCACAGATATGTTTTATTTCAAGAGATGTTTTTGTTGAGTTTAGAAGAAAATATTTTAAAGGGAGCTGGGGGTAATTAAATGTCTTATTTAACCCTCTATGGCACACATTATGAATCCAGTTGGGGAAAAAATGTTTGGAGTGTTTTTAGAATAGACCAAATAAACATAATCTAAAGAAATTTCAAATAAATATTTTTTGGGGGGTACTTTTTGGGATGCGTTGCCTTGAGGCAACACTGTGCCATAATGGTCAGTCAAAGTCAAAGTCAAAGTCAGCTTTATTGTTAATCCAATATATGTACAGACATACAGAAGGCTGAAATTGTGTTTCCCTCTCATGCACGGTGCATAGCAAACAAAAACAATAAATAACAGTATAATACGACAAGATTAGACATAACTATATATACAAAAAATACTAGATGAAAGATTTTAAATGCGCGGTACAATGTACAGGGGTGGAATACAATAGACAATAGTGCAATAGTGCAATAGTGGTAATTGGCTCAGTATAATAGAGTAAAGTGGCTAAAGTACGTAAATGTAAGTAATGGTAAGTAATGGCATGGAGAGTGCCCCCGAGAGGTGCCCCAAGAGAGGCACACCTGCCCCCTGACAGGTGCGCCTGACCAGTGTCATGGTGTCATGGTGAATCCATGGTGGCACAGTGTTGCCTCAAGGCAACATTTGCAACTTACCATAATGGTACGGTGTTGCCTCAAGACAACATTTGCATTTTAACAAGTTTCCATTACTTAATTAGCAAATAAAGTAAATTAAACTATTAGAAGGTAAGCTTTACTCAGCTATTATTATTAATTTAAAATTTTCCAGATTTAAAAAGGCC
This sequence comes from Nansenia antarctica, assembly GCF_963989245.1. Lineage (NCBI taxonomy): Eukaryota > Metazoa > Chordata > Actinopteri > Argentiniformes > Microstomatidae > Nansenia > Nansenia antarctica. The sequence goes on along the minus strand of NC_137688.1, from coordinate 56,285,511 downwards.
AGGAAAATATGTTTTCAGACGATGTTTGTGGAGAGAAATGGCTAAGCTGATCCTTGTGGGACAGTCTGCAAAAAAGGGATTCAGCATGGCCTCCAGAGAGACTGCCTTTGGTTCCTTATGGCCCTGCCTCTTTTTCTAAGTATTGCCTCATAACTGGGGATGCATTGTGTGAATGTAAAAGGCCAAGAATGGGTATGTTGCCTAGAGGCAACAAGGTGCCATAGAGGGTTAAATTAATGTTCTGTTTAACTGGTTGGGTATGCATGTGCAATTCGATGAAAGCTTGTTCAGAATAATTTATTTCATTATTGTGGAGGCTGTGGCGCAGGAGGTAGAGCCGGCGTATAACGATCGCAAGGTCGGCAGATTGGCAGTTTGAACCCCGGCTTGTCAAGGTGTCCTTGGGCAAGACACAGAACCCCTCAAATTGCTCCCAATCAGTGGGCCGGCGCCTTACATGGTAGCTTGCCGCCATTGGTGTGTAAATGTAATTACATTTGATTGTAAGTCGCTTTGGAATAAGGCGTCTGCTAAATGCCAAAAATGTAAATGTAAAATGTAAATGGGTGAATGAGAGGCTATTGTAAAGCGCTTTGGAATAAGGCACTATATAAGTCGCAATATTGAACAATGTTATTGCACATCGCAGATTTCCCTCATATCGTGCAGGCTGAAACGATAGCATTCCGTTTCTAAACAGGATGTCTTGGGCTTCTAATGGAAGCCAGTGGGTGCCCTTAACTCAGCAAATACACTCAGGTTATCTATTAACTGAAGTGAATGGAAACTACTAATGGTCAAGCCAACCAACTAATATTGTACTTTTCAATGTTGGTACAGACCATTTCGCCTCTGTGGTCAAACAAACACCAACCACTGCATCCTAGGAAAAAGCCAGTTGAAGAGTGTCCTTAATCCAACACTACAAAGCCCACGGTCTGGGGAACCCCTCCCTGACCCAGGACCTCTCTCTGCACTACAGCCTCTCACTCCCAGTCAACACCATAAAGGGAGGTGTTCATCAATCAACAGCACACACTGACAGCCTGTCAACAGGCTACCAAGGAAGACAGGTGTACCAGGCAGCCCACGCTGAGTGGGAAGCTAAAGGAAAGAAAACCATCTGTCCTATTTTACTACAAGCAACGGGTGGGTTTTAAAACAAGGTGTTAACACTGTACTGTAGTCTGTTTATGGTGCACAAACATTTTGCATGCTTATGGACTACTACAACCATGCAAACACATGAAGAAAAATAAGGGTAAATGTCCAATAAGATAAGCACATTTCTGATGCGTTTCAAATAAGTTTCAAGGGAGTACATATGCCAGCACTAATAGATATTTACATCTAATAGATATTTACAAAAACAGCAATTTGAATTCCTATGGGCATGAAAAGATTTGTCTCAATATCCTTAGATATCTTTCAGAATAACCTACAAAACCGTTCCATTAAGAGCATCCATGGGACTCTAAACCACATCTTTAACTTGCTGCTTCTTTCTTTCTTTCTTCTTTATTTTTTTACTTGATTAAGTAAATAATACACTGTATATTTTATAGATTTCTCATCAGCCCACCATTAATTTGGTCCCAAAGTAGAGTTACTTTTGCATACAAACCTCATAGATATCGCACAGGTTTACTTCCTGGAATAGTCTCATAGCAGTGCTATGTGTTTTGTGTCATAAGACTATTGCAGGAATTGTATCTAAGCTTGCTATTAGGATATCTATGAGGATCTCTTGTGTAACAACAACAACTATCATTTCATTATAGGATGTTTTTACTTCTTCTGGGAAGATTAAAATGCCCAAGAACCAGGTTGTGAGCTTCTAAAGCACAACAGTCTGAATTACAGTTCAGCTTTAGCAACAAAAAAAGAAGACCGAAATCTTATTATGACATAACCACACAGGCTTTCAGAGCACAGTGATGTATGTTAGGCAAACAGTTTAGACTGAGACATGCTTTTGGGAGAGCAGCTAAGCTACTCCAGTCTGCAGCCAGCTATCCATGGGGCCTCTAACTCTGTCCATGCTCCTGGGTTTGATCTGAGGAGGCTAAGCTGCTCGATGTTGACAAACTGGCCTAGTTCCAAACCCGTCCCGCAGGGCATCACACATCTCTGGCCTGTCCCGGGCTGGACTCAGGACAGGACCCCACTCTGGCTCCATCAGGGGGGAAGTAATGGACCACAGCGCCAGCCTTGCCCTGCCCTGCCCTGCGTCGGAGCAACACAGCCCCGACCCCAGCAGCCAGGCAGCCACGTCTCATTATGATCAGACCGACTCTCAATTTAGACCCAATCACCTCTGAGGAGGAGGAGGAGAACGCTGGAGTGGTTACTGTGTACAGTAACTCTGCCGCAAGCAGAGAGCAAGACTGCCTCGGAGCAGAGTTGTATCCAGCAGAGGACGCAGGCGAGCGGGGTGAACAGGTTTAAGACGCAGACCCCATATGTTCTGCATGTTTTCGAACTCCTTTTGCAAGGGTTCGTGCTTATGTCCCCCAAGGGGGTTGCAGCATAATGACGACCACGAGACAAGTACTGGGGCTGTTATCCTTCCACAAAAGAGCATTCAGTGCTCTGAAAGACGTCAAGAAGTTGAGTGGTCGACGTGACACATAATGGTCTTTAACTGGCTGTGAATGAATTCAGTCCATCCCCCCCAAAAAAGCCACGATTGCTCAGATTCACACTTGTGACCATTGTGAAAGCAGAACAGTAATTCCATGTAACTGTTGCCAGGGAAACCACATTTGGTTTGGACCAGAGACGAGGCAGACGAATAGTGAGAGAGAGAGAGAGAGAGAGAGAGAGAGAGAGAGAGAGAGAGAGAGAGAGAGAGAGAGAGAGAGAGAGAAGTTACAGAAGAACCGTTTTTAGCTCACAGGAAGCGTCCGTTTGAAAGGGGGCCAACAATGTACAGTTATGCTTGAGCACCTTGGTGTTACACTGAACCAGTTATGACACGAGGCCCCCTCGCTGCGCCAGCTCCATTCCTTCCTTGTGCTCACGCCAGCTCCCTCCGTCCACTCTGTGATGTCAAGCATTAATGAGAAAAGCCCCAGTCACGTCGTTACCAGAGCTCTTGGCTAGCAATTACACTAATAATTAAGAGCGGTTGCTGTTTAATCTCCTTGGCGCCATGCAGAGCCTCAGTCCACTACCCCACATCTGGGCCTGAGTGTAGCCTACACTATATACCATCACCTAGCTGACTCCAACTCCTCAAGACCCCAGCTGGAAGCCATTACACTTGGCTAAATTATAGAACATTATGGGGGGTGGGGGATGGGGGATGGGGGGGGTTAACTCTGCACACAGTCAAGTTTGGGTTAATTCTAAACACCAATTTTTCTGCAGGAAGTGAAAAGGGGGTTTTCATGGTTGCTGAATCATCTTATCAAATGAAAAGGAAACACCAGCACTTGTTTGGCAGGATTCTTTCTTTTTTTTTTTTTTTTACTCCAGTCGATATTAAGAATACTAAATGTATCATATAGATGTAAATGATGAGAGATGTCAGTGGCAGGGGAAGAGAGTGGAGTATAAAGCCCTGATGATGATTGTTACGTCCCCATGTGTCCTTGTTGTGTTTCCTTCCCTTCTGTGTTCTCCTCTGTCATTCTACATTCAGGTGTAGTCAATTGGCCAATCTGTTCCCCCATTCATCATTCCAATCCCATAAGAGCCATAAGATCTTGGAGTCGTAACAATAATGATGATGATTATAATTGAGGAGTTTCCCTCCAGTCTCTGTATTGTGTAACAGAGTTTGTGCATGGTTTATTTGAGCTTTTTCCAACTATCACCAGTCTTTGTTCCAAATACTTTTCAAAAGATTTGAAATTTCGAATCATACTAAGCAGAATACCTTCATCCATCCCAATCTTAACTCCCGTTCATCAACTTTTCATAAGAGTTTTAAGAGCAAATGAAATGTTTAAAAAAGTTTTAAAAACTGAGGGATTTCAGTTTATTCCACACAAAATCAAACTCTAAAAGGCAGTTAGTCGACTGTCATAACCCTGTAATGACATAGTAGCTGCTGTTTTCTGGAATATCAGCTCTGTTTCCTGGTAGAGTTACAGATAAAACAACTGAGGAAATATTGCAGTGTAACCTTAGGACACAGGCACAGATGGCCACCCAAATGGATGTTTATTTAGGTGAGCTATTGAGCAGAAGTAATTTGAATCCAAACACAGCGATTTGGACCCTGAGGTGGTTGTATAATGATGCCTGGCCACCTTCCATATCACAGTTCACCTTTTATTCAGATGAGTGTGTTTGGTATTTATAAACAGTTATGTTTAGTAATGAGCACCCTAGGGAAATAGAATTCCCTAGAATTCTAGCCTCAAGATGCACTAGTAAGGCTTGCTTTTCAGAAGTTTCCATTTTGTCTCACAATCTATCCCTTTTCACTTGAGGCTAAGGCACTACTGTAGTGGTACTGTTTCACTGCAGTCATTACTGGGAGTTTTTTCCTTTTCTTCCAACCCCTTGGGCTATGGGGTGACGTTCACTGTCATGACCAAGAAGCCAAACAATTGGTGCTCCTGCTCGCTGTGTGGCATGCAAGCTGTGCTTTTGCGCCGGTGTGTTTACCCGTTCCCTGCTTTATCTCCCAACAACCTTCACCTTAGCTCAGTGTTAAACTTCTGAGAGACGGATATCAAATGCTCTGTCAACCATTAACTTTGTCCAGCTTGCAGATCATCAACGTTTTTTGGAGAGCTTCAACCCATATGTGGTTTCTTTTTTTTCTTTTTTCTTTTTAAATTGTGCCAAAGCTGGCATGGTCAGACCAACCATTTCTGACTTCCAACCGTTTTCTAGGAATTCATACTCGTCACACAGCAGTAAAAAATCTCAAGCGCATACGATATTGAATTAGACCCATGATACTATTGCAGCCAGGTTGTTAATGTCCACTTTCAAAAGGGCTGGAATGTGCTCCTTTGTGGGGCTAAGCCCAGGATAAGAGAGATATAGAGCAATGCATAGGGCTGCCGTCTCCCGTTGAAGATTTCCTCTCTGTACCCCACGCAGACACGGAGCTATAGACCATTGTGTTCTTTTATTTGTTTTAATAATTTTACTGCTGCTGCGTGCTTCTCAGACAGTCCCAGCCGAGGGCCCAGAGGACCAGGGACCCAGGGAGATGGAGAGAGGAAGGCCTCGCCCCAGACCACCTTGTTTTCTGTTCCCCCTGCTCTCCATGGGAGCGAGACTGGAAGGAAAGTACCACGGATCCTGCAGCTATAACTCAGATTGGGGGGAAACAAACAGGCTTGGAATCGGAAGAACAGGGTGCCGGGATGTGGGATTATCTAAAACATGCATCTTGATCCCATGCTGCGCCGCCACTCATTTGCCTCCTCATTTACAAATGATCAGGGAAAGAAAATCACTCTCTGCGTGGTGTACTGTACAGTGTACACTCGCCCGGTTAGTGTGTAAAATAATGACAGACATGTTATGTAATCTCAACGTACGTCAGAATCATTGGCCTAGGGTTAGGGTTAGGACCCTCAAGGTGGTTTTATGTTGGCAGGGCCCTTCACACTCTATCCTGTCCAAACCACCAGGGGGCAGTCAAATGAACTCTGTTCACCTGCGTCGGAGCACAGCAGATCCTCACTGTGAGAGATACTGAAACAATATTTTCAGTTTAACGCTAAAGCTGAACTCAGTTTCGGTCAATAACCATGTCAAGTTTACTTCCAGAGACAAACCATCATTCATCAGCTTTATCTGTCTGCCTGACCTTTTTGTTTAACATCCATACCAAAGAAAACTATATCTAGTCATATGAAGGATATGAATGAACATCTTTATCTTGAAGGTTGCTTCAGATTCATCAAAACAGATGGTCAGGAACAGTGAAGCTCTTGCCTGTGTGACCTACAGGTTGTTGGTTTTTACAGCTACTCTAACATTAGGTTCCACAAGCAAAGGACTTATATGGCATGGGGCCTAGGAGCAACCCCATCTGGCATTCGTTGTAGACTGGAGTGAGGGAGGGAAAGAGAACTCTTTACACAGATGTGACGGCCAGTGACAAAGCAGGGGTCCAGCCCATGGGCTCCAACTCCCCACCCCAACATCCCATGCCGCGATTGGCTGATTAGGGTTCTAACTCTCCTTCTCATCCGCTTTGGCACTTGTTTCTGCACCTGGGGCAGAGGGGTGGGCACAGCAGGCCAGTGTGTGTATGGGAGTGAACCATTATTTCTCGTGACAAGTAAACCTGGCTGGAACAGACCTCAGTTTAACCTCATCTCTTAGAAAAAAGAAGAAGAAAAAAACGTTCAAGTTGAATGCATTCCGATTTATTTACATGGTACATGGTACTGAATTCCCTTCTTGAGTTGAAAGACGCAATTATCTAAGAAAGACTAGATTATTAATCCTTATAGATAAAGAACATCATTTTCTTTTCAACAGACTATACTTGGCTCTAGCTCATAGACCACAGTTGAGGGAGACCAGCCGTGGATGTGAAAAGTTCAGGTCCATTTTTCAGGACTGTTGGCAAAGCAACCCTGTGTTTGGCAGTACAGTGCACTCAAAGGGCCAGACATTTTTTTCTATGTAATTCTCCTTAAAGCTTAACATAAGGAATTAACCAACACTGAGGTGCTTTGAGGTTATGTAGAAAAATGTACTACCTCATCAGGGCAGGATGATGAATGTAAAAATCAGAAAGAAACATTCCACCATCACTCACACTCATGAACAGTAACTCTTAACTGATTACATGTGACATTCATTCACTAGACATGCTTTTTTTGTAGGCTTATTCAGTTAAGATTGTAGCCCACCTGTTTAAGTTGAAGGGCTTCTACATACATGCCTCAGTACATTTCTAATATAAGTTCTCAGTGGGGTAACACAGGGTTTTGGAGCTAAAGCATGAGGACCAGCTCTGGGGGATTTTGCTCCATTAATGAGTGATTAGACTAATCCTCAGCACGGAGAACAGAAGTAGGGTATAACACATATACTCCAACAAACAGCTGAAAGGTTGAATCAAGTTTTTTTTGTGTGCAATGCATTTTTTAATTTCTGCCAAAGTCTATACATGCTCTGTTTAATCTATCTTCATGGAGTAGAGTCTAAAATCATAATTTAGTAAAGTAAAGTACATTTATGACTGCAAACCATTCAATTTCAGCCAGAACAACATTGGGAGGCAATTAGTACAGTGCTATTCTTTAGATGAAGACAGGGGTAATGAAGGGAGCGATACAATACTGGGCACAGTAGCTGGCCAGTGACCCCCCCCCCTTCCCCTCACCACATGAAGACATGTCCCATTCATGACAAATGGCTTAGCATGCTTCACACACATGGCTGAGCCACCTCATCTCTGACCTCTCCCCTCTCTCTGAGCACTTGCAGCTATTATCACTAGATTAGCTAGTCATCACTTGTTTATCCCTCTCAGTGAGCAAGCTGAATAGGCATCAAGTGGTTTTCATTCAGTTTCCACCAGGAGGGCTAAGACTGTACTACTATCCCACATGTGAGGCGTAAGCATGGACCAAACCAATTTGATTAAATGGGGAGGTTTTTACTTTTGATCTGACAGCTCTGGGGAAATGTCAAATGTCATGACATAATAACCACTCTGAGTGGCATTTAATGTCTATGATCCACATTAATGACCAACTAACCTGGTCTATGGCCATGCTTAAATTCTTAAGACTTATGGCAAATAAGTCACAATGGTGAAGGAGCTCATTGTGTCTGAAGTCTCTCTCCACCAAGACAACATCTCTGTAAAACAAGTGTTTTATTAGCTTAAATGTAACTTTCGCTAATATTCGCTACAATTCCATAACATCCCATCACAGTTTATCATTTTCATATTAGGTGTGCCAGATAGAGAACCGATCTGTACAACTGTCTCATCCAGGGCTAACCTGAAGAGGGGCATTAGGAAGGCCAAACACAACCACAAACTGCAGCTTGAGGAGCACTTTCAGAACACCTCTGATCAACGACGCATGTGGCAGGGCATCCAGGTCATCATGGACTACAAGCCCAAAAACACACCCTCCCCAAGCAGCACTGCCTCCCTCCCAGACAAGCTCAACCACTTCTACACTTGCTTCGACCAGGACAACAAGGAACCAGTCATCAAAGCTGTTTCACTCACCTCCATCATCAGGAAGTGTTTTGAGAGGTTGGTCCTGGCTAACCTAATCAATGGAGGATGCCTTCTCCACAGCACTACACTCCGCCCTGACCCACTGGATTACAACACCAACGCAAGGATGCAATTTGCTATTTGTTACGTCCTTCTGTTTTCCCTCTCACTATCATTCTACATTGATGTGTCCGTCTGCAATTGGCCATTCATCCCCGTCATTCATCAATCATTCCCTGTTCCTGTCCAATCAGAAGGCTGCCTGTCTGTTTAAATGTTCCACCAGATTTCCCATTGTCAGTCGACTAGTTTTGGGTGTGGTTGTGTTTGTTCTGTCGACTTAGATTCTTTCAGTAAAATCAGATATCAACATGTACTTACGAACACTTACAGTAGAGCTTTTTGTTATTATTAACTTGTCCTGTCTTGTTCATTTGCCTTACATTGAACATTGTGTCTTTTGAGTTAATTTGTTTTGGCACACACATACACCATAGAAAACAGGTGAGTAGGTGAGATACCCTTGGATGCCCATGTATTTATTAGAATAGGTTGTACATATGCACTAGATTAATAATTAGGATTATTTTTTAGTTGGCACCGCTCATAGTCTACCTGTTGTCCTTTGGCGTGTGTATTGTAATCTCATCACTATTATTGTAAATAAATTCTTGCACTTTAGTTAAATTGCTTTGTGACTTGTTATTAGTTCACAACATTAAGCTTGATGTATACACTTTGTTGTCTCCCCTACACCCCCAACGAGTCAGATCTGGGAGACATAACACTGTTCATTGACTTCAGCTCAGCATTCAACACCATCATCCCCTCCAAGTTTGCCATCAGCACATCCCTCTGCAACTGGACCGTGGATTTCCTGACCAACAGACCCCAATTTGTTAGGTTAGACAACCACACCTCCTCCACCCTGACCCTGAACACTGGTGTCCCACAGGGCTGTGTGCTGAGTCCTCTTCAGGAAAACAGATAGTAGTTAAACCGCTGGTATAATAATCTGATGGGGTTCATTCTAATCTAGGCCTAAATCATTTATCAATCTTGTTTACCCTGTCATTCTAAATAGTATCTAAACGTATTAGTATCTTTCTTCTCTCTCTCCCAAATATACCATATACTGAAGAAAAAAAAGTCCCATTCGGAAGGTTTATTGAGTTTTCCAATGTAATCTCTGCCTAGTCAATCATCCTCTCATCCTGCCTGTCAGGGCAATGGGCCTCTCACCATTGATCTTCCTTTAAACTTCCTGTACTTTGGACACTTCCTATACAGCAGGTAGTATTTGTGCAACACAACAATCATCCCACCCTCTAACCCCATTCAGTTGAATGGTTCACCCAATTTCACCTCGCCCTCATGGTAGTAATACTGGGTAGTATCCCGTAGTCTTAATTATTCATGACATTGATTCCACAAGATGTTGGAAACATTCTTTTGAGATTCTGGTCCATAATGACATGATTGCATCACACAAGATTTTTCAGCAGGTGCACTTTCAAGTCAGATCCGGTGACTGGGAAGTCCACTGAAGAACACTGAACTCATTGTCATGTTCATGAAACCAGTTTGAGACGACTTTTGCTTTGTGACATGTGGCCATGAAGGGATGCACATGGTCAGCAACAATACTCAAAGAGGCTGTGGCATTCAAGCGATGATTGAAAACCTCAACAATCATCCCAGTCCCGAAGAAAAGCACGGTGAGCTGCCTAAACGACTACCGCCCGGTGGCACTCACACCAATCATCATGAAGTGCTTCGAGAAACTGGTCCGGGCCCACATAGTCACACGCCTCCCGCCCAACCTGGATCCATACCAGTTCGCCTACAGAGCCCACAGGTCCACAGAGGACGCCATCGCGACGACTCTCCACTCCACTCTATCCCACCTGGAGAGGGGGAACAGCTACGCGAGACTGCTCTTTGTGGACTTCAGCTCTGCCTTCAACACCATCCTTCCAGACAGGCTAGTGACCAAACTACTAGACCTGGGACTATCACACTCCATCTGTGCATGGATCAAGGACTTCCTGTCTGACCGCCCCCAGAGGGTGCGGGTGGGCTCCCACACCTCCACAGCCCTCAGACTCAGCACTGGGTCCCCCCAGGGCTGCGTGCTAAGCCCCATCCTCTACAACCTCTACACCTACGACTTCACCCCCGTCCACCCCAGCAACTCCATCATAAAGTTTGCAGACGACACCACCGTGGTGGGCTGCATCTCGGGGACGAGGCGGCGTACAGGGATGAGGTGGAGCAGCTGGGCAAGCTGTGCAAGGTTAACAACCTGCTGCTGAACCAGTCAAAGACCCAGGAAATCATTGTGGACTTCAGGAGGAAAAGATCTGAGGTCCAGCCCCTGCTCGTCGATGGAGGGAGCGTGGAGAGAGTCTCAACCCTCCGATTCCTGGGGGTGCACATTCAGGATGACCTGTCCTGGAAGACCAACACAGCAGCCATCATCAAGAAGGCACAACAGCGGCTCTACTTCCTGAGAGTCCTCAGGAAATACCACCTCAAACAGGAGCTGCTTGTGACCTTCTACCGCTGCACAGTGGAGAGCATCCTCACCTACTGCATCTGCGTGTGGTTCTCCAGCTGCACAGCCGCAGAGAGGAAAGCGCTACAGAGAGTCGTGAGATCGGCCCAGAAGATCATCGGCGCCCCCCTCCCCTCTCTGGAAGAGCTGTACAACACACGCTGCCTCAAGAAGGCCTCCAAGATCTCCAGAGACCCATCCCACCCTGGGAACGAACACTTTGCTCGGCTGCCCTCGGGCAGGCAGTTCAGGACCATGTCCGCAAGGACAAATAGACTGAAGCTCAGCTTCTACCCTAGGGCCATTCAGGCCCTGAACACAGCAAAGACCTAGGTTCTAGGCCCTGGACAATCTAGACAATTTGATGGCAGCTACTAGATTGTAATCAAGTGCAATACTGAAACACAACTGTGAACATTTCAAACCTACAAACTGCGACACTTTAAATGAATGTGCAATAATACTATGTGCAATATGACAACCCTCGTGCACATAAGGTTCAGAGATAGGAAATGTTAGGATATTTATAGCATAGCATAGAGTACAGCACAGTGTTTTATTTGTATAGTATAGTATAGTGGATAGTGTATATAGCCTTTATTTATGTAAACCAGCTCTTTTCCCTTCTTGTTTTTAGTATTTTTTTCCTAGCACCAGGGGAGCCCCCCCTCACAAATTTCGTTGTATGGTACCTGTACTATATTAATGACAATAAAGACCATTCATTCATTCATCATCATTAACGGGCCGAAAGTGCGGGCCATTACACCAGATTGGACTGTTGAGACAACATGTAATGTTGGTCCATGGATTCATGCTGTTGGCACCAAATTCTGAGCCTGCTGTCTGTGTGCCTCAGCAGAAATCGAGATTCATCAGACCAGGCTACATTTTCCCAGTCTTCAACTGTCCAGTTTTAGAGAGCCTGTGCCCACTGCAGCCTCAACTTTCTGTTCTTGGCTGACAGAAGTGGAACCCAACATGGCCTTCTGCTGTTGTAGCCCATCTGCCTCAAGGTTTGACATGTTGTGCATTCTGAGATACTTTACCACTCACCAGAATTGTACAGAGTGGTTATCTGAGTTAACGTAACCTTTCTGTCAGCTCGACCAGTCTGGCCATTCTCTGTTAACCTCTGTCATCAACACAGCTTTTCCGCCTGCAGAACTGCCGCTCACTGGATGTTTTTCCTTTACTGTACCATTCTGAGTAAACTAGGTAAACGAGATTGTTTTGCGTGAAAATCCCAGGAGATCAGCAGTTTTAGAAATACTCAAACTCAAAATCACTGGGATCACATTTTTTCCCCAATTCTGATGGTTGATGGGAACATTACCTGAAGCTGCTGGCCCATATCTGCAGGAATTCATGCATTGCGCTGCTGCCACACGATTGGCTGATTAGATAATTGCATGAATGAGGTGTACAGGTGTTCCTAATAAAGTGTTCGGCGAGTGTATGTTTATGAAAGGACACAAATAAATGTTTAACAACATCAGGGGGGCGTATTCCATCAATATCGCTAAAGGAAAATCCAGGCTTCTTGTTTGAGATAATAATAAATAAATAAACAGAAACAAACCTTCTTGCTGGTGACTTGAGAGCTAACACCTTTGATCTGTCTATTTTAAATGAGTGACAGTTAATTGTACAATAGGCCACATTTCAGTACCATTAACTTGGTTGGGCTGATCTGTAAGGCCTGTTATATTGTAGTGAAACGTTTTGCTTAATTTATGGTTAAGTATACGTATATATCCCACACATGGTTAAGTATATATATCCCTCACATCTGCACACAAACCAAGCCAATGATGTCATGCGCCGTTGAGAGATCTTGCTTTTCTTGTTTCCTGTCTTAACCCCAAAAGGCATTGCCCCTGAGTAACTGCAGTTTTATGAACTAGGTAAAATAAAGGCCATGATATGGGCTATTATGATATGGGCAACCAAAAACCCCACAGGCACCCAACTCCCATTGTCCAGCAGCATCTACTGGCATCCTGCCTTATGTTCCTTCCTCAGGGAGACCTCTGACAACTGGACTAGGAGGGATTGGGGAAATGGGGGGCGACAGCTGGACTCGAGGCACGCTGATGCAATCCCCGCCACACATTCCGGAAGCGGAAGCTCTAAGAGGTTTTTAATGTTGTGGGACAAAATCCGGGCATAGTATCGAAGTGAAACAAGTAAAACAGGAATTAATAGGATTATCAGTGATTAGCACTTGAAGTAATTGCGTTGTAACAATGTTATTACAATGTAACAACGCTCCTAGGCTACATGAGTCTGCAGAATATCTTAGATATCAGCAAAGATGCTCAATGGATAAATCCATTCTCATTGGGTGAAGAATCAGAACAAAATTATACTGTATATACATATTATGTGTGAAGAATATAGTGATTTCTGATGTATTTCTAACCTACCACTCCCAAACACAGTGTAACTTTTACTTTCATATATAGCCTGGGTCATGACCTCACCCTTAAAAGGAGTGACATCAACACTTTTGCCTAATCACAGCAGAGACCGCAGTCCTCTTACCCTACCCACCTATGTATTACAAGAACCAACGAACCATGCATCTGTGTTAGATTGCCCCCACTTTATTGCCCTACAAAAGCCAAAGCATAGCAACTGCCGAAATGATGAAACTAAGAGAAATAGAGACTGGTAGCTCATGGTTGATGTGAAGGATTGTCACCACATAGTAAGTCAGTATACTACCACATCTTCAATTATCTGTAAAAATGTATTTGGTTGGATAGGGCTGTCACTGAACATACTCCAGTTTATGTTGCTCTGAAACTAACTGAAATCGTCAGTCTCTGTAACCAAGAGACTACTCCACTTTACTAATACCTACCTGGGTTGTGCTAAGGGGGTTCACATTTAATACTTTGAGGACACAATGTAAAACATTTAACCATTTCATTATTCAACTATGATCAGTAATAATTAAGTGTTCATGTGCCCTGCTCTGAACTATTAGTTCATACTGCAAGAGCAGCTGCCAATTAATGAAAAGTTGACAGACACTGTGAGCCAGCGGGAGGGTGCCAACAATAAACTCGTTCTCCTGTTCCTTATGCTGTGGGCTTACTATTTGGACAAATGGGTTCAAAGATTAGCCTAAATTATACATAGCCATGCAAGCGCAAAGAATGTACCCTACATAATAGCGGATATAGAGATATGTAGTAATTAAATCCCACATAATTGTTTTTTCTTGATTCTTCATCTCGTAATGATCTTCTGTGACGATCCTAGTATGTTCGACTAACCTACTGACCTTTACAGAGCTTTCAAACGGGAAACGTAAGTGGATGAAAAACGTTATTTACATAATACATTTTAGTCAACTGGAATTTTGCATTGACAAAATAAACGTAGTAAATGCAATTCAATTTTAACCAACTTGATCTTTTGATTTGCGAATCGTTTGCGTTCATTTTCGCGGTGTTTTAAATGCCCGCCTCCTGGAAGTAACGCACGGCGAAAGGCTCCTACCTCCAACAGCCAGCCGAGTGGCATGGCATGTTCTTTTTGCAACCAGGAAAAGCAGCGCAATTATTATGAAGTTTGAATGATTAATGATACCAAATTAAAACGTGGATTTTAAAAGTATGTTTTGATTACTTAGCATTTAGCTAATTCCATTTGTCAATTCAACATTCTTACAGGAAGTGCTAGCTGACAAAAAATAATGGCATGATTGTGTCTCTGTACAGTAGGCTACACAGAGTACACACACAGGCCGAGCAAGCTAGCCTAGTACAGCTCCGTTTGGGACAACTCACCTGTTTTGAACCTGAGGTCTTCATCATCTTCTGAGCCGAATTCTTTCAGCAGGGACACGAACAGGATGCCAAAGGCGTTCTGGATTCCAAACACCGCTCCATTGCACCACATCGCAGCCAGCATGACCACCCATCCCCAACCTCCTTCAGGGTGCACGAACTCTTCCTCTGCCGCCTCGGGGACCGGCTCCTGGATGGTTCCTTTGCTCTCTCCGTTCTCCTTCTTCTCCTCGGGCTCTGCGTCGCTCCAGCTTGTCCCCTCGGGCTCCACTGCGCTTTCCTCTGCAGGCACGACATCTGCCGTATCATTACCAGCGTCATTGTCTGACATATTGTAATCTTCTGTCATTTGCTGGTACTAATGCCGATATAAACGTTACTGGAAAATGTCATACACTGGCGGCACTGTCACAGATGTGCTCTCAATACAGCTAAGCCTATTTGATTTAAATAACAATTGAAGAGCAGCAGATGAAGGTGTACCCCAAAAGTGTACCCCAAAATGTGTCTAAATACTCATTTCAAGAGTATTTTCCCTCCGGTGTATCAGCTATGTTATCTAGAAATTGCATCCATTCAGAAGCACTCGTAGCTTGCGGTGGTGATTTCTACGACCTATGCCTACACTGTAATGCCTATCCACCGTGTTGCAATATTGTATAAATAGATACACGGAGAGGCGTGGCGTGCGTACATTTCGCAGATTTCTGTCGCCGATTGGACACATAGAAGTGACGACAGATCATTGAAATAGAGCAGCATAGCCCTTCTGTATGAAGATTATTTGACTGTAGTGTGTGAAAATATACTGCATTTCTCTCAAGAAACTGCCAATCACAGGCGTATCAGCTATTGTAACGTTCATTCTACAGGTGTATGGCATGGGTTAATGTCATACACTGGATCAATGTCCAAATATAAAGTTGTATTAATCTCAGATATCTCAGATGTAAATTACATAAAGTATTTGGATTGTATTTATCTAAATGAAAAAAAAACGTACATTGTTAGGTAGGTTGTGCTCATCCTCGTGTATAGTAAGAATACTCCTTCAAAGAATATGATCAATATTTACTTTATTTCACAATTTCGGATTACAGCAACATCAACGTTTTCAAGAGCATAATATGCTGGATAAAAAACAACTAACAAACAGCGCCCTCTCCTGTACAAACGTTAGCAATGGTTTCTGTAGCAGAAATTCACACATCTTGTGTTCATACACATGGATAAATTAACCAACTCATGCTTTAGTTGACAACACATTTTTTGACAAATATGTTTTTATATATCAGGTCAGGAAGTGAAAGAGTGAGTGACAGACTTGTAACAAGGAGGCGCGATTCAAGCAACTAGCATCCTTTTGTCATAATCTTTGGGAATGGGCAGGGCATAGGCGGTCGCCTAGGGCGCCAATTGCCCGGGGGGCGCCAAATGCCCCACCCATTTGGCATTTGGCGCCCCCCGGGCATTTTTATTTTCATTTAAATAATTTTGTCTCTGATGAAATGAATTGTATGTCTCTATGAAAACATGTCTCAGCCTACTGTCTCTATTACGCTTCGTGACACTCGCCTCATGCGAACCTCCCCTCCCCCTCCCCCTCCCTCTCCCCCTCCCGCAACTAACGCGTGCCCTCTCTGAACGTTCATTGAGAATTACAACAAGCTAGCAGCTAGCAAATTAAACATCAGCAAGAATGAAAAGGACTAAGCCCTCGGGTGCACAGGGGAGGAAGCGGAGAAAGGAGGAGGAGGAGAAACGTACACATAACAGAGGTAGGCTATGTCATGTCCATTTATTAATATTTTCGTTTCTTATTTTGGTTAATATCAAGCTATGCAAACATTCGCTAATCGCTAGCTAGCTAGCATCATTCCATTACCCACTGCTGCACTGCAACATAGCTAGCTAGCTCTGTTGATGTGATAATGATGTTTATTTTATATTAGCTTGTCCCTGCTGCTCACAACAAACAAATCACCTTGCTATTACTGTATGATATTAATTTCGATGGTTTTAGCCAGTGGCGGCTGGTGCTAAAAATGTTGGGTGGGGCACAGCAGTGTTTCCTCCAGGATTTTTCACATTAGTGGCGGGGGGGGGTCCTCTTTCGAGCGCGCGCGTTTTTTTTTTTCCGCGTGCACAATTTTTTCCCCCGCGTGCACGCGCATAAAACGCGCACTGGCGCTCAAAACAAAGACGTAATTTCACTTTACCCACGCAATACCCACTTAAACATGTGTGAGGATACGTAACGGCGTTTTGTGACAGAACTTTCACTTTCATTCATGAAATTCACCCCGTCTGTGTTACGAAGCACTTGAATTTTGGACCATTGCGACTGACTATAGCTCATCATATACCATCAAAGGGGGGAGATGCGACATGAAATATGTCAGAATGCAGCAATATCATGCACAGATCAGCCTTATAACATGTCATGTTATATATATAACGTTAGACAGGGAGCGCAGATGTATGTTTATGAATGTTCAGCTCTCCCTCTAGTTAGCTGAATGGTGAATCTTCTGCTTGCTCCGGCAGTACGGGTGAAATGATGAGATCTGACACAATTCGGTTTGATTTCCTTCTTCCTCTATTAAACAGATTGTAAAACTGAACACAACACATTGATATTAGTACATGTAAATAATTAACAGTGAACAAACTAACAGAAAAGATTTAACAAACTACACAATCATACAGAACTCAACTTACCAACTCCCATCTCTCTCTACAACTGACCTCCCGTCTCCCCTGTCTCTCAGACCACACTCATTAAGCCCGCCCCCATTTCTATCTAACCAATCACTCCACTCATGCATACTTTTAACCAATCACAATCAACAAATAAAATAACCCCCAAATGAACCCTCCCATGGATTAGCCAAACACCTCCCACTTGGTCCATTGGTCCTTTATAACTAAATGGACCACAACTTTCCCTCTCTTCAATAGTCATTTTTACTGCTCCTCCACGGGAAACAGCACGACCACCCGCCTGATGTCTCGGTCGAGCGTTGGGAAGAGATCGCGGCCTTCGCTCCTTCTTCGTCCTGAAGCCCCCACTCCTAGAGCAGGCTGGCTTAGGCAAGCCCTCACTCTTACGTCCCGAACCAACCCCTTTTCGTCTGGCCTCGCTTCCACCACCCGCCCCAGGCGGAATTGCCCCCTTAGGGCATTTTGGTCAGCCAACCAGACCACGTCTCCCACGGCCACATTTCGGGCTTCTCTGTGCCACTTGGTGCGGATGAGAAGTCCGGGCCCAGCTAGTTGACTCCACTGTCGCCAAAACCGTCCCACTTCTTCCTGGACGCCGAGGCTAACTCCGCTTCTTGTCTCCCTCAGGCGAGTAGCCTCCCACTTTGCGTCTTCTGGAGCCCTCCTGCAAAACAACCACTGCCTAACAGCTCGCCGGACCCATCCAACTACCCGAATGAGCCTGCCTATTTCACTGAAGCGTTCTGGCTCAATCAGGTCCATGAGAGCAGCACCCCAAAGCCTCTCCCTCTCATGCTCGAGGTCCCTGGAACTCCCAACCGGTGTGGATGTCCCCTTTGCATTTGCTTCCTCCTCAATGGCGCATTTCGGGTCCATCCCCTTCCTCGCCTGAGCGCGTGTTACAGTTGCAGTGAACGCTTTCCGTTGCAGCATGCTCACGCTGTCTCGAGCACTTACAGCCACTCCCCTGGATGTTTCCTCGCTCAGCTGATCAGCCAGCACCAACACCTCTGACTCTGGCTCCACATTGGCCCTCGTTTCTGCAGGCTGGCCCTCTTTGCTCCTCCCACTTTGACCCGACTGGATCCGTGGTTCCGGAGCGAAACCTCCAGCGTTGAGCGTCCTCTCGATTCCCTCCGTGATGCTCCTCAGCTCTCTCCTGTCGCCATGAGACGCTAGAATGTCGTCTACATAGGTGTCCTCCTCAAGCGCTCTCCGCTCTTCTTTTAGGTGGGCGACCTCTGGCAGCCTTGCCGTCTTCCTCATGGCCAGCTGGGCGATGCATCCGGCTGGCTTGTCCCCGATGTTGACGCGGGTAATTGCGTAGGTTTTGATCTTCTTTTCCTCTGCGAGAGTCATCTCTTTCCCGCCCGGCTGACAATTTCCGCAGCGACACCCTCCGCACTTTGGCTCGCACGCGGCGCTGATGCTATCCCAGCTCCACCACTCGAGGACCTCTTTGCTGCTTGCAGCTGTTCTCCCGGTCTTTTCATGACCTTGCGGCTTCTGGTCTCCATCCTCTTCTTTTGCGCTGGGCGTCTTGCAGGGGATCTCCTCAAATCTTACTGCCTCCGTTTTCAGAGAACGTGCAAAGTGCGTCTGGGAGTTGTGTGCGGATCTTTCCCAACTTTCAAACAGGTCTGGGTGCGTTCCTCCCACGGTCTTCCCCAGAGGCCCGTCCCACAGCACTAAGTCTCCCGTCCCTCTTCTCCACCGTGGAGCGAGTCGTCCCTCTCGGTGGCTGATCAAGAGCTCGATTTCCTTCGGTCGGACCAGCTCTTTCTTCTCGACCCCAGGGAAGAACTTACAGAGTCGCTCTGGACTGATGACCTTGTCTGCACGAGCGATTGTGTCGAGCCCGTAGCATACCATCTCGTGGGGACTCCATCTGTTGTTGCTCCACGCCCTGACCTTTAGCAGGTATTTGTTAGTCTTGACCCTGACCTTCATTCCACGACCCCCTGCACAGTCAGTGTTACTTGCCTCCGCTCCAGTTGGAGCCGATCGGCGGCCCGGTTGGTGATATAATTTGTGTCGGAGGCGAGGTCTATGAGGGTTCCCAGGGCATTTCCTGCTTCTGTTTTGACTATCAATGTCATCATTAGTACTGGATGTTCCTCTGGCCCATTCTCCGCGAAGAGACCCCCGCCTTCTGCGCCCGTGCTCAGCGTCATCGAAGCCTTACTGGTGAATGCGTTCACCCTCCTTTCCTGTTCAGGGTTGAGTCCCAAAGAGTCCAGGACTTCCCGTTGCTCATCAGAGAACCCTGGCCCTGTCTTCTTTCCCTCATTCCACTTGGGACACAGAAGGTAGTGATGACTCGCCCCTCCTTCATTCTGCTTGCACATTCTGCACAGGTACCGGTTACTACACTCCCCGTCGGCGCCGTGCATGCCCAAACATTTCTGACAGGCTTTGCTTTGCCTTGCTATGGCTCGTTTCTCTGCCAGACTGACACTCTTGAACTTTTGGCAGAAGAATATTTTGCCACCGTGCTGATCGCTTCCACAGATGTCACACTCTTCTCTTCTTTCCGAGTTCCTGCCCGTGACTCTGGTTTCACCTCGATGTTCCTCCTCTTCTTCATCTACCGGTGAGTCTCTCTCCGTGGCCCTCGTGAATGCCCTCTTCTCCCATCTGACTGGCCTCTCCGGTGTTCCCCCAGAGGTCGCCGTGGAGCCTCGGATTCGCGCTATCCCCTCGAGGATTACTTCCTGCCTTTTCAGAAACAGAAGAAGAGCATCGAACCGCTTGTCTGGGGTGACTTGGTTTTCGGGTTCGGTTACAAAGGTAATCCAGCCTTCCTGCACGCGATCTGGCAGTTTGCCCTCGATGGCCTTAAGTACAAGTGGGTTCTTCATAGCGCCCACTTCTCCTAAGTCTGTCAGGTCCATGAGGGCTCTTTCCACTGCCTGAATAAGGTCGATCGCTTTCCTCGGCTGGTCTCCTTTTACCGCTGGTATTCTTTCCAATTCCTCAATAATTTGCAGCGCGATGGTTGCCTTGTCTCCAAACCGATTCTCCAAGGCTTTGAATACGTCTTCCGCTGAGCGGTAGCTCGAGAGTTTGAGCTCCTCGAAAACCTTTCGGTCTATGCTCTCGAGGAGGTGGAGTTTCTTCACCTCTGGCGACCCCGATGGGTCTCCCTGCCGCTGCAGGCTTTCCCAATCTTTCCGCCAGCGATGAAAATCTCTCATACACCCGCTGAACACGGGCAGCCTCGTTGGAGGGAGTTTGATCTTGGAGATGGCTCCAGTGCGGTTGCCTCCATATGTGGCGCTCTCCAGCCCTGCCTCCCGGGCTTGTTCCCATGCTTCCCGCTGAGCCTCCAGTAGTTTGGCGCGCTCTTGAGCGGCTATTTCTGCTGCCTTCAACTCAATCACGGCCGCCTTCTGCCTTGCCTCAGCGATCTCTTCTTCGGCCTCCAATTTCACCTTCGCTGTCTCCTTCTCAAACTCGGCCACGCTATCAGCTGACTTCAGTCTTGCCTCAGCGGCTTTCCTTTCCAGCTTGGCAATGGCTTCTTTATTTTCTCTATTTGTCGCTCGATCTTTGGCCTCTTCTTCGGCGAGAACGTCGGCCCTTTTCCTCTCATCTTCGGCGAGAGCGTCGGCCCTTTCTCTATTCGTCGCTCGATCTTTGGCCTCTTCTTCGGCGAGAGCGTCGGCCCTTTTCCTCTCATCTTCGGCGAGAGCGTCTGCCCTTTTCCTCTCATCTTCGGCGAGAGCGTCGGCCCTTTCTCTATTCGTCGCTCGATCTTTGGCCTCTTCTTCGGCGAGAACGTCGGCCCTTTTCCTCTCATCTTCGGCGAGAGCGTCGGTGGCCATTTGCTTTGCTGCGGCGGCCTTGTCGGCCATTTTGTCAGTATTCTCCTTCTCAACTCTTCCAAATTCAGTCACAAACGTTTCCCAAAGTTCATCCCTTTTGTCCTCCAGCTCCTCTAGTGACTTTCTCGTGTTGCACGCCTCAACTACAGGGATCCACTCCCCCCAGCTTGATAGCAGACTTCGCGCTTTGATGATGAGGTTCTCTGTGAGTGTGCTTCGTTCTTTACAAACGTCGTGGGTTGCCTCTTCTAGACTGATCCTCTTCGCGCCTTCGTGACTCCTTTCTGCTCGTCTAATTGTGGATGAAAGTTCGACTCCCGCGAACCTTGTCCACATGTTGGCCTTTAAGACGTGACCGACCTGTTCAACCTTCTGAGCTCTCTCCTCAGCGGCATTGGTGATGTCCTGAAGAAGCTGACTGTTACCTGTCTCAGGTTCCTGACTTGCTTTGGCCTGCAAACCTTCCTCATAATTGTCGTCTGCAGAGTTTAGGTCTTTCGCGTTTGACAGGAGCGCTATCCACTCGCGTTTCATGTCATCTTCGCCCATCAATGCCACTGACCTGATGATGTGGCGATATCCTCTCTCAAAAGTGACTGCCAACTTTTCCCTTTCGGTCTTTAGTGCCTCCATTCTGCCTGTGACTCAGAAATAACTTGTGTGTACCTGTTTCGTCTTTCTATCTTATATCTTCAGCCCTCTCTGACTCCCTGAGCTGATTTGCGCTGGTCCCTGCACTTCCTTAACTAGTCTTCGGCAGCGGAACCAGGTTCACCGTGGGGTCATCCCAGGGATACTGCTAAAAATAAAATAATAAAGTGGGAGAGGATTTTCCTCCCCCCGACGACTTAATACCCAGGTACACACAAACCTATTTTAATGCAAACAGTCAATAGAGTCACAGAGAAGAGTGCTGGGTGTGGGTAGCTCTCTGGGTAGCTGCTATTAGCTCGCAATTCCTTTCTTGGTGGGTCTTGTAGGTTAGCCTAGCTGGCTGTGGATTCTTGCAGTTGGGTTAACCAGTTGAAGCTAGCCGTGGATTGTTTCACTCCTTGCCTGCCTAGCTAGCTGTAGCTTTGAGTGCTATAAGCTCTACCGCGTGCCTGCTGCGCTATTGCGACAACAGGGCTAACGCTAGCTTAGTTGGCTAATGCTACGCTGGCTAGCAAGTGGCTAATTAGCTACAGTTGCGGGCGCCACGGCTCCGTTGCCGGCCTAGTTAGCTGTAGCCTTGAGTGCTACAAGCTCTACCGCGTGCCTGCTGCGCTATTGCTACAACTGGGCTAACGCTAGCTTAGTTTGCTAATGCCACGCTGGGTAGCAAGTGGCTAGCTAGCTACAGTTGCGGGCGCCACGGCTCCGTTGCCGGCCTAGTTAGCTGTAGCTTTGAGTGCTATAAGCTCTACCGCGTGCCTGCTGCGCTATTGCGACAACAAGGCTAACGCTAGCTTAGTTTGCTAATGCTACGCTGGCTAGCAAGTGGCTAGTTAGCTACGGTCGCGGGCGCCACGGCTCCGTTGCCGGCCTAGTTAGCTGTAGCTTTGAGTGCTATAAGCTCTACCGCGTGCCTGCTGCGCTATTGCGACAACAGGGCTAACGCTAGCTTAGTTTGCTAATGCTACGCTGGCTAGCAAGTGGCTAGTTACTAACCTGACCAGGCTTTAGCTTGCTCTTATCTCCGGTGAATGGATCCTTGTCCTCCCGGAGCTTCTGTTGCGTCCAACCGTGCTTGTATTCCTTAGCTAACTGACGGTCCGTCCTCCTGCGGTCGTCAGCGGGTGTTTTACAATTGTTCAGCTCTCCCTCTAGTTAGCTGAATGGTGAATCTTCTGCTTGCTCCGGCAGTACGGGTGAAATGATGAGATCTGACACAATTCGGTTTGATTTCCTTCTTCCTCTATTAAACAGATTGTAAAACTGAACACAACACATTGATATTAGTACATGTAAATAATTAACAGTGAACAAACTAACAGAAAAGATTTAACAAACTACACAATCATACAGAACTCAACTTACCAACTCCCATATCTCTCTACAACTGACCTCCCGTCTCCCCTGTCTCTCAGACCACACTCATTAAGCCCGCCCCCATTTCTATCTAACCAATCACTCCACTCATGCATACTTTTAACCAATCACAATCAACAAATAAAATAACCCCCAAATGAACCCTCCCATGGATTAGCCAAACAATGAACGATATGAGGCTGGGAGGGGAAAATCACAGTATACCCGCTAGAAAAAACTAGACTACACCACTGAAGTAGGCCTATGAGAGGACACGCACAAAACCGGCTAACGTTACTCATTAACTGTTTACACAAGTACAATCACAGTGTGACAGTCAGATGGAGCATTCGGTAAACAACAACAGCAAGGTAATGCTATCAGTTGAGTTAAAGAAAAACAGCTCTTACCTTTGATGACACCAACATGAGCCCTGTTTACCCGTACCTCCGCCGTTCTGTTCGTGGTGATTTTAGATTATTTTTGCCCCGCGCATATTGCTATGAATAGTTCGAAGCTAGGTGCTTGCACGTTAGGTGCGAGGCTGCTCGGTTATGAATGAATGAATGAATGGTCTTTATTGTCATTGCTATAGTACAGGTACCAAACAACGAAATTTAGGAGGGGTGGCTCCCCCGGTGCTAGGAAACAAAAAAAAAACAAAAAAAACAAAAAAACAAAAGAAAACACAAGAAGGGAAGGAGCTGGTTTACATAAATAAATAAAGGCTATGTACACTATCCACTATACTATACTGTACAGATAGACGACTAGGGTTGTCATATTGCACATAGTGTTATTGCACATTCATTTGAAGTGTCGCAGTTTGCAGGCTAGAAATGTACATATTTGTGCCTCAGCACTACACCTTCATTTTAACCCATTAGCGGGAACATTATTAGTTGCACAAAATAGGCTGATTTAATTGACCATGAACATCAGAGACAGACATTACGAATGTTCATTTAAAATACTCCGGAAGCCCGGAAGTCCGGAAGCCCGGAAGTCGGAAGTCCTCAGCATAATGCATTGTCTGCTATTACAACCGGATATTCAGGACGCAACTTTTTGCGCCCCGGCCGAGAAATAGAGACAGCCAATTGGAGCGCTGCTACAGCTCACGTGTAAGCGAAAAGTATTTGGCCTGCGATAGACTTGCATTCGATCGGCGACCCGACTCCTCCCCCTATGTATTTTAACAGTGAATTTTACACACACACAGATAAAATGTTTATTGTATTGGAGGATTTTTAATGAATGCTGATAGGCGCCGACAGAATATCAGCCGCATTTTGTGAATAAACAATGTTTATTTTTTTTAAAAACTTTTACAAATCGCAACTAGGAAGTGAAGGTGGGGGCGGCGCCCCACTATCGGCCAGCAGCCACTGGTTTTAGCCCACTTGATGCTAGCTAATTCACTTCAGCTAGCTAAATCATGGTAAACCGTTTTTTCCCCCGTTTTTTTTCGTTTTTTTTCTGAGTGGGGCAGTCCCACTTATATTTATTTTCATTTTATTGACAGAGATAGTAGAGATTTAGACAGGAAGGATGCGGTGAGAGAGAGAGGAGGGATGACATGCAGGACATGTCCCTGGTGATGGTTCTGTTTATGAGTCCTACTCTGCAGCTACCAAATGTTTTAGCTTGTAATAGTCTAATATTTACTCTATAACTGTCCAGATGCACTGAGGAAATACTTTCAGAAGCCCCCAGACCCAGGTGCTGGAGAAGGGACATCTGATCTCCCATCTACACCATGTAAGTTCAGCCAATTATTTGTAGTCATTATTATTATTATTATTATTATTATTATTATTATTATTATTATTATTGTTGTTGTTGTTGTTGTTGAATGTTACAGATAGACCTTGTTACTAATTAAATGTAGGCATTAGTCAAATCAAATAAAGTTTATTTGTACAGTGCTACTTTATATGTAGTAGAATGACACAAAGGACTTAATGCAGTGGTGTAACAGTATGGATGTGCTACTAATAAATACTTTTTAAATATTTATTCATATTTATTCACTTTACTTGAATCCTCCATCATAAGGTCTTCATAATAGTGTCATAAAGTTGACATTAGAGGTGTATGTTTGGATTTGCCTGCAGGTGAAGGAACCACAAGCACTACTCTACAGCCTGCAGCAGACACCCCATCAACCTCAACAACCACAATTCAACAGCCTGCAGCAGACACCCCATCAGCATCATCTGGAACATATCCTGTATGTGAGTCTATCAAGGCAGCACCTACAGATCCTGCTGACTGGCCAGCCCTGTCTGATAAGGTGAGGACAGAGTTAGTTAGCAGAGGGCCATATCAAGTTACGTCAGACTTTAGATTTCCAAAAAGAGAGGATGGGAGAAGTTGCCATCATCACCACTTTTACAGAGCATTAGTGAATGGAGAGAAAATCAAGAGAAGCTGGGTTGTATATTCCAAGAAAAAAAATAGTCTTTACTGCTTCTGCTGCAAGCTGTTCTCACAAAAAGAATACAAACTCAACAGTGATGGACTTGATGACTGGAAGAATTGCAGTGACATACTCAAAAACCATGAGAACAGTCCTGAACATTCTAGGCACATGACATCGTGGAAGGAACTGGAGAATCGTCTTGACAAGGGCCAAACAATAGATAAAATAGAAATGGCACTTCTGGAGGCTGAAAGGAGGAAGTGGCGTGAAGTCCTGACCAGGTTGGTGGCCATAATTCAGTCGTTGGCAGAGCGAAATATTGCCCTTAGGGGGACCACAAACACACTTTATCAGCCGAATAATGGTAATTTTCTGAAAGAGGTTGAGCTCATGGCCAAGTTCGACCCAGTCCTTAAGCAGCATGTTGCTGAGGTGGAAAGAGGAGCCATCCATACATCCTATTTAGGAACAAGGATTCAAAATGAATTAATAGATTGCATCGGTGGAAAGATTGTGAAGTATATGGTCGATGAAATGTAAAAATCCAAATACTTCTCAATTATTTTGGATTGCACCCCCGATTTGAGCCATAAAGAGCAACTATCAGTTATAATTCGACTTGTTGCAATGGAGGGCACGGTGGGCACCCCCCAAATAAAAGAGCATTTATGGGGTTCCTTGAGGCGGAAGAGTCCACTGGAGAAAGCCTCTCGATCCTCATTCTGAAGAGACTAGAAGAGCTCAACATCCCTTTTGAAGACTGTAGAGGGCAGTCCTACGACAACGGGGCTAACATGAAAGGAAAGAGAAAGGGAGTCCAAGCCAGACTTCTGCAAATAAATCCAAGAGCTTTATTTGTGCCATGCGGAGCACATACATTGAATCTGGTGGTAGCTGATGCGGCAAAAAGCTCTGCAGAGGCCACTGGCTACTTTGGCTACCTGCAGAAGCTTTTCACACTGTTCTCTGCCTCCACTCAGAGATGGACCATCTTAAAAAGCCATGTCAACACAACGCTGAAATCCAGATGGGAGAGTCGGATCAAGAGCGTAGAGGCTGTAAGGTACCAGACTGCAGAAGTCAGAGATGCACTTGTACAGGTGAGGGACAAAGCCACAGATCCAGTCATACACATTGAGGCACAATCTTTGGCTGAAGAGGTTGCATCATACCGCTTTGCAATCTGTACTGTGGTATGGTATGACATCCTGACCCAAATCCAGCATGTCAGCAAAGTATTGCAATCAGTGTCAATGCAGTTGGATGTTGCAGTTGACCTCTTGAGGAAAACAGAAGCCTCTCTGGTCAGCTACAGAGGCACTGGATTTGCTTCTGCCCAAGCATCTGCCAAAGATATCTGTGACTGTGAGGATATGAATGTGGCAGCTGTTCTGAAGCAGAAGAGGCTGAGAACAACCAAGAGACAGTTTTCCTATGAGTCTCCTGATGAGCAAGTGAGTGATGCACTTAAGAAAATGGAAATGTCCTTTTTCAATGTGGTGGTGGATGTTTCAATTGTGTCACTGCAGGAACGATTCCAGACCTTAGGTGAAGTCGAGGAAAAGTTTGGGGTGCTTGTCAACTTCCCTGACTTGCCTAATGTAGAGTTGACAAAAAAGTGCGAAACACTCAGCAACACCCTGAGCTGTGGTGGACAGTCAGACCTGGATGGGAGGGAACTGGCACTGGAGATGCAGACTTTCCCAGATTTGCCAAAAGCCAAAATGACCACCCTGGAACTTCTGGCTTTCTTACAGGAGAAGCAACTGAAGGAGGTATATCCAAATATGTGGGTGGCCCTCAGAATCGCTGTCACTATTCCAGTGACAGTTGCTGCAGCAGAGAGGAGCTTCTCCAAATTGAAGCTAATGAAAACCTACCTAAGGTCGACAATGGCTCAGGAGCGTCTCAATGGACTTGCATTAATGAGCATCAATCGTGAGGTTTCTATAGGCAGATATCACTTGATGATGCCATAGATGACCTTGCAGCAAGGAAGTCCAGACGTGTCCGATTTTAAGGATATGTAGGCTACCTGATGGCTGAGGGATCCAGGGTCCTCCACACTGGGAACTGTCTGTAGGCTGCATCAGAAGGAGAACTGTTGTTGGCCTGAATGGGCCCTACGGAAGGCGGAGGAGTCCCTCCAACTCCAAAGTTTTGGGTTTTAAACCAAGTACTATTGCACATATGTTCCAATATGTATATTTGTAGCTTGTTTTCTGATTGCACTATTAATGTTTGAATATGTTAATGTGTACCTTGTTTTCTGTTTTCTGATTGCACTATTAATGTTTGAATATGTTTATTTGTACCTTGTTTTCTGATTTCTGATTGCACTATTAATGTTTGAATATGTTAATGTGTACCTTGTTTTCTGATTTCTGATTGCACTATTAATGTTTGAATATGTTAATTTGTACCTTGTTTTCTGATTTCTGATTGCACTATTAATGTTTGAATATGTTAATGTGTACCTTGTTTTCTGATTTCTGTAAAAAAAAAAAAAAAGACAAATTGTCTTGAAACCATTGTTGTCCATATTTTTTACTGTTGAGTGTGTGGGTGGTGATGAGGCAGTACTGGTGGCTTAATGTGGTTGTGGTGGGGGTGGCGCCCCTAAAACATTTTTTGGGTGGGGGGGCATCAAATCATACTCTCGCCTAGGGGCGGCCCTGGGAATGGGAATGGGAATTCGCACATTTAATGTGCAGGCCATCATCTCATTGTCATTGTTAATTAAGCAATATCACACGAGAGGGAGGCCGAGTACCGAAGACAATCACAGCCGTGCTGATATTCAGTATAACAGCACGACCTCGAGTGTGATATTGCTTTTATACAACAGTTCTACAGCGCAATTTATTAGTTAACAGTAATAAGTGACAACAGATTATGATTTGTTTGTTTATTTAATCATTTATTTTGGCTCCGTCAACAAAAAATAGTTCCGCAACTGGACTGTTGCCTAGTAACCTGAACACAAACATCTGCAGGCTAGCTACTTTGATATTAACGGTTATTTCGGAGTGATTAAAAGTCCCAGTGCTGTTATACTGTATATCAGCACTCATGGAATGCCTCTTGTCCAATCAAATTACTTGGTCGGAACTAACTGTTGTATAATCGCCATTTTACTCCCCCACTCATTGTTTAGGCACCACTTTCGTGTTTTAAAATACTTGGGAAATCGCTGAACATCTAAATTCCAAGGTGAACAAGAAATATAATTTCCACATGAAATTAGACGAATCAACTAATAGGAAAACATGCATACATTTTTTTCGTTTAATCGTCTGACAGCTCTAATATACAGTTTATACAGTATATTAGGTCAAGGATCAAGAAGCTTAAACTAGAGTGAGTGACTTGTAGCCAAGTAAACACGTGTTGTATCAAGGAATTTGTAAAGTGCCCTGTGACTCCCCCTACTCATTGTTTAGGCACCACTTTGGGTTCTAGAAACATTTAGAAAATCTCCCAAAGTGAAAATAAAACGGGAAAACGTCAGATTAATCAGTAGATGAACCAACTAATAGGAACATATGTGCTTTTCCATCAACTGACAGCTCTAAATTATATGTTATCACCTCATCCCTCACCTGTGGGATTTTACTCTTATTTCCTAGGGCTGACAATAGAAGACAAAACAATTCACGGCTGATCAGGGGGGTATTCTATCAACGTCGCTAAAGGAAAATCCAGGCTAATTTTGATACGGCTGGATTTATAAATTATGATAAATCTCGCGGGATTCATCTAAATAAACCTGGATTGTCGACGTTTGATGGAATACCCCCTGGTGTAAGTAGAGCCATAGTAGAGCATAGATTACCTTTTACTTTTACTTTTATGACTGGTGGATAGATGATTCACTTACTTATTCAGATGTATTTTTGTAAGTCGCTTTGGATAAAGACGTCTGCTGAATGCCAAAAATGTAATGTAAATGTAGAGGCGGCGCAGTCTAGGTTTCTCAGGTGAATGAATGAATGAATGAATGGTCTTTATTGTCATTGCTATAGTACAGGTACCAAACAACGACATTTGGGAGGGGTGGCTCCCCTGGTGCTAGGAAAGAGAGAAAAAAAAACTAAAAAAACAAGAAGGGAAAGGAGCTAGTTTACATAAATAAAGGCTATGTACACTATCCACTATACTATACTGTACAGATAAAACGACTAGGGTTGTCATATTGCACATAGTGTTCTTGCACATTCATTTAAAGTGTCGCAGTTTGCAGGCTTGAAATGGACACATTTGTGCCTCAGCACTACACCTGATTTTTTCAATCCAATAGGTATAGGGAGTTTAGACCTATAATGGTTTTGTAAATGAGCATGGTCCCATGGATTTTGCGCCTAGTTTGAAATAAAGGCCAGTGAACAGATTACTATAGAGTGCAATAATGAGTCTTGACAGCTGAATGTAAAAGCACATCTAGCTTCTCAAGGGCTCTCTTGCATGCTGACCTGTAGATGATGTCAAGCATGGGGAGGATGGTCATCCATAGTAGTGTCAACCGGGTAGAGGGTTTGAAAGAGTACAGACAACGAAACACATGTTTGTACAGTACAGTTTGTACAGTAAGATATATGCAGTAGATATGTACAGAGCAGGGGCAATCTTTATCAATACAATATGTACAGTATAATGTGCAAGAACAGTAGTGGGCAAAATCTGAGTTGAAATCCTGAGTGGTATGAATGAATGGTCTTTATTGTCATTAATACAGTACAGGTACCATACAACGAAATTTAGGAGGGGGGGCTCCGCTGGTGCTAGGTAAAAAATACTAAAAACAAGAAGGGAAAAAGAGCTGGTTTACATAAATAAAGGCTATACACTATCCACTATACTACTATCCTATACAAATAACACACTGTGCTGTACTCTATGCTATGCTATAAATATCCTAACATTTCCTATCTCTGAACCTTCTGTACACGAGGGTTGTCATATTGCACATAGTATTATTGCACATTCATTTAAAGTGTCGCAGTTTGCAGGTTTGAAATGTTCACAGTTGTATTTCAGTATTGCACTTGATTACAATCTAATAGCTGCCATCAAATTGTCTAGATTGTCCAGGGCCTAGAACCTAGGTCTTTGCTGTGTTCAGGGCCTGAATGGCCCTAGGGTAGAAGCTGAGCTTCAGTCTATTTTGTCCTTGCGGACATGGTCCTGAACCGCCTGCCTGAGGGCAGCCGAACAAAGTGTTCGTTCCCAGGGTGGGATGGGTCTCTGGAGATCTTGGAGGCCTTCCTGAGGCAGCGTGTGTTGTACAGCTCTTCCAGAGAGGGGAGGGGGGCGCCGATGATCTTCTGGGCCGATCTCACGACTCTCTGTATCGCTTTCCTCTCTGCGGCTGTGCAGCTGGAGAACCACACGCAGATGCAGTAGGTGAGGATGCTCTCCACTGTGCAGCGGTAGAAGGTCACAAGCAGCTCCTGTTTGAGGTGGTATTTCCTGAGGACTCTCAGGAAGTAGAGCCGCTGTTGTGCCTTCTTGATGATGGCTGCTGTGTTGGTCTTCCAGGACAGGTCATCCTGTATGTGCACCCCCAGGAATCGGAGAGTTGAGACTCTCTCCACGCTCCCTCCATCGACGAGCAGGGGCTGGACCTCAGATTTTTTCCTCCTGAAGTCCACGATGATTTCCTGGGTCTTTGACTGGTTCAGCAGCAGGTTGTTAACCTTGCACAGCTTGCCCAGCTGCTCCACCTCATCCCTGTACGCCGCCTCGTCCCCCCCCCGAGATGCAGCCCACCACGGTGGTGTCGTCTGCAAACTTTATGATGGAGTTGCTGGGGTGGACGGGGGTGAAGTCGTAGGTGTAGAGGTTGTAGAGGATGGGGCTTAGCACGCAGCCCTGGGGGGACCCAGTGCTGAGTCTGAGGGCTGTGGAGGTGTGGGAGCCCACCCGCACCCTCTGGGGGCGGTCAGACAGGAAGTCCTTGATCCATGCACAGATGGAGTGTGATAGTCCCAGGTCTAGTAGTTAAAGTATGGAGGGGAGGTGCAATGTTCATCCTGTTGGGGGGTGGAGGGGGCTGGGTGTCACCTGGTAAGAGTTGAGCACCAGGAGCCCATTAATATTTGGTTAAAAAATAGGACCAGTTCTACCACCACAGAGACATGAGACACTGGACAATAGTTTAAGTAATATCAATTCAAGATTATTTTGCTGCCAAAAGAGTCCTGTAAAATGGTTTAGATGAAGTGAGGGGGAGAGGGGATGCATTCCAACCCCTCACAGGCCCAAACAGGCCCTCTACTGCAACTGCCAACTTTTCCACATGCACAGTAATTTATTACAGCCTTCGTCACTTTGTCACACCCAGAGCAGGAGGAGTTACAAGCCAAGCACAAGTCAGTGCCGCGCCTGCGCCAACTGCCTTGCCTACGACACTGACAACCTCCAGTACAGACAGTGGGGATACGTCACGAGACATGTCTTTGCTGCCGCAGATTGAGTTTTTTCTACAGCATTTGCCCCAGGTCTCACTTCAGGACTATAGTGGGTGGGTCCCTCCTTTCTTTCTCCAAGTCCACCAGTTAGGGTAATCTAGTCCAGCCTGTCGCCTTCTCCAATGACTCCCTCTTGCCACTATGTCTGTCCTCTTGGATTCTCCAGGCATATGCTGGCAACATTACAGTAATGTCAATGAGTCAGATAGGATAGCTCATATGCTGGCAAACACTTACAGGCAGTTAAATACTTCTCTTAGCTCCACCTCAAATCATGGCAAATAGGTTTTAGGTGAAGGCAATTATCAAAACCACTTAGTCTGCATGCATGTGAAATATCAAGTATTTGTGAAGATGATCAATAGTTTCACTTGTGAATAAATACTTTGTGAACAAACATAAAAAGCCAGTAAGCATATTAGTGATCAGGGGGGTATTCCAACAACATTGCTAATGGGAAATATGATATACAGCAATAACCACTAATCTGTTGCTAAAGGAACTGTTCTGGTTCGCGTTTGCGAACCAAGTCTGGAACCGGCCGGCGCGTTCAGACCGAAACTCAATTGGTTTGGAGACTGAAAAATTGGTTCACAGCGGGAACCAGAAAATAGTGATTCTCAAGCGGGAACCAAAAAAGTAGAACAGTCATGTCGTCGCCAGAAAGCATATTAGTGATCAGGGGGGTATTCCAACAACATTGCTAATGGAAAATATGATATACAGCAATAACCACTAATCTGTTGCTAAAGGAACTGTTCTGGTTCGCGTTTGCGAACCAAGTCTGGAACCGGCCGGCGCGTTCAGACCGAAACTCAATTGGTTTGGAGACTGAAAAATTGGTTCACAGCGGGAACCAGAAAATAGTGATTCTCAAGCCGGAACCAAAACGTAGGACATGTCGTCAGTGGGTGTCATATTCTAGGCTGCAAAGACCAGCAAGAAGGAAGGAGACTAATCTAATCTAAATCTAATTATTAGTGATCAAAACAATTATCAAAAGTTTAATCATTCTCTCTATCTTCCTCACATGCTCAGCAAACACACACTCGCGCGAACGCAAATTTCGTAAGCCATTTCTATTCCAACAATCGAGCAGCTGGTTAGTAAGAGAATGTGTGTAGAAAGTGTCTTTTGTTTTGTTTCATAGAAAATAGTGTTTATTTCAGATACTGTAGTGGAAGATATTATCCTAATTTCTAGTGAAGTAGCTGCCATCTGTGACATTTGTGACATTTTGGTTTATCCCGCCCGTTCATCACACATCGTTGATGACGCGGATGGTTCTGGTTACACTGGTATGAACGCGACAGCACCAAGGTTCGGAGGTTCCCGAAAACGAACCGGAACGGTTCTTTGCCGGTGTGAAAGCCCTAACAGTGTCATGTAGGGAATGGGAGGGATGTAGGTTAATTAGTTAATTGACATGGGCCTAGGCTATAGAAGCAGTGCTCATTATATGTGACACCGTTTGATGAAAAGGTCCTCATGTCGGGAATTGTGAAACCTCGCAATTGAGCCATACAAGTCTTGTTGTGAACATTTTTTTTCCTGTTTTTTGGCATAGGACGAAAATTGAAGCGATGAAGAACCCACTCGATATCATAACCAACAGTTTTACATTCACTAAATACCTACAGTTAGTTAGCAAACTTGTGGGGGGTGGGGGGTATTATTTTGATTTATTTATTTCTGAGTGGGTGTGTCGCTTTCGCTACTCCTGACCCACATCATAGCCATGTGCACCTGTCTGTTTGTTGACCAGACAAGCCACAGAGAAAGTTTTGCCGATCAACATACTATTTACGGGACTGTGGTCTGTCAATATACCTTCTTCTGTTTTTGGGTAAGTGAGTTACATGCTACTAAGCTGTGTGAATGTCCACTAGGCTAACCAAACAAGTTTCGATGTTTGTTGCCGACAAACCAAGAGTGAGTTACATGCCATAGTAGTGAAATGAACCAGAACCCCCTTGACATAGGGGAACCGATCACTGGGTCCTACTAGCGGGTAGCACTGCCACCATCTTTTTTGTACCGGTAAGGTCTGGGAACAGACCTACCCACCTCAAGCAGTCTATACCAAGTTAATCAGCGCATAAGGCACTCACATGCAGTTCACACCCCTGGATAACCAGCTATTATATAGAAGAATGGCACCCTATGATAGGCACACATCATTTCACTCTCTCACTAGGCCCACATGATTTCACCCTCAAGAGGCACACGTTATTAGGGCGCTTTGATTAACAGGTACGACGGGACTGCCTCTGACCACACCGACAGCTATAGCTCCCCCCAGCCTCAGATCCCACCAATTAACCCCATGGCTTTAGACTATTTAAAAACCTATACATAATCGAACAATCCCCCCCAAACCCAGACACGGACAATAACAACACAACATATAGTTAAACATTAAAAAGGCACTTAACTCGCCCAGGTGGCAAGACCTTCTCCCAGGGTCTGCGCGTTGTGGCACTGTAGAGCTGTGGAGCTCTAGGTTTTCCCCTGAGCAACGGGCTGGAGAGGCAGAACGTACTAGCTAGCGGTGATGACTGGTTGTACCTGCCGACAGTCATTAAAAGTTAACTCTATTCCAAGTGTAACCCGGCCAACTGGGGGCCTAAAATTACAAGGTGTGACAACGCCACCTTAGGACTTTCACCTAAAGAATCTAGTCATATGAACCAGGTAAGCCTGACGGGCTGATTATCATGAACAGGGATTCCCTTCTTGCAGGTACAGGCCACAGAATAGTCAGAGACCCAGTTTTAGAAAAGTATACAAAATATCACTTTATTACAAATACATCTTTTAAAACACCCACAGTATAAATGGAGCTAGCCAGGTAGCATGAGACCCAACCCCTGGGAGCGACAGCCACTAATGGCGCTTTTCCATCAGCTGCCCAGCTCGGGTCGGGTCGGTTCGGTTCGGGTCGCTTCGGCCCGCTTTTCATCAGTTCTGATTTTCCACTATACACAACAGACCAGGAACTAGTAGGAGGAGTAGGTGATAGTAGGCGGAGTTACGCGTCATAAAAGCGCGCCATGGTGGTGACGTACACAGCCACAACAACAGCAACATGGAGGAACTTGAAGCTATCGTATGCCTTTTCCTCGGCATGTGGTATATTATTAATTTAAATTAGTTTTTCAGATTTTATCCCTTTTTTTTTTCACCCAATTTGGTAGCCAATTGAACCCAACCTAGCATCCAATTATCCCCTGCCTATTGCGAGGGATCCGCCGCACGACCCCGCGGCCGGCAGTCCCAGAGGAGGCCGCCAGGCAGACTAGCTGACTGGCTCCTCGAGCCCAGCACCGTTATTCCAGCACCAGACGGGGGCGCTGTTGCGCGACGGATCCTTGTCCGGAACTACTCCTATACCCCCCTCGGGAGCGGCCGCCCAATATGCCGTTCCCCGTGTGTGCCCTGGCCATATCCGGGTCTGGCGAGCCGGGATACGAACCCCGGCCCCGGTGGACAGCATGCACTAGAGGCCAGTGCTTAGACCGCTACACCACCGCGGGGCCCTGCATGTGGTATATTATTAACCGTGGTTTTTTGGAGAGAAAAGAGAGAAGACAGAAGAGAGAAGACAGAAGGAAGGATACTCGAAAGAGGAATGCTGAAAAGAGAAAGAAACTTATGTGGGCTATCGTAAGGAGCGACGATGTTGGCTTTCAGCGTCGGCGTAAACAACAAACACAGGTGGGTTTTGTTATCCTTCACGGCTATTTCTAGTATATGACTGGTTTGGGTTTATTCCGAATTTACAAAACACATTATCTCTGATCTATTCCAGATGCTTCATTTTTTGCGAAATCTTCGCAGCGCCCCGTCAGCGTGGGCCATCAACAGAGCTAACGAGTGGTGGGATTTCGTGGTCCCTGATTTCACCGATGCTCAGTGGGTACAGAACTTCAGAATGTCGGAGGAAACATTCCTGTATCTGTGCCATAAACTTCGACCAGCCATGGAGAGACGAGACACAGCCTTCCGCTTGTGTGTCCCCCTCAACAAAAGAGTAGCGATGGCACTGTGGAAATTGGCGACCAACTCCGAGTACAGAAGTGTATCACAACTGTGTGGCGGTGTGTGAGAGACTTCTGCGCTGCTGTACAAGCGATACTAGTACCAGAACTCATTCGTCTTCCAACCCAGGAAAAGTTTGAGGAAATGGCTGACTACTTCGAGCAGAGATGGGGGGTTCCACAATGTGTTGGTGCTATTGACGGATCTCACATCCCCATTTTGGCACCAAGAGAATACCACTGTGACTTTTTCAACCGTAAGGGCTGGCACTCAATCATCCTGCAAGCCGTTGTAGACGGAAAGGGATTGTTCTGGGATGTCTGCACAGGGTTTGCAGGGAGTATGCATGATGCCCGTGTTCTCCGTGTGTCCGGGCTGTGGGAGCTAGCCAGCAGTGAAAACCTTTTCTCAGGTCGCACAAGGAACATTGGTGGATGTGACATTGATTACTACCTTCTAGGGGATGCTGCATATCCCCTGCACAGCTGGCTTTTGAAGCCATTTTCTGATAACGGACGACTGACTGAAGAACAACTACAGTACAACATCAAAACAAGCAGAGCAAGGGTTGCTGTTGAGAATGCCTTTGGCAGACTCAAGGGCAGGTGGCGTTGCCTTATGAAGCGGAATGACTGTGATCTGGCCCTGGTGAAATCCATGGTGATTTCATGCTGCGCTCTACACAACCTTTGTGAAGCCCATGGTGAGGACTACAGACAGGAATGGAGTGTCCATGACACACCAGAACCATCCTTGGTGGCGCTGCCACAAAGGGCTGAGACTGAGGGACTGGGTGTGCGTCAGGGGCTGATGCGCTACTTTACCTCACTGTAGCATCATTGTTATGTTGAGCATATGATTTGTTCTGCTATGTACACATATTAAAGTCGTGGTTTTTTTGAACCCTTAAAACCACTGCCTTCACTTGTCTGCTTTATGAACTGTAGCATCATTGTTATGTTCAGCATATGAGATGGCTACTACTTTAGGTCACTGTAGCATCATTGTTATGTTCACACACACACACAGAGATTAGATCACGGTGCTTGTATTTATTAAGGTGCAAAGTGTAGTGAAATACAATTAAAACGTGCAAAAACACTGCAAACGTGCAAAAACACTGCAAACGTGCAAAGTCACTCTCAAACTAAATACAAATATTTGTCAAACATAAAATCGAAGTGCACACACTATATACACAGAACTGCAAAAGAGCAGACAGTCTTTCTACTTCGTTGGGCGTCCTGCCATGGCCTTGACAAGCTCTCCAAAGACGGCCAAAAAACCGCTGTTGAAGGCTTCAGTTGCAGCTTCCTGCCTCTGCTCCCAAGCCCGGGCGGCCTGCTCCCTGGCATCCTCCCTCTCCCTGGAACCGACCGCGTCCTCCAACAGCGCAGTGATATGTGCGTTCCTCTGGTCTTCCTGCTGCCTGTGGCACTGGTCCAACTCCTTCATGAAGGCCAGGTGTTCAGATGCCAGGTCCCTTTTCCTTTTGGCTAAAATAAGAAGTACATTCAAGTTAACAAGTAATACATGAAGCAGCACAACGAAACACTCAAGTCCATAGCTCAAGTCCACAGAAAATAGAACTCAGTCAAGGTTTATAAGAATGAACCACAAAACTCGCCGACAACATCACGTTTTCTACCTGAGCGATTGGGGGTCACAGGACAGGGGGTGCTGGGCCTGGGGGTACTCGGGATAGGAGTGCTGGGCCCGGGGGTACTCGGGATAGGAGTGGTGGAGGTACCCGGCGTATTCGGGATGCACTCGTCGTCCGTCTCCATCTGTGTGTCCTCTGAAAAGCACATTATATCAACACTGATTAATAAAACATCCCGTTAAGCAGGACAAATAGAGTTAAGACGAGCTGCTAGCCAAACAATGACTTGACAAACAATGGCTGCTGTTGTTAGCTAGCTAGCAGCTAGAACGTTGACAAACAATGGCTGCTGTTGTTAGCTCGCTAGCAGCTAGAACGTAGACTAGGCTGCTGTTGTTAGCTAGCTAGCAGCTAGAACGTTGACAAACAATGGCTGCTGTTGTTAGCTCGCTAGCAGCTAGAACGTAGACTAGGTTGCTGTTGTTAGCTAGCTAGCAGCTAGAACGTTGACAAACAATGGCTGCTGTTGTTAGCTAGCTAGCAGCTACAACAAATACAGTTAGGATAGTAGCTAGTTAGTAGTAGATTGGTATCATACGTCTATTGTATCATATCATACCTTGCTCCTCCTGGATAGTATCGGCCATGGTGGCCTCCAGCAACGACACTGCTGAGCCCCTCGACCCCGTCCCTACTGTGCTCCCGCAGTTTGTCGGTCGGAGTCCGATCACCGCATCGTCGAACCAACGCGAGGTTCGGCGATCAACTCCACTGCGGTTGTTGTGGTCCTTGATTTTCCTGTAATCCGCTTTGAGTTTCTTC
Source organism: Nansenia antarctica (assembly GCF_963989245.1). NCBI lineage: Eukaryota > Metazoa > Chordata > Actinopteri > Argentiniformes > Microstomatidae > Nansenia > Nansenia antarctica. The sequence goes on along the minus strand of NC_137688.1, from coordinate 56,247,059 downwards.
AGTTTCTCTCTGCACTGCTAGGGTGTCCTGTGAACTCCAATGTCCAGCAAACGGCGAGAGATTGCCTGGAAGATCTTCTGATTACGAACGCTGTTCTAGCTGGATTTGGTCTTCAGACCAAATACAGACGAGGGCCTGGACCTCGTTTACTGCCCAACTCGAAGACGATTCCATAATTAAAAAGAATAGTAGAAACAGTAAAAGAACAGTAAAGAACTTGTAGTCTCTGATGTTCAACCCTGTTGTGAGATTTAAAAATAGCGGTTAGAGGTGTACAGTGGACACAAACGATGACAATGTTGTGACGATTTCCATTGACCAATCAACGGTGTGCAGCGTCACACGTCACACGCAGCCTGGCAAAAAGGTTCCGGGTCTACATTTGGACCCTGGTATCGAAGGGTAGCTAAAGAAGCGAGCCGAACCGACCCGACCCGGGCCGACTAATGGAAAAGCGCCAAAGAAGCGGGTCGACCCGGGCTGGCACGATAGTGGAAAAGGGGCTTTAGTATCTAGGGGACCTGGAGATAAAGGGGTATTACAACCCAGTATAGGGCACACAATAGTGGGGCACACAATAATAGCCTACTGTACTTGTTCAGCTCTCCCTCTAGTTAGCTGAATGGTGAATTTTCTGCTTGCTCCGGCAGTACGGGTGAAATGATGAGACTGACACAATTCGGTTTGATTTCCTTCTTCCTCTAATAAACAGATTGTAAAACTGAACACAATACATTGATATTAGTACATGTAAATAAACAACAGTGAACAAACTAACAGAAAAGAATTAACAAACTACACAATCATACAGAACTCAACTTACCAACTCCCATCTCTCTATACAACTGATCTCCCTTCTCCCCCGTCTCTCAGATCACACTCATTAAGCCCGCCCCCATTTCTATCTAACCAATCACTCCACTCATGCATACTTTTAACCAATCACAAACAACAAATAAAATAACCCCCAAATGAACCCTCCCATGGATTAGCCAAACACCTCCCACTTGGTCCATTGGTCCTTTATAACTAAATGGACCACAACTCTCCCTCTCTTCAATACAGTCATTTTTACTGCTCCTCCACGGGAAACAGCACGACCACCCGCCTGACGTCTCGGTTGAGCGTTGGGAAGAGATCGCGGCCTTCGCTCCTTCTTCGTCCTGAAGCCCCCACTCCTAGAGCAGGCTGGCTTAGGCAAGCCCTCACTCTTACGTCCCGAACCAACCCCTTTTCGTCTGGCCTCGCTTCCACCACCCGCCCCAGGCGGAATTGCCCCCTTAGGGCATTTTGGTCAGCCAACCAGACCACGTCTCCCACGGCCACATTTCGGGCTTCTCTGTGCCACTTGGTGCGGATGAGAAGTCCGGGCCCAGCTAGTTGACTCCACTGTCGCCAAAACCGTCCCACTTCTTCCTGGACGCCGAGGCTAACTCCGCTTCTTGTCTCCCTCAGGCGAGTAGCCTCCCACTTTGCGTCTTCTGGAGCCCTCCTGCAAAACAACCACTGCCTAACAGCTCGCCGGACCCACCCAACTACCCGAATGAGCCTGCCTATTTCACTGAAGCGTTCTGGCTCAATCAGGTCCATGAGAGCAGCGCCCCAAAGCCTCTCCCTCTCATGCTCGAGGTCCCTGGAACTCCCAACCGGTGTGGATGTCCCCTTTGCATTTGCTTCCTCCTCAATGGCGCATTTCGGGTCCAGCCCCTTCCTCGCCTGAGCGCGTGTTACAGTTGCAGTGAACGCTTTCCGTTGCAGCATGCTCACGCTGTCTCGAGCACTTACAGCCACTCCCCTGGATGTTTCCTCGCTCAGCTGATCAGCCAGTACCAACACCTCTGACTCTGGCTCCACATTGGCCCTCGTTTCTGCAGGCTGGCCCTCTTTGCTCCTCCCACTTTGACCCGACTGGATCCGTGGTTCCGGAGCGAAACCTCCAGCGTTGAGCGTCCTCTCGATTCCCTCCGTGATGCTCCTCAGCTCTCTCCTGTCGCCATGAGACGCTAGAATGTCGTCTACATAGGTGTCCTCCTCAAGCGCTCTCCGCTCTTCTTTTAGGTGGGCGACCTCTGGCAGCCTTGCCGTCTTCCTCATGGCCAGCTGGGCGATGCATCCGGCTGGCTTATCCCCGATGTTGACGCGGGTAATTGCGTAGGTTTTGATCTTCTTTTCCTCTGCGAGAGTCATCTCTTTCCCGCCCGGCTGACAATTTCCGCAGCGACACCCTCCGCACTTTGGCTCGCACGCGGCGCTGATGCTATCCCAGCTCCACCACTCGAGGACCTCTTTGCTGCTTGCAGCTGTTCTCCCGGTCTTTTCATGACCTTGCGGCTTCTGGTCTCCATCCTCTTCTTTTGCGCTGGGCGTCTTGCAGGGGATCTCCTCAAATCTTACTGCCTCCGTTTTCAGAGAACGTGCAAAGTGCGTCTGGGAGTTGTGTGCGGATCTTTCCCAACTTTCAAACAGGTCTGGGTGCGTTCCTCCCACGGTCTTCCCCAGAGGCCCGTCCCACAGCACTAAGTCTCCCGTCCCTCTTCTCCACCGTGGAGCGAGTCGTCCCTCTCGGTGGCTGATCAAGAGCTCGATTTCCTTAGGTCGGACCAGCTCTTTCTTCTCGACCCCAGGGAAGAACTTACAGAGTCGCTCTGGACTGATGACCTTGTCTGCACGAGCGATTGTGTCGAGCCCGTAGCATACCATCTCGTGGGGACTCCATCTGTTGTTGCTCCACGCCCTGACCTTTAGCAGGTATTTGTTAGTCTTGACCCTGACCTTCATTCCACCGACCCCCTGCACAGTCAGTGTTACTTGCCTCCGCTCCAGTTGGAGCCGATCGGCGGCCCGGTTGGTGATATAATTTGTGTCGGAGGCGAGGTCTATGAGGGTTCCCAGGGCATTTCCTGCTTCTGTTTTGACTATCAATGTCATCATTAGTACTGGATGTTCCTCTGGCCCATTCTCCGCGAAGAGACCCCCGCCTTCTGCGCCCGTGCTCAGCGTCATCGAAGCCTTACTGGTGAATGCGTTCGCCCTCCTTTCCTGTTCAGGGTTGAGTCCCAAAGAATCCAGGAATTCTCGTTGCTTATCAGAGAACCCTGGCCCTGTCTTCTTTCCCTCACTCCACTCGGGACACAGAAGGTAGTGATGACTTGCCCTTCCTTCATCCCGCTTGCACACTCTGCACAGGTACCGGTTACTACACTCCCCGTCGGCGCCGTGCATGCCCAAACATTTCTGACAGGCTTTGCTTTGCCTTGCTATGGCTCGTTTCTCTGCCAGACTGAGACTCTTGAACTTACGGCAGAAGAATATTTTGCCACCGTGCTGATCGCTTCCACAGATGTCACACTCTTCTCTTCCTTCCGAGTTCCTGCCTGTGACTCTGGTTTCACCTCGATGTTCCTCCTCTTCTTCATCTACCGGTGAGTCTTTCTCCGTGGCCCTCGTGAATGCCCTCTTCTCCCATCTGACTGGCCTCTCCGGTGTTCCCCCAGAGGTTTCTGTGGAGCCTCGGATTCGCGCCATCCTTTCGAGGATTACTTCCTGCCTTTTCAGAAACAGAAGAAGAGCATCGAATTGCTTGTCTGGGGTGACTTGGTTTTCGGGTTCGGTTACAAAGGTAAACCAGCCTTCCTGCACGCGATCTGGCAGTTTGCTCTCGATGGCCTTAATTACAAGTGGGTTCTTCATAGCGCCCACTTCTCCTAAGTCAGTCAGGTCCATGAGGGCTCTTTCCACTGCCTGAATAAGGTCGATCGCTTTCCTCGGCTGGTTTCCTTTTACCGCTGGTATTCTTTCCAATTCCTCAATAATTTGCAGCGCGATGGTTGCCTTGTCTCCAAACCGATTCTCCAAGGCTTTGAATACGTCCTCCGCTGAGCGGTAGCTCGAGAGTTTGAGTTCCTCGAAAACCTTTCGGTCTATGCTCTCGAGGAGGTGGAGTTTCTTCACCTCTGGCGACCCCGATGGGTCTCCCTGCTGCTGCAGGCTCTCCCAATCTTTCCGCCAGCGATGAAAATCTCTCATACACCCGCTGAACACGGGCAGCCTTGTTGGAGGGAGTTTGATCTTGGAGATGGCTCCAGTGCGGTTGCCTTCCAGCCCTGCCTCCCGGGCTTGTTCCCATGCTTCCCGCTGAGCCTCCAGTAGTTTGGCGCGCTCTTGAGCGGCTATTTCTGCTGCCTTCAACTCAATCACGGCCGCCTTCTGCCTTGCCTCAGCGATCTCTTCTTCGGCCCCCAATTTCACCTTCGCTGTCTCCTTCTCAAACTCGGCCACGCTATCAGCTGACTTCAGTCTTGCCTCAGCGGCTTTCCTTTCCAGCTTGGCAATCGCTTCTTTATTTTCTCTATTTGTCGCTCGATCTTTGGCCTCTTCTTCGGCGAGAACGTCGGCCCTTTTCCTCTCATCTTCGGCGAGAGCGTCGGCCCTTTCTCTATTCGTCGCTCGATCTTTGGCCTCTTCTTCGGCGAGAACGTCGGCCCTTTTCCTCTCATCTTCGGCGAGAACGTCGGCCCTTTTCCTCTCATCTTCGGCGAGAGCGTCGGCCCTTTCTCTATTCGTCGCTCGATCTTTGGCCTCTTCTTCGGCGAGAACGTCGGCCCTTTTCCTCTCATCTTCGGCGAGAGCATCGGCCCTTTTCCTCTCATCTTCGGCGAGAGCATCGGCCCTTTTCCTCTCATCTTCGGCGAGAACGTCGGCCCTTTTCCTCTCATCTTCGGCGAGAGCGTCGGTGGCCATTTGCTTTGCTGCGGCGGCCTTGTCGGCCATTTTGTCAGTATTCTCTCTCTCAACTCTTCCAAATTCAGTCACAAACGTTTCCCAAAGTTCATCCCTTTTGTCCTCCAGCTCCTCTAGTGACTTTCTCGTGTTGCACGCCTCAACTACAGGGATCCACTCCCCCCAGCTTGATAGCAGACTTCGCGCTTTGATGATGAGGTTATCTGTGAGTGTGCTTCGTTCTTTACAAACGTCGTGGGTTGCCTCCTCTAGACTGATCCTCTTCGCGCCTTCGTGACTCCTTTCTGCTCGTCTAATTGTGGATGAAAGTTCGACCCCCGCGAACCTTGTCCACATGTTGGCCTTTAAAACGTGACCGACCTGTTCAACCTTCTGAGCTCTCTCCTCAGCGGCCTTGGTGATGTCTTGAAGAAGCTGACTGTTACCCGTCTCAGGTTCCTGACTTGCTTTGGCCTGCAACCCTTCCTCATAATTGTCGTCTGCAGAGTTTAGGTCTTTCGCGTTTGATAGGAGCGCTATCCACTCGCGTTTCATGTCATCTTCGCCCATCAATGCCACTGACCTGATGATGTGGCGGTATCCTCTCTCAAAAGTGACTGCCAACTTTTCCCTTTCGGTCCTTAGTGCTTCCATTCTGCCTGTGACTCAGAAATAACTTGTGTGTACCTGTTTCGTCTTTCTATCTTATATCTTCAGCCCTCTCTGACTCCCTGAGCTGATTTGCGCTGGTCCCTGCACTTCCTTAACTAGTCTTCGGCAGCGGAACCAGGTTCACCGTGGGGTCATCCCAGGGATACTGCTAAAAATAAAATAATAAAGTGGGAGAGGATTTTCCTCCCCCCGACGACTTAATACCCAGGTACACACAAACCTATTTTAATGCAAACAGTCAATAGAGTCACAGAGAAGAGTGCTGGGTGTGGGTAGCTCTCTGGGTAGCTGCTATTAGCTCGCAATTCCTTTCTTGGTGGGTCTTGTAGGTTAGCCTAGCTGGCTGTGGATTCTTGCAGTTGGGTTAACCAGTTGAAGCTAGCCGTGGATTGTTTCACTCCTTGCCTGCCTAGCTAGCTGTAGCTTTGAGTGCTATAAGCTCTACCGCGTGCCTGTGTGCTATTGCGACAACAGGGCTAACGCTAGCTTAGTTTGCTAATGCTACGCTGGCTAGCAAGTGGCTAGTTAGCTACGGTCGCGGGTGCCACGGCTCCGTTGCCGGCCTAGTTAGCTGTAGCTTTGAGTGCTATAAGCTCTACCGCGTGCCTGCTGCGCTATTGCAACAACAGGGCTAACGCTAGCTTAGTTTGCTAATGCTACGCTGGCTAGCAAGTGGCTAGTTAGCTACAGTTGCGGGCGCCGCGGCTCCGTCACTAACCTGACCAGGCTTTAGCTTGCTCTTATCTCCGGTGAATGGATCCTTGTCCTCCCGGAGCTTCTGTTGCGTCCAACCGGGCTTGTATTCCTTAGCTAACTGACGGTCCGTCCTCCTGCGGTCGTCAGCGGGTGTTTTACAATTGTTCAGCTCTCCCTCTAGTTAGCTGAATGGTGAATTTTCTGCTTGCTCCGGCAGTACGGGTGAAATGATGAGACTGACACAATTCGGTTTGATTTCCTTCTTCCTCTAATAAACAGATTGTAAAACTGAACACAATACATTGATATTAGTACATGTAAATAAACAACAGTGAACAAACTAACAGAAAATAATTAACAAACTACACAATCATACAGAACTCAACTTACCAACTCCCATCTCTCTATACAACTGATCTCCCTTCTCCCCCGTCTCTCAGATCACACTCATTAAGCCCGCCCCCATTTCTATCTAACCAATCACTCCACTCATGCATACTTTTAACCAATCACAAACAACAAATAAAATAACCCCCAAATGAACCCTCCCATGGATTAGCCAAACAGTACTAGTAGCAATAGACAATAGCACACATTAGAAGATTCACTGGCAATGCCACACACAGCACTCTATATGAAACCACTAAATAAGTACATGCAAAAGGAAGTCACACACAATCACTCGCTCCAGTGCTCCTTTAACTTAAAATGGGCGTGTCTACCCTACAGGGGTGGGCTAGAGGTACTACCACGTTAGCTGGACCAGACTACGGGGCGGAGCATGAATAAAATACAAACATTTCAAAATAATTAAAAACAATTCAAAAGGTTCAAGGGGAGCTAAAACTGTTGTCATACAAAATCCTAACCAAGCAAAGCAGCAGTGACCATGGCTATAGCTGTAGTTCTGTTCTGAAAAGAAAGACATCCAATAATACAGACATTAGCCAATTAGACATCACATAAACGTAATACATTGATAGGGATATTTACAGAGAACATGTCACTTTACAGGTTGTCAATTAGTGTGTGTGTTTAGAACAAGGACCCCAATTGAAATAAGCCAGTGGCTTTCTTGGGTTTTTATCCTGTTAGTTGACCTTGTATGTAATATGTACTGTCATGTACCTACTTCTGCAAATCTTCTAATAAAGTTTTCAATTCAATCAATCAATCAAACACATTACCTTGGCTGTAGCCTATCAATGCCCGCAACCAGACGGCTCTAAACGTGCCTTGAGCCAGGGAACAATAATGAACTCCCTCACCGGAGTAGACAGCTCAATAGCGGGAATATCTTAAATGTATGCATGTATATATGTATATCATGAGTTTAGGCTACATAGGGACCACTACATGACGGGAGCATGCCTATGTTCCCCGGGTCCTATGTTCCCCGGGTTCTATGTTCCCCGCTTCCCCGCTTCCGAAAAAGGGTTCTATGTTCCCTGTTTTTCTTTTTTTCTTTTTTTTTTAAAAACAACATACACAAATACATAATCATACTGTTTTTTTTTAGTTTTTTTTTAAACAACATACACAAATACACAAATACATACACAAATACATAATCATATGTATCAATGTCAATCATGTATCAATGTCAATATCAATATCAATGTCCTGAGGTTGATACACTAATCTATGCTGACGACACTGTACTATTTTGTACATGATCAGACCAAGACGGAGGTAGCTGCTGTACTTACCAAATCTATGGCTCAGGTGACTACATGGTTGAACCACTGTCGTCTCCAACTTAAATGTTTCCAAGACGGTCAGCATGTTTTTTACCAAAACAAACCGTTCTGCTGAAGAAGCATATGTCATTATCTCAGGGGAACAACTACAAGTTGTGAACGAGTTCAAATATCTTGGGGTGCTGTTAGATTCCAACCTCACTTTTAAGGCACATATCAAAAAGGTCTGTAAAATTGTCAAGTTCAATCTGTCCAACTTCCGCTTTTTAAGGGACTACATGTCAACAGAGGCAGCTACCATGTATGTCCACGCCATGATCTTCACACACATCAACTACTGCATAACAAGCTGGTCACAAGCAAATCCCACAACCTGCCTGGTCAGTTAGAGGGGCACGTGAATGGAACCTGATTCCAGGGCACCTTAAAGAATTAGGCACCTTTAAATCATTTAGAAAGCACCTAAAACAGTGGATGATCAACACACACACCTGCCAACATTGAAATGTCCTGTCCTATACCTGTATGTCATGTGTACCGCCTGTCTGTGTACTGCCTAACATGTCTTACCTGTACAGTCTGTGTGCTTGTTTTTAGTCTGCTTACCGTGCGTATATCTTGCTTGCTTTTAGTCTGCTTACCGAATATGTACCCTCCCTTTAACCGCCTATGATTAATGTATGCTCTTTTAACCCTCTGCTTATATGTACCCTCCTTTTAACCGCCTATGATTAATGTATGCTCTTTTAACCCCCTATGTTATGCCCTTAAGCTAAATGCTTGTCCTGTCTACTTTGTGCCTAGGTCTACCTATATTTTATCTTTTAAATGTACTTTTTTCCTCCAGGGAGCCGTATACAACATCATGGCATAGGGACTGCGGATGAAAACTAGCTTTCGGGCTAACTCTGGCGTATTTACAATTTATTTTTGTTTTATTAATATGCACTGTCCCTTGAATAAATAAATGAATCTGAATCTGAAATCTGAAATTTAAAAAACAACATACACAAATACATAATCATATGTATCAATATACATAATATATATTATGTAATAATCAATGTCATAGTATTGTCTCAGCATTTTATATAACTCCCTAGATAGATCATTTTCTAGATGGAATTGAAAATCGTATATTCCTAAAAGAACACCAGCGCAGGGGTGCACCTGTTATGTGCGCCTGTCGGGGCTTCTCTCGGGATTATTCCATTTTGAATTGCACTTGCATTAATTAGTTAGGCCACATTTAGGGTTAGGGTTAGGGTTAGGGTAACCATAGGGTTTCCAATTCAAAATGGAATAATCCCGAGAGAAGCCCCGACAGGCGCACATAACAGGCGCACCCCTGCGCTATCAGAACGAGCTACCCCAATGTCACGTCGGAATTCGACGTTTGGATGCAAATGTCACGTCGGAATTCGACGTTTGGATGCAATCTCACGTCAGAATTCGACGTTTGTCCATAAACGTCGAATTCTGACGTCTGCCGTGTGAGACCAGGCTGATTAGAGTTAGTAGATTTGTGACAGCCCCCCAGTGTGTCTGAATTGGAGTCCTAGTATACGGTACTTCCAAATGGTTTAGCATGGGGGGTCAGCTTCAGTACTAGATTTGGGCCGAGGTCCAATAGTGTCCTACCTACAAAAGGTTTTGTACATATAATCATTTTGTTCATATAATAATGTTGTACACATAATCATTTTGTTCCTATGTATAATAGTTCCTGCAATTTCCTGTAAATGTCTATCAATTAGTAATCCACAGTATGATTATGTATTTGCGTATGTTGTTTTCAAAAAAAATAAAAAATAAAATAAAACAGTATGATTATGTATTTGTGTATGTTGTTTTTTAAATAATAAAAACAAAAAAAATAAAATAAAAAAAACTCACGGAAGCGGGGAACATAGAACCCTTTTTCGGAAGCGGGGAACATAGAACCCTTTTTTTTTCTTTTTTCTAAGAAATCGGGGAACATAGGACCCGGGGAACATAGGACCCGGGGAACATAGGGATGACCCCTACATGACCATAATACCAAACAATCATTAGCCTACCGACTGGGAACCAAGGGAGACGCTGCATACCTGAAGTCAGAGTGTAGCCGTGCGTAATCAGTAGGAGTGGCCACAGCTGGTAAAGGCCCCTGCCCACTGTGCGATGTTATGTCGGTGAACCCCTCACACTGCACGACTGAAAGTTTCAGTCCTACCGTCTCCGACTTGATCAGACCTTACGACGTGCGTGCTCACACTGTGCGATTGTGCTCACACTGTACGATTGCTCTCAGCCACGATTGTCATCCACGATTGCTTGTGACGCGACTTGTGCAGTTGTTGAAATTGTTCGATTGTGAACTGTAAACAATACAAAGGTTCCTACTGTTCTTGTTAAATCTGTGTGGAGCTAATGCTATCGTCTCCACAGGCTAAAGTACAACTACACTAATATCCTTAACTTATGTCGTAATCACACTACTGTCATACAAGTCGTACCTTCTCCTTGACATGGACATACACACCTGCTACCTTCTTTGAAAGAAATCGCGATTTATTCAGTGAAAACGAGTGCACATGATAGCACAACATAGCATAACAATAGCATAGCATTCGCGAACACAGTCAGTCAATGCACCTAGCACAACAACTAGCGCCGTAGCTAAAGGCTACTATCATGTACTATACTACTAAACCAACGCATAATTTCTACTAACACAGTAATATGACATGATCACACTAGTCTAGTCGTGTTTAAGCCCAGGAGGATGATAAAGATGATGATAGATGAGGATCTTCTCCTGGGTTGATGACCGGAGAGCCGCCGTTAGCATCACAAACACTACTATGCTAACAACACTATGATAACATCCTCCGTAGTATCTAGTCTATCTCAGTCACAGACATGTTCAACAACAACACGTTTTACAACAAGGAAGGGATACAACTAATAAACATGTTAACTCATATTTTACATGTTGTCTACATAATATGATGAATACAATACTGGTGCTAGTCTGTTTGAACTCTGCTGCTAGCTGCTGTAGCTGTTAGCTTAGCTGATTGTTGAATAGTCATATCACAGTAGCCCTCCTGGCTGCTGCTGTTAGCTCTCTACATACAGCTAAGTTGACTACAGTGACTTGTTCCATTTGATCAGCCCAGGAGGTTTGAGGAGATGAAATCTCTTTCCAACTGTTCTCCCTCATCCCTCTGTCATGATAGGAAGCGGAGGAGACGTCAAACAGACACCCGTGTTCCCTCCAAAGCTCTACCAATCTTTCTTCCAGTGGCTGGGACCACTGAACACGAGCAGTAGGGTTTCTTTTGGCAGCCATTATTGGGCTTGTGATGATTTTGAGCGGATGTATGAATGAATGAATGGTCTGTGGACCGGATGTATGTGCACCGGATGTATGTGCAGAATCGTGTCGAAGGACCAGCCACGACGAAAATTTCTGACCTGCCAGAAATTTGTCGGCAGGTCGTAGCCTCGTCTTTAGAACGTAGGCGCAATTACTCGTTGATCGCTGACTCGCTCACACTGTGCGACTTACGACGTCCCGATTTGGCCTTACGACGCTAGGATGTCTCTACGACTACGCAACGTAGTCTGCGACAACAACGTCGTGGCGAAATCGTGGACAAATCGCACAGTGGGCAGGGGCCTTAACGGACTGTGAATATAGTGTCCAAGCTGGAGCAATACCCGATTCCAAAGACAGAGGATCTTTTTGCAAATCTGGCAGGGGGTGAAAAAGTCACAAAGCTGGACATGAGCCACGCCTATTTGCAAATCCCATTGGACGAGGAAGCAAAGAAGCTGGTAACTATAAACACTCACAAAGGGCTGTTTACATATACACGCTTACCTTTCGGAGTGTCGTCCAGCCCAGCCATCATTCAGAGGACTATCGAGACAGTGCTTCAGGGGGTTCCAAACGTAGCTGTATACTTGGATGATATCCTCCTGACAGGCTACAATGACAAACAACACCTGGAGACCTTGTCAGCAGTACTGAAAAGACTGCAAATGCACCTTCATGGGAACCGAGGCGGAATTCCTGGGTCAGAGTGGATGCTACAGGACTCCACCCACTTAAAAACAAAGTGGAAGCAATCCAGGACGCACCAGTGCCAACTAACGTGACAGAGTTGAGGGCATATCTGGGACTGCTCAACTATTACAACAGGTTCCTGCCCAACTTGTCAACAGCGTTGGCACCGCTCCACTTACTCCTGAGGAAAGAGACACGCTGGGAGTGGAGAAAAGACCAAGAGGACTCATTCGAACTGTCCAAGAAACTCACGCAGTCATCCAGGGTGCTAGTGCACTACGACAAAGAGAAATAACTCATCCTCTCATGTGGCGCGTTACCCTACGGCAGGGGTCGGCAATAGGCGGCCCGTGGGCCATTGCTGGCCCGTCACCAATAATATTTGGCCCAGCAGATTATTTTGAGAATCCACTTTATTTTTTATTTTTTATTATAATAATATCGGACCGACAGTCCCACATATAGCGCCTATAATGTCCGAATAGAGAATCGAACTCCACCTGAATAATGCTTATTGTACTTTTATCCATGTTGAGAGTGAATGACACAGGGATAGACAATCAGGCAGCAAGGTGCACCGAAGCGCACTGACGCTGAACCCCTCAGAGTGAGTCATAAGCAGGTGGACAACGCGTCACGGTGCTGAAATAGCCGACATACCGTGTGTGGTTTTAACAAAATAACACGAGCTCAGTAAGCCATTCAAACGTAATGTTTACGTATATGTGACTGCAACACACATATGAACAGTAACAACGCAAATTCTGTTTAATTTTCTGAAAAACATTGAAAACAAAATCAGCGCAAACAAAAAGCATCTCCCATCGGTCAGTATTTGCTTGATATCTGGTGATATTGACGTCACTTTAATCCACAGGCAGTTCTCATGGTTTTTATGCATCCATCGATTCCTCTCGTGCGTCTTTATCGCATTCATTGACGAAAAGGACGACTCGCATGTATAGAAAGGGAACATTGTGAGCACGGAAAATGTCTCTCACAACGGCTTTGCATTGATGAAACCAGGTAGGATGAACGTATAGTTCGCTGTCCATTCCTCTTTAAATGCCCTGTTTCCACCGTCAACTTTCCTCTTTAGACCTTTGGAGAGTGACATTATGTTTCTCTTGCTAGCAGGTTAAATGTTTGGCTAACTTCACCCGGCACGCAAACAACCAATCCAATAATAATAATGTGACCTTGTCTGGGAGGAGGGGGGAATAATTATCAGAATGAAACTATGTTACATAATTATTAGAATAAGTTAGGCTACACTACATCGTCAGTCCACACATTTATTATTCTAAAATATGGAAAAGTGTGAAACTACGTTTCAACGTTGTTGAGAATCACAACACAAACTCGCTAGTCAAGCCAAAATACTGCAACATAATGGATTGGACAGCTACCTAGTTAACTAGAACACTACTTTACATTGTTAGCAGGTTCACAAAACAAGCTGTTAGTTGACTAGCGATGTGTACAGTCGAAAGAAAAGTCAAAGCATTAGAACGTGTCACATTTTTAAACAATCAATTACTTAAATTATGTTCGGGCCCGCCATCTAGTGGCTCAAAAAAAATTTGTCCCGAGGCCAAACCTAATTGCCGACCCCTGCCCTACGGGGTCGGAGCAGTGCTGTCTCACAAAATGAGAAACGGGACAGAGAGACCAATCGGGTTTATGTCCAGAACCCTGACACCGGCGGAGATGAACTACTCCCAATTACACAAAGAGGGTTTAGCAATAATCTTTGAAGTGCAGAGGTTCCATAAATACATCTATGGCCGGCAGTTTACTATTTGCACAGACCATAAACCACTGCTCTCCCTGTTCAGTGAAGTGAAGGCTGTTCCGCAAATGGTGTCACCACAAGTGCAGAGGTGGGCAGTGACCTTGAGGGTGTATGAATATGTCATTATCTACAAGGCAGGGAAAGACCATGGCAATGCGGATGCTTTAAGCCGACTGCCCCTCCAGTACACGCCCATCACCACAGCGCCAGAGGACAGAGTGCTGATGTTTGAGGAAATGGACACAACACCTGTGACAGCGGAACAGGTAAAGGCACTGACAAGTAAAGATCCAGTACTGGCCAGAGTGAGGGAATATGAATGAATGAATGAATGAATGAATGAATGGACTTTATTGTCATTGCTACAGTACAGGTACCAAACAACGAAATTTAGGAGGGGTGGCTCCCCTGGTGTTAGGAAAGGGGAAAAAAATAAAAATAAATTTAAAAATAATTTAAAAAAATCACAAGAAGGGAAGGAGCTGGTTTGCATAAATAAAGGCTATGTACACTATCCACTGTACTATACTGTACAGATAGACGACTAGGGTTGTCATATTGCACAATAGTATTGTTTCACGTTATTTAAAGTGTCACAGTTTGCAGGCTTGAAATGTACATGTTTGTGCCTCAGCACTACACCTGATTTTTTCAGTCCAGCAGCTGCCATACAATCCGTCCAGACTGTCCAGGGCCCAGAACTTAGGTCTTTGCTGTGTTCAGGGCCTGGACGGCCCTGTGGTAGAAGCTGTTCTTCAGTCTGTTTGTCTTAGCGGCCAGGGTCCTGAACCGCCTTTTCGAGGGCAGCCTGGTAAAGTGTTCGTACCCAGGGTGGGTCGGGTCCCTGGAGATCTTGGAGGCCTTCCTGAGACAGCGTGTGTTGTACAGCTCTTCCAGAGAGGGGAGGGGGGCGCCGGTGATCTTCTGTGCTGTTCTCACGACTCTCTGTAGCGCATTTCTCTCCGCTGTTGTGCAGCTGGAGAACCAGTTGCAGATGCCGTAGGTGAGGATGCTCTCCACTGCACCGCGGTAGAAGGTCACCAGTATCTCCTGCTTGCTGTGTTCCTTCCTATGTAGTGAGGGGGTGGCCACAGTAAACAGTGGGGGACTTTGCGCCATACAAGGTGAGGGCGGCCAAACTCAGTGTTCAGGATGGGTGCGTGTTGTGGGGAGCACAGGTGATCATTCCACAACCAGCCAGGAAAATAGTCTTAGAGCAACTTCATCACAGCCATCCTGGGGTCTCCCATATGAAAGCCCTGGCACAGAGTTATATATTGTGGCCAAAGCTAGATGCAGACATAGAAAATGTAGTCAAAGCGTGTAGTACCTGTCAGGCACACAGGAAGGCACCAGCAGCCGCGCCTCTCCACCCTTGGGAGCCTTACAAGCCATGGTGGTGAGTGACAATGCCACATGTTTCGTTAGTGCTGAAACCAAAGAGTTCATGAGGAACAACGGAATAGTACACGTGACATGGGTGTGACTCCAATGATAGGGGCTGCCTTGCCTTTATACAGGCCTTTCACCCCCTCTTTGACCACAGTCTGTTTGAAACAATCAAATGTGCCTGCATATTGTAGGGTCTGCCCAGGGGCTGCCTTGGGTTGAGTCTGCAAACACTTTTATGGTATCGAGCGGATGTCCAGCGAAGACTAAACAGACACCCCCAAATCCCCCAGCGAAGAAGTTCTTCCCTGGACTTATTGGCTGCGGTTGCTTGGACATCGTTTCTCTTCTTTCGGCCACTACTACCAGTTCAAATGAGAGACAGTCATCGATCGTAGGATACAACCAGGCATACAGGCACCTTTCCTGGCTCACACTCCTGTGTGAGGTCGTTAAGGGTTGATCAGAAGCCTTCTCAGATCTGTGTGAAGATTGTAATGAAACACTCGCTGCACTAGGGTTGTGAGGACTTGATGTTTGAACTGAGCTGGTTTTCTTGTGTACATTGTCTCTCTTTGGCTGCATAGAGACAGGCTGAAAGTGGACTCCCTCATAGTAATTTTCTAAAAGAAATGCAATCTCTGAAGCATCGCCTATCAATGATGTCTCTGACACTAGGTCTGCCACAGCTCCTTGTTGTTCCTTAGCATCCATGAGAATTGCTAATTTAGATATTGAGGCTGCCAGCTCTGTTTCCAACTCACTCCAAGGTTTCTCTTGTAATAATTGTATCTCCTTGTTCAGATCATGCCTTTTTTTCAGTGCTGCCATCTTTGTCAGGATGGCTGCCATTTCCGCTTCTGCACACACCCTAGCAGATCTAACAGAGGAAGTATTTGACATAATATGACTGGAGACTTGTGACACACTGTCTTTAGAGGAAACGTCTGTCTCTTGAGTTTCCGCCCTGGGTGCCTCAGGAACTCCCTTCTGAGTTTCAGCCTTAGATGCCCCAGCTAGCCACTCATACACAAAATAAATTAAACGGTTAGCTGGGGCATCTAAGGCTGAAACTCAGAAGGGAGTTCGTCCTTCTATTTATCTACGTAAATAGTTCGTTTGTAAACCCGGTCAGCCTATTTTAAAAATTCATTTAGCCTTTCAGAATTGCATATTATGCAAATTAGTTGATAACATCTAGCTACTTCTAGCTACTTTTGGGAGAGCCAACAGCAGCAGTCACTTCTTCAGCGTATGGGTTGTTGTTTCCTCTCCACTCCACCAAGCTCGGGGCCAAGGGGCTACGCCCGACGCCGGTCCGGAGACGATTGAGCCTCACCCAGGATAGCCTTGGCAAGTCCATCCCGAGGGGCTCAGGGCCGGCGACTGGGATGTGGTCACGGAGTTTGGAGGTGTTTGCCTCCCACTCCGTGCGCCACATGTAATCCACCCATCCTGCCGCACTGATGTTAAGATCTCTGCATTGCTGCCTGACATCCTGTGCGGCAGGCACAAATGGGTGTCTCGACTTGAGACGCCGGGAGGGCTCCGCTGTTATAGTGAGCCTATCATGGAGCAGATGGTTATTAAGCTCCACGGCCCGGCAAGCGAGACGTGCTGTGGCTCCCATGCGGCGGAGGCCTGCGGGCTGGATGCCTGCTAGAATGGGAAGGTGTCTGCATGTCCTGGCTCAGAATCCCCTCCACAGACTGCCAATTTCCAGCAGAGTACACCACTGCGAGGTCGTCTGCGTAGGCGTACTTCCGCGAGAGTGTGTTGGGCAGGTCATAGGTGTAGATATTATAGAGGAGGGGGGCCAGGACCGATCCCTGAGGGATGCCGTTCTTGAGACGTCCGCAACCGGTGGTGAGGGTAAAGCTGCGATTACGGATGAGCTCCATGATCATTCTGACCATGTGCCTGTCTCCGGCAGCAGGCGGAGCAGCTTGCAGGTGAGGCCGCGATGCCATACGGTATCGTAGGCAGCCGTCAGATCTATAAAGACTTTCTTTTTTGCCGAAAAGCAATCCTCGATGTCTTGAGTCATCAGGGTGACTACGGTCGACCTCCCGCTTCGGAACCCGGCCTGCTCATGTGGGAGCAGCGGGTCGACAATTGGTTCGATGCGGGCGTAGATGAGACGCTCGAGGATCTTGAAGGGGATGCATAACAGAGAGATGGGACGATAACTCTTAGGGTCCCCTTCAGGCTTATACGGTTTAGGGATCGCAACAACTAGGGCTCTTCGCCAGATTTTGGGGATCTTGAGTTGCCGCAAACAGGAAGTGAGGAACGCTCTCAACCAGGACTTCAAGGCGGGTGCATAAGCTCAGCGCAGATGGAATCAGCTTTCCCTGGCTTTAGATGCTGGAGGGCAGCAGCGAACTCCTTCGGGGTGAATTCACCGCAGTCACTAATGGTCCCAGTATTGTAGCTTCAGATGAAGGAACAAGTTGGTTTTTTTAGTCCTGTTTTTTTGCCAACTGCTAAGACAAGAATATAGTAAGCTAGTTACTTTAGCTAGCTAAAGATATTGGCCCCCAAATCATTTTACAACTTGTTTAGCTATTATGTTCCAACGTTTCTGTTGAACCCTGCAGGTATCTAACTCGCATTACGTAGCTAGCTAACTTTAGCCTACGTCAGATCAGAGTATTACAACTTGTTTAGCTATTATGTTCTGACGTTTCTATCTAACCTCTCAGTAAATGTATCTAAATAAGGTAACGTAGATAGTTAACGTTGGCCTACAGAAGTGGAAAACAAACATCAGATCAGATATATAAACAGGTTATTTTGATAAACTGGCCACATTTTGGGAATATACATAGTTATTTTCTCGCCTGAAAACATATTAAAACTTAATAAAATGACATGTCAACACTAAATGCATTCCGGGATACTGAGCTGCATACTTAAGTGTGAACAGTCGGCTGGTAATGGCATACTTATTATGAATGCAGTTGGCAGTACGTACTCATTGAGTATGTAGTAGGCAGTATGCCATTTCAAACACAGCCTGTGATGGCTAGCCTACATTGATTGCTGTTTGTGTAAATGTGTCCTTACTGCCACACACCTCCACTCTTCTCTGTTACCTACAGGCTTTCTCTGTTACCTACAGGCTATGACCTTCAACCAAGTGATCCAGACAGGCTGTCAGATTGTGTCCGGGAACCAAAATGTGTCCGGGGTTATGTAATCATGTCTTTCGAACGCTGTCTCTAGGCCGACGCTAGCATTCCAGACATTCTTGAGTAAACTAGCTCACTACCCCAGATAAATGTGATTATTAATATCTTAAATTGGGAAGACAAATGTAATTGTCTCGCACTTGAACAGCATTAGGTTGATGCAGGTTATGTTGTCATCGCCATTTTATTTGAAAACACTTGCTAGCATGCTAATTTCACACGTAATTCGCTACACTTATGTTACCGAGTTGGCTAGTTAACTATAGCAATACTATCCCTATTGGGACAAGTTGAAAGTTCTATGTTCGCTGTCAGGTAAAATAGCCGTGTCAAGACTTTATGTGAAATAGTGTATATTTACCTTGTTGTTTTTACAGAGCTGCCAAGTCTCACGCAATCGCCGTGAGACTCACGCATTTCAACCAGTTCTCACGCTCTCACGCCGCACCTCTATTTCTCACGGTGAGAAATAACAATTGTTTTACCGGACTTTTATTTTTTTAATTCCTTGAAAGAAAGCTACCGAACATGAGTTTCGTGGCATCTTTCTGCACGCGCGTTAACTTGAGTCTGCAATCGAAGCGGCAGGCGAGCGCTGATGGAAGAACCTGTGTTCACGCGAGCTGCAAGAACGTAGCAAGCAGTGTTGCCAGATTGGGCTACTTTTGGTCACACTGGACGGGTGGATTCGGCAGCTTTTAGACCGGTTGGGCTGGACATTGTCAATTCCGTCTGGCAACCGTGGTAGCAAAATATGTGCATACATTACAACATCGTATCTGGTAGCCTACTGGACTGGGTTGCACCAATTTGGCGTAAGTCATGTAGGCATTTAGTAGTTACTAAACCCCTAGTTGTTACTAGCTAGTTTCAAACTAGTTGTTTACTAATTTCGGTTGCACCACGCCAATCTTTTGCCAATCTTAGCTAGTAAATACTCAGTTTTGGTAACTGTTTTTTGTTTCTCTACTGTAACATAACCAGGTACATTAATAATAATAATAATAATTCACAATAATTACAATTTACAATACAAATACAACAATTGGGGGTCCCTCAAAAGAAATGTGGGCGCGCTGCGCGCGCGCACAAGATCAACCACCAAGCCCTCATTCTGACCCAGGAAAAACCCTGGTATGTACTGTATAACATGATAGCCATCTATGAGCAATGCACTGTATATAAGATGATGATCAAGGGTCTTTCTGCTGCTGACCAAGGGGCTGAGTCCTGTTGATGGGGCCCATTTTTCTTTTAGAGTCCGTAGGCTACTGTATTTGTTTATTAAGATTTCATAAATATGATATATTGTCTGAATTTTTTTCTTGTTTTATAAAATGTTAATTATTTTAATTTATTGCGCTGGTTTATTATGAACAACATGTACAATTGCAGGAAACTAGCACAAATAATTGGGTGGGAGAGAGGGGCCGCCGCTGCCAAAACGCTTTTGGCTCGCTCCACCGCCAAAAAATCTCACTCCAAACTTTTGGTGAAACTTGGCAGCCCTGGTTGTTATGTCATGTCATCATTAAGGCCAATGCACACAGCATGCGACAGATTTTTTGGGGTCGTGCGACCGACAAAATATTGTTATGAATGAGAGAATGCACACGGCAGGCGACGAGTCCCACAGGACATTCTGTCGCACGGCTAAATATCGCATCAATCCTATTTCGTCAAGCGACAGATCCACGTCACAATGGGAAAATTGGGAAACTTCAACTGGTGTATATAAATTAATTTAGTCACTCATAACAGGGAGAGAGACTGGAGCATACATTTTACAGCGTCAGACAGCTAGCTTGCTGAGCATCAACTAATTTTCCATAACGTAAAAAGGAGGCAGTTGGTTGTGGGTCTATGAGATTTTGCAGTCTCACAATGAAAGGAGAGTTCAACTTGGTACAACAGTTGAGGCTGTAGTGTACACGAGGAGCGCTCCAGACAACTTACTTCAGAGTGAACAGACAGGAGTTTGACGTGGATTACATTTACATTTTTGGCATTTAGCAGACGCCTTATTCCAAAGCGACTTACAATCAATACATTTGACTAAACAAGTGAATCATCAATCCACCAGACGTGGATCTGAGAGAGACTGGGCCCGTCGTCACCAAGATGCCAACTACATCGCGAGAGCCGTTGAGTCCATCTGTTGAGTAGACTAGACCAGTGGTTCTCAAACATTTCACACCAAGTACCACCTCAGGAAAATATGTGTCTCTCCAAGTATGACTGATGTTAAAATACAATATACTGAATTCTCATTGGCTAGCAACAGTGGTAAATATCTCAACAACCCACTGTTCAGACTGCATTTCCAGTATCAATGCGCCTCCCAATCAATCTGATTAAGAACAGCTGTGCTGACCTACAATGCAATGGTTGATCTTGTTTATGGGACTATATTCTGTGGCGGAAGGATATATGTATTCTGAAACGATTAATGATTGTAAATACATTAATTTAATGTTACAACTGTGTATTTCTTTTTTATATTATGTGGTGGCTGTTGTAGAAAAGCAATTTACCATTTGAGGGCGGGGGTTGTGGACTCATTTACCACTGTACAACCCTGTACTAGTGGTAAATGAATCCACAACCCCCTTCCTCTCATGGTAAATTGCTTCCGTAGTGCAGGCCAGTTCACGCAGGAGGCAAATGTATTTCCAATAAGAATAATATGTATTTTTGTACCTTTATCAGCAACAGCCAATGCAAAATGTACAAATTGGGGTACAGTTGGATTTTAAGTCTCAAGTGCTAAGAATAAGTCACAAAGCAACTGTATTTTACACACACACACACACACATAGCAAGTTCTGAACAATAATACAGTAACAACTATACACAACAATAATTCATTCTCAAGCAGCAAATGATGGGACCATTTGTGACTGAGCTACAGGCAGTCAAATACTAAGTGAACGTGTGTAACATGTTTCATGCATTTCAAGTGGCAGAATTGTAAGCATGACGACGTAGTCATGTCTAAGAATACATCACCATGTAAATTCCCAATATAGTGAAAATACCACCGCTCATCTGTGATCACTTAGCTGGGGTGCTGCAGCTGAATAGTATCAAATACTGGGCTTCCCTAACACCTCAGCAGTGCCACAGGCTGATTGCCTCCATGCCACGCCGCATTGATGCAGTAATTTGTGGAAAAGGAGCCCAGACCAAGTATTGAGTGCTTAAATGAATATACTTTTCAGAAGGTCGACATTTCGGGAGTTAGAATCGGTGCTCTATTATTCTACCTAGCCCAGAGTCCCCGGATGAGTGCCTCTAAAACTGAATTGTATTTTGAGAAAAGCTGAATTGTATTTTGAGAAAAGCTGAATTGTATTTAGAGAAACTGAATTTGAAAACTGAATTAAAATAATGAAAACTGAATTGAATACAATTCAATCTGTCAAATACAATTCAGTTTTTGCTCAGATTCAATTCAGATCTGTCAAATACAATTCAATTTGTGCTCATATTCAATTCAATCTGTCAAATACAATTCAATTTCTGTTGGCACTAAAATAGCTCCATACATCTGCCTCACCTTGTTAATTGCGGCAGTATTGCCTTTTTGGTGATTACTTCTTTATAGTCTTCATAAAGCTACATCGGCAGGATTTATTCAGCTACTGCAAAGAACACCGCTCTTGTTTTCGCTGATTTTTTTTGCCATAGTATCTTCTTTTCGACAATAGCCTGTTCTGAGCTGCTTATGTACTTATGTTTTACAAGCCGAGTTAACGTTGAAGAGACATGGCTAAATTGTGTTAATGGAATGGCTTAAGTTGGTCAACATTAAGTCTAACCGGGCTTTTTCCAATTAAGTACACATTTTGAATGGATATAATACCCCCCAGGGCTAGGGAATTGAATGAATTGTTTTGGACTTTGTTTCACAGGTGCAATCAGGGCTCATTCTATCTGTTAAGAACCAGGCTAAGGGCAGAGAAAAGCTGGATGTTAAGGAAGCTTTTCTGCTGGTCATCCAATTTAATGTAGGATTAACCGTGTCATACGCAATTAAATGAGCATTTTACCAAGTACTCTTACCATCCATATGTGGATGCAAGAGACAATATAAACAACTGTAACTTCATGTATGTAACTACTGGTACAACTTACATGTGAAAATAACAAAGGAGAAGACATGTACAAATGAAATTTAATAATTGAAAGAAAGGTTCCCCAAGATATTAACTTGAAAAGAGCAGTAATGTGTTTACATACAAACTAAACATTTGTCCTCCACACAGAACAATTCTAGACACCAAGAAACACGTTTTGACAGAGTTTGTATGAATTAGCAAAACACATGTCTTTTGACAGCATATTACATTGGACACATACCTCCACATTGGATGCCTTGAAAACATTTGACTTAGCCAAAACATGTTGGCAACATCAAGGCAATTTTTAACAATGGCAATCCACAGTGAGCATCCACAGCTCACTTGAGGATAAGATGTGAGCACTCTTTCATAATGTCCTGGAAAGCTAGTGAACCTTCACTCATCTACTTTCTCTATTTTCAGGGCTGGTCCCTCTTCAACTGGGGCTGGACCTGGGGCTGGACCCTTCCTCTTCTTCAGGCCTTTCATCTTACGTGTCTGTAGCTTTGTCAGATCCTGTTTCTGCATATGCAGCCGTCCAAACTTGGTACCGAAGGCATCGTGGGATATGTTCTTCTTCTTCTTGGGCTGTAATAAAAGAGAAATGGCACCATAAGAAACATTCAACATTCTCTTGCCATTCGGGCCATTCTGCACCACAGGGATAGGATAAACACTGTTGTTTGAAAGATGTTGGCTGTAAACTAGACATATTTGCTACCTTCAAGCTAGTCTTGGGCTGTCTGTTAGCTGTCTTGTATAGGTCTTCTGACGCGAGATGTGTTCTTCTTAAAACAAAATCGAAGGATGGCCCGATCTCCTCCAGCTCAATCCTCGGTGTCCGACATCCAGACTTCTTCAGCAGAGATCTGGGTTAGACAAAGAGCATCGAGTTCAGATAACAGCACATTTCAGGAGTGAGAGACAGGCAGCAGTCAATAAGGTACATGCAGATATCACTGCACCACAGTCTATAGTGAATGATGATAGAGCATTTTCCCAGCAGCCAGACATACCTGTAACTGCGCATGTAAATCTTCCCCTCCAAAGCGGTGAAGTGCAGAACATGCTCCAAACCAGCCAGACGAACTGCAGGCACAGCAGGACCTCTGAAGAAGTCTGTAGGATAAATCAAACAGAGTGGAATTAGAACTCATTAACTATCATTGTTAATTGTTTCTCATCGCAGTAATTGCATTTTTAACCAACGAAATATCTTGCAACACTAAAATGGACCAAATGCTATTTTTGGATGACAATGATTGAGAGTTTCTCTTGGGGCTCATACATGTGAAGTTGTACCTGTTAAGAGATTCTTTAGACGTTGGTGCTCACTGTCTGATTCAAAAGCATCTCCTGCAAACACCAGCATAGGTTTGGTCCCTTCTGGACATTTGCTGCTCTGCAATTCGACGGAAACAATTGGAGAGGAAGAGGGGTATTAAATGAGAAACTGTTGATCGAACACTGTTGATTTTTCTTAATCCAATACCAAATGTGCCTGTTAGTTTAATGCATTTCTCATCAGTAATATTATCATGTACCCAAGATTACATGTCATCTTAGAAAATGTAAATACCTTGATTTCACTCAACGAGGCATACTTCTCAATTCCAAGCTCAATCATGTCCAGCACATGAAAATCAAACAGACGACCTGTAAAAGATCACAAAAACATAAAAAAAGAAGATCAGACTCTCTTCTGAAGGTCAACATGCATCTTTTGTTGAATAAATACATGTAAATAAATGTTTACCAAATACGAGATTGTTTGGGCGCTTCTTGTTGTGTGAGCCAAATAAAAACAGTGAGCAATCTGTTTTCTTAGAGAAGAACTCCTGTGAAGAAAATATATACATTAGGGAGTTCAATTATGGTCTTTTAGTGCTGAGAATAATCTAAATATATATTGTAGTAGACAATACAGCACCGACTAGTATATACACTTGAATTGGTTGTCAGGCAAAAAATAATTTGTGCAATGTCTCTTTTTAACTGACCAATGATGTAGAATCTTCAAATGGCCTGGTTATATTTTTCCTGAAAAAATAAAGCCAATCTTTAGTTCACATAAAGGGTAAACACATGTTACTCAAGTACAATTACAGTAATAACTAAAGTACCATAGTTGCCATATTCTTTATGACTACAGTCTAGGGATGCCCCGATCGATCGGCTAGCAATGGGAATTGGCCAATAATCTGTAAAAATATGAGCTCTGGGAAATCCGATAATGCTGATCACGACAACCGACCAATGACGCAAACAACGTGAGCCAATTAATTGTTGCATGCTCATTAACCTAAACGATCCACTCTCGTATGCTTGTTAAACTAAAACTACTACTACTTCATTTCCAATCATAGTTAGCTAGATTACTTACTTATCAAATGCACATTTGTGATGTTTACGCAGTGCGCACCAGTGGCATTTCCAGTCACTCCCTCGCTTCAACTGTGCTTACTCAGGCCGACAACACAGTGTGTGTTGAGCTGCTCTGTCTGTTTATTGTTACTATCAATATGTCTAATTGAGTTGTGCATAACTCATATTATGCATACCATCACCAAGTTCTCCCATACTATCGGCAGTGTATCGGCCGATATTGCTCATAGATTATCAGTGATCGGTATCGGGGCATCCCTACTACAGTCACGTGAAAAAGACAGGACACCCCATGAAAATCTTTTTCAACATATTTAAACATATGGACATTTGAACTTCATTTTAACAATATTGAGAGATGGGGGTAATATAATTAAACAAATACAACTGGAAAAAAACATAAAAATGGAATTAATAAAGCAATTTTGTTGGGAGGTAAAAGTTAGGACACACCCACATTTATTACTACTTAAAATGCCTAAATTAGAATCAAGTGCACCACTTCAGGTGTAAATGATTAGAACATCATTAGAGAGGATTTAGGAGGAGCCTGTCTTATTTAAACATCACACATTTAGTTTGGTTTGCTCTTGATTGTTGAAGTGAGTGGTATCACCATGGCGAGATCAAAAGAGCTCTCTAAGGCTTTCAGAAAGAAGGTTGAAGATGTGTATGAGTCTAGCAAGGGATTTAAAAAAATCTCCAAACAATTAGAAATCAGCCATTCCACTCTCTGGAAAATAATTTACAAATGGAGAACACTTAAAACAACGGCCAACATGGCCAGGTCAGGCTGTCCTAGCAAGTTCAGCCCAACAGCAGACTGCAAGATGCTTAAAGAAGTCTCCAACCATTGTAAAATGTAGGACCTACAGGTAGCTCTTGCCACAGTTGATGCCAAAGTATATGCTACATCTACCATCAGAAAGAGACCGCACAAGTTTGATTTATGGGAGGTGAGCAAGGAGGAAACAAAAAAACATCAGGGCAAGACTTAAGTTTGCCAGAGGTCACCTAGACAACGTGCTTTGGTCAGATGAATCTGAAGTTGAATTATTTGGGCACAGTAACGGAAGACATGTTTGATGCAAATCAAAGACAGTATTTGAGCACAAGAACCTCACACCAACTGTGAAGCATGGGAATGGAAATGTCATGGTTTGGGGCTGCTTTGCTGCAGCAGGGCTTGGTCAGCTCACTATCATAGAATCCACTATGAATTCTTTATTGTATCAGAGGATGCTTGAGGAAAATATGAGACCATCTGTCCAAACATTTAAGCTGAAGCGGATGTGGACCATGCAACATGACAACGACCCAAAACATTCCAGTAAATCCCCGGAACGGAGAGTTCTGAAATGGCCACATCAGTCTGGATCTTAATCCTATTGAGATGCTGTGGGATGATTTGAAATGGTCTGTGCATGCAAGGGACCCCTCAAACATCACACAGCTGAAGGAATTCTGCATGGAGGAGTGGGAAAAACATTCTCCCACTTGATGTCAGAGACTGGTAGACAGTTATAGGAAATGTCTCACAGAGGTTATTTCAGCCAAAGGGGGAAATAGCAGGTATTAGAGCAGACCTGGGCATTGTACGGCCCGCGGGCAGTACAACGATTCTGATTCTGGCCGGCCCGCGAAAGATCGCATGATAATAAAAAAATATATATATATATATTTTTTTTTTCGAATTATCTTATGGGTGGACTAAAACCGCATTGCTTTTATTTTGAAACCCATTTATTCTCACAAATATTTTCAGTTGCTCATTTGGCCCCCTGGGAAAAAAATTATTGCCCACCCCTGTATTAGAGCATAGGGTGTCTTAACTTTTTCCTCTGTAGGAATTGGCATTGTTGTTGTTTTTTTTTTTGTAAAAAAAATAAAATAAAAGATAAAAGTTAAAATGTCATTGTTTTTTGTTCAATTACATCACCATTATCTACAGATATTGTTTGAAAGATGATGAAATATTGATATGTCCATAATGTCCTAAAAAATAACTACATATTCCAAGGGGCGTCCTAATTTTTTTCACATTACTGTATATCCAGAACATTCACTTGGCATTACACCCCATTTAGTACTGCACAGCTAACAATTGTGGGGGTAAAATTAAACATTAGGCTGGGTTTGTTTTAATTTTGTTATACACAAGTTACAATACATATCACATCCTGGACTCACTTACTTTTTGTACAGGACAGCATTCGGTTTCTTTAAGGCATACTGGGAGAAAACAAGCACACAGATTAAGTAAAAACAACTACTCTTAGTTATCGGCCTGCATACTTTGGGTTAAGTAACAAGGTTTAAATCAGAACACTTACAATATCCTTTAAGGCTTGAGTGACAGTCATATTGGCATTACCCCCTTTCATGATCATGGCGTTCTTTAGGTTCTCTGTAAGCTTGGGTGCTCTGTGGTCCAGGAAGCGCTTGGCACGCTTTGTCTTAGGTTTTCTGCAGAGACGGTCATTTATAAAGACACTTTAGCCATGGAAAACACAGTCACAGTGATGTCTGCATGCAGGGCCACCAACAAAACAACATAAGAGCAAAGGCTTTTTAACTTGCAATTACCACTTGGTTTATGAATGCCATATCTGTTGTGCTTAAGGAATGAGGTAGGTCTACAGTTGTTCTACGCTCACAGACAGCAATGATTATAAGTAATATTCATCACAAAATTGGTGTTTCATTATTTGAAAAATGTAACTGATAGTGGCTTTACGTGTCAGTGGCACTTGTCAGTTGTCTCATGCTGCCGAAACTAGCCTAGACAGCTAACAGTTAGCAACTGAGGTTGCTAGCTGTACACTACAGTAGTTCGCAGGTTTTAGTTTATAGTCGTTGACCGCATTCTGGATTAAGTACATTGGTTGCCAAAATCAATAAATCCATCAAACTTACACTACTCCGTCCAGTTGTGTCATTTTGGCGGCTGTAGCTACTCGTGTGTTCTGCTGCTTGCTCTGGAAGTTCTCCACGTGAATTTAGCAGCGGAAAACACGTCGCTGGTAGAATGACAACACTCTGGTCGCAGATACATATACGTCACATCCGTCGTTTAAGTATTCAGCTACAACCATAATGGTAGTTCCCTACTTGCTGTCGTCTATTTTCTGGTACCCACAAACGATGTTCTAGTGTTTCATTTATAAAGTAGGCCTATCTACTACGTTAGTATAGTATGTATGGAAAAAAATTAAAGAAAATTGCAAAGCTTTTACAAAGCAATATTGTAGTTGCACGTTTTGACCAGTAGATGTCCACACCCGACTTTCCATGCGTCCATGGATTTATCTGCATTAAATCTACTAGTTGAATGAATGGTCTTTATTGTCATTAATATAGTACAGGTACCATACAACGAAATTTGGGAGGGGGGCTCCCCTGGTGCTAGGAAAAAAATACTAAAAACAAGAAGGGAAAAGAGCTGGTTTACATAAATAAAGTCTATATACACTATCCACTATACTATACTATACAAACAAAACACTGTGCTGTACTCTATGCTATGCTATAAATATCCTAACTATTATGTTTGTGTTGTGCTAAGAAACGTAGATCCACACGGGTATACAAACTGAGCTCCGTTTACTTGCCATGTGCCATTCATTCTGACAACACACACACACCGTCGTAAAGCTCTAACAGACGTACGTAACGTGACGTCGTAAAGGGCAACAAAGTGCTGCAAAGACAATGACACAGTCGTACATAACATTTCCCCCCCCTTTCCAAAACTCAAACAACTAAAGTAACAGTCAAACAGGAGTAGGGCCTGAAGGCCTATGTGTGAAATTTAGTGACATAGTCCTGGAGGTGTGCAGGGCGAGCCCGTTCCCGCTGTGGCCTATCGACCTCCCCCCTGGGCTGTGACCCTGCGAGGAAGCCAGGGTTAGGTGGAGGAGGGTGAGGAAGAGGAACAGCAGGTAGAGGCTGAGCGGGTGGAGGCCACATAGGCAGTGGCTGCGGCGGAGCCTGGGGCGGCCTAGCTGCCCTTAGCAGTACAGGACTCGAGGCCTTTGAGACAGTTCTATCTGTCTCTGCTGCACCGGCTGCTGGCAGCAGTGTGGCCATGGCAGGCCCAGGAGGACCAGGCACCCTCCGCAGTCGGCTGGCGTGCCAGCGGGATCCGTCGCTCAGCAGGAACGTGGCTGGCCCCAGCTGACGTGTCACCTGAAGGGGCTGAGACCAGAAAGATGCCATCTTGTTATGTCGCTGGGGCCTACGGGCCCGAACCCAGTCGGACACCTTGATGGTGGTGGTCTTTACTCCACGTTTCTTGTCGAAGCGTCGCTTCATCTCCCCCTGATGTGTGGCCACTGCTGCTTGAGCAGCATCTCGGGTGCTGCCTGCTGCAGGTGTCACTGCATCCCGGGACCTGAGTCTGTTCAGTGGCAAGTCCATCTCACGGCCAAGCATGAGGGATGCTGGAGAGGTCTGCGTTGTTGCATGCTGACTAGCTCTGTAGTGCAACAGTGTTTGGTTGAGTGCGGCCTGGAATGTGCACCCCTGGAACAGATGTGCTCGGATCCCATTTTTAAGGCTTTGGTTGAAACGTTCCACCCCCCCGTTGGCCTGAGGGTGGAAGTATGCCGTGCGGATGTGCTTGATCCCCTTGGTGCGGAGGAAGTCCGAGAACTCTGCTGAGATGAACTGGGGCCCATTATCTGTGGTGATGGTGAGTGGCAGACCCCATCTAGCAAACAGGCCATCCAGGATGTCAATAATGGTCCGTGTTGTGACCGTTCCTGCTGGGACCACTTCAGGCCATTTGGAGTGGAGGTCGTATGCCACCACCAGAAAGCGTTGGTGGTGCGGGACCCCTCGGCCATGGATCTCTCCACAGATATCAAGCTGGAGATGCTCCCATGGGCGGGGCGGCCACGGGGTAGGCTGCAGGGGTGTTGAGGCTGGCAACCCACTTTTCCCGCTGAGCAGACATGGTGCACAGTTCTTGACCATTGTTTCGATGTCACGGTCGATGCCTGGCCACCACACCAGGTCGCGGCATCGTTGCTTGACCCTCACTATGCCCAAATGACCTTCGTGCGCCATGGACATGACACGCAGGCCACTTGGGATCACAGTGCAGAGGCCCCTGGAGACACAGACGTCCCCCCAGCATGAGAGTTCGTGCCGTACTCTAGCGAACGGGGCCAGATCCTCCGGCACCCGTGATGGCCATCCGGTGCGTATGTAGGTGCGCAGGGTGGATAGCAAAGGGTCCTGTTCCGATTCCCGCTGCAGCTCCTCTAGTGACACTGCTGTCTGCAGGGGCCCATGCAACATCTGGATGAGCTCTGGCTCTGTGTCGTCATCCGGAGAGACAGTTGGGGTGGGGGCCTCGATAGACCGAGAGAGGAGGTCGGCCACTACGTTGTCCCTCCCCGGGGTGAACCTGAGCTGGTAGTCATACTGCCTGAGCCGCTCCCCCCACCTGTGCAAACGGAGAGGCCTGTGCCCACTGCCTGAGGCTGACAGCAGTGTGGTCAGGGCCTGGTGGTCTGTACGGAGGGTGAACCGCCGGCCGTATAGATAGAGGTGCCACCTCTCACATGCCCAGACACAGGCTAGAGCTTCGCGTTCGCCGACTGAATACCTCTGTTCGGTGGGGCTAAGAGCCCTGGAGGCAAAGGCAACTGGCCGCTCGACGCCGTCCTGAACCTGTGAGAGCACGGCGCCCACCGCCCCGGCTGAGGCGTCACAGGTGACGAGGGTAGGGCTGGACGGGTCAAAGTGGGCCAGGATGGGGGTTGTGGTGAGCTGGATCTTCAGCGAGTGGAACGCCCTTGAGCATGCTGCAGTCCACTTCCATGGCTCCTCTTTCTTGAGCAGTTGGCGAAGGGGAGCTGTGGTCTGAGAGTAGTGGGGCAGGAACCGTAGGTAATAAGCTGTCATGCCCAGGAATGAGGCTACTTGGGAAGCAGAGGTGGGCTCCGGAATCCGGTGTATGGCGTCGACATTGGACAGGAGAGGTGTGATGCCCTTTGCTGTGAGGCGAAACCCCACAAAGTCGATGGCGGTAGCGGCGAAGGAGCATTTCTCTGTGTTCAGGGTCAGATTATTGTCCAGGAGGGCTGCAAACACCCTGTGAAGCCGCTCGTTGTGTGTTGGCACATCTGGGGCATGGACCACGATGTCATCCAAGAACACCGCGACCCCAGGGATACCAGCAAGGATGGTGGTCATGACCTTCTGGAAGCAGCTGGGGGCGGAGCTAAGCCCGAAAGGCATTCGGGTGTACCGGAAGACCCCAGCGTGCGATACAAAGGTTGTCAAGTCTCTGCTGGCTGGGTGGAGGGGAACCTGGAGATAGCCCTGGCGCAGGTCGAGCTTTGTGAAAACCGTGGAGCCGTAGAAGTGGGTGGTCAGCTCCTCTGAGGTAGGCAAGGGATATTTATCTGGAATCACCGCCTTGTTGACAGACCGCAGGTCCACACAGACTCTCAACCCCCCTGACTTTTTCTTAGCGATGACCAGGTTTGAAATCCAGGGGGCGGCGTTGACCGGCTCGATGATGCCTGCCTGCGGCAGCATGTTGAGTTCCTTTGTGACATCATCCCTCAGAGCGAGAGGGATCCGGCGCAGGGGCTGCATGACTGGTGACACCTCTGTGTTCACCAGGGGTCTGTGTGTGAAGGCTGTGAGGCAACCCAGTCCATCGAACAGCGCTGGCCATTTCTGCTCCCAGGTGGAGGTGACATGTTGAATGGCTGACCCACTGTCGTCATGCAGTGTGAATCCCAGGCCCGTGAACAGGTCGAGGCCCAGCAGATTGGCACCCCGCTTAGCGATGTGGAATGGGAATGCAGACATGTGCTTAGATCCATAGTGCACTGGTACCTGAAGGATGCCCACAATCTCTATCTTAGAGCTATCATATCCGCACAGAGGAGTGGAGGGCTGCTGCAATGGCAGGTGGGCAAAGAATTTGTTGTAGGTGCTGAGATTGAGAAGAGACGCAGCCGCGCCTGTATCCAGTAACAAGGGAAGGCTGACCTCACCCAGCTGCACTGTGCATGTTTTAAAGCTCACATGGTTTGTAGACACAGTTCTAATTTCAGTATGGTCGCTGCGAGTTGAGCGGGGTCTGGACTGTGGGGGATGAGCCGCAGGAGCAGACCTGCACACTTTAGCAAAATGGTTGGGCTTCAAACAGTTCCTGCATGTCTGCCCTCGAGCTGGGCAGTTAGGAGCCCGTGCATTGTGTGAGCTAGCCCCACAGTTATTACAGCTATCAGAGCTACTTGTGTTCCCCTGTCTGCGAGCTTGCTGCACTGGGAACCACGCATCTGTGTCCTCTTGGCTGTCCTGGTAGGCAGGCTGAAGCTGTTGCGTGAGTGAGGCCGTGGGGGCGGAGTCGGAGCGTGAGCTGGCAGTCAGCATGCTAGTACACTGTAAAGCTGATTCTACCTGCATGGCTTTAGCTAGAGCATCATCTAGTGTTAGCTCATCTGGCTCCAAAAGTAATTTCTCCCTGATTTTCTCACACAATGTCCCTTCAATAAGCTGATCCCGTACGATTTGATCGTGAATCACCCCGTAGTTGCATTTTCGCGCCAGATCCCTGAGATCGGTCACGTAGCTCAGAACAGACTCACCGGGGCGTTGAAGCCGTTTTCGTAGCTTGTACCGCCGGAGAAGCACCCGTTGTTTGCCGGCAAAGTGATTAGTGAGGAGAGCGACAGCTTCCTCGTAGGTCTCAGCGCAGCCGAGGGCTCGGAATATCCTCTGACCCTCCGTACCGAGACAGTGACGGAGCAGCGCCATTTTCCGCTTGTCGGACATTTCTGTGAAGTCCATGGCGTCTAGGTAGACAGTAAAGTCATCCAGCCATCCTTCCCACGGAATCGGAGGCTCGCCGGGCAGAGACAAGAAAGGTGCCGGTGGTGGCAAAGTAAATTCAGCCATCTTCGTCGCCAATATTATGTTTGTGTTGTGCTAAGAAACGTAGATCCACACGGGTATACAAACTGAGCTCCGTTTACTTGCCATGTGCCATTCATTCTGACAACACACACACACACCGTCGTAAAGCTCTAACAAGGGCAACAAAGTGCTGCAAAGACAATGACACTGTCGTACATAACACTAACATTTCCTATCTCTGAACCTTATGTACCCGAGGGTTGTCATATTGCACATAGAATTATTGCACATTCATTTAAAGTGTCGCAGTTTGCACGTTTGAAATGTTCACAGTTGTGTTTCAGTATTGCACTTGATTACAATCTAGTAGCTGCCATCAAATTGTCTAGATTGTCCAGGGCCTAGAACCTAGGTCTTTGCTGTGTTCAGGGCCTGAATGGCCCTAGGGTAGAAGCTGAGCTTCAGTCTGTTTGTCCTTGCGGACATGGTCCTGAACCGCCTGCCCGAGGGCAGCCGAACAAAGTGTTCGTCCCAGGGTGGGATGGGTCTCTGGAGATCTTGGAGTTGACACAGTGTACCTTTATTTCACAGTGTACTATGATTTCATCATCAGGTGACCTTTTCACACAGCTTATTGTCATATTTTGGTTATACCCTTGCCATCAGGGGCGCCGCTAGGGGGTGGTAAGTTAGGACGATTCTAAGGGCCCAGCACTGACAGGGGCCCATGAGAATCTTTAAAAAAAATAAAAAATAAAATAATAATATTTAAAAATATTATTATTATTATTATTATTATCATAAGGACGTTAATGTAGCCGAATTCTAATTATAATTATATGTATTAAAAAAAGTCACAAAAGAAACAAACTGGAGTTTTGTTTCTATGTTTAACAAAATTAAGCCTTATTATTTACCCCTCTCTTTATTCATTGCATGGTTCAGTCCACCGCACACGAGCTGCTAGACTAGAGGAACGTTACCGCAAATATTCTGACAAGGTTTCCATGACCAACATGTCCTGCTGTAGTATGTGTGTGGGACAGATGGAGGACAGCCAGATTGGAAATGCATCAAATGTACGTGTGCGTGCGTGGACGATGTCGTGAAAGGCAAAGTCAAAGTCAGGGTCACAAAAGAGAAAAGTAAAAAAATCACTAAAAACAGTGGTTTAGTGATCTAATCACTGCGTGGATGATCTAGTTAGCTCACTATAGCTAATTAACATTAACTTCAAGTATAGTTAACTTACAGTGCACTGTCAGTATAATTTCAGTTAAATGTATGAGATGAGTGCAATTTTGGTCCAAATATTATTAGGTTATTAGAGCTCAGTGAATTTGTATCCAGCAGCTATGCACTTTTGCTATAGCTAGCTAGTATAATGTTACATGCACAGATGCAGCCTCCCAGTTGAAGGAGAAGGAGGTGAGCAGTAGGAGTTTGGGGTTAACAAACAGATTTAGAATATTTTAATGTATGCTGCATTACCATGCAAGCATTGAATACAACTTTAGCTAATATTCATATTTAGTTAATAGTTCTTCCAGTAATTGCAATAACATTGACCACTGGCATCTTAATAATATTGTTAGCTAGCTAGATAACATTTAAGTTAGCTAATCTGGTGTAATGTATGTATTATTATGTTAATACTATTATAGGACATATTATGAATTATGTACCTATGGATACTCCATGCCAGGGCCCTCTTCAAGCAAGGCAGCCAGAGAGGAGAGCAGAGGTGGGGGGGTAGTGGTGGTCTAGTGGATAGTGAGTTGGACTTGTTATCGGAAGGTTGTGAGTTCAAATCCCGCCTGAAACCTCACCACTACTAGTGTGCCCTTGAGTAAGGCACTTAGCCTTCAGTTACTCCAGGGGGAATGTCCCTGTAATTCGTAATTGTTTGGATTAAAAGCGTCTGCTAAATGGCAAAATTAATTAAAATTAAAAAATTTAAGAGGTAAAGAGGCAGAAGAAGAAGAGCAAGAAGTAACAAAGGACAATGACAGCAGCACAGCAAGTTGGCTTCATCACTAGATTTCAAGGATCTTATTAAATATTTTGCTACTAAGAAGGCCCAGCGTTTAGCTTTGATTTGATTTGATCTCTTTACTCCTATCTTGAATCGTTGTGCATTAGGCTAGATATAGTTTTTAGCTCTCCAGGTATACTATTCCACAGTACTGCCGCAGTGTAAAAATAAAAATCTTCCCATTTCACTATTCAATTTCGCTGGCACCATGTCTGTGTTGCTCCCTCTTGTATAACTTAAGACACGTTTGTCTTTGTGTGAAACAAGCAATGCTGAGTCAGTAAATATCTCTCTGCTGTAATTCTTCATGGATCTAATCCTGACAGTATTATGGCCAACTGGTCTTTACAAGATCTACATTTATTTAGACACAATACCACCCCATTAAAATTATATTTTTTACTTTTTGTGTGATTTATACTTTTATAATTGGGTTCCAATCTTCATTTAATTATACTTTTGTCCTTGTGTTGTTCAAGTCTTAATTTAATAAGTTAAAGAATGTTGAGATTTCTTTGCTGAATTGTTGATTCCTGTATTAACTGTAATTTTAAATTACATTTACAAAAGATGTCCATCATTGGATTTCTTGCAGTGCATCAATAGTTCATCAACTTCAACTGGGTTTAGGTTGATGGGTGGTTTAGGTGGGGGGGCCCAAAATGATATTCTGTCATGGGGCCCAGAATCTCTAGCGGCGCCCCTGCTTGCCATACACAGTTAAGTGAAACAATCTGCAATATCCAACAAATTAATGTATCCTGTCCACTGTCCCCCTTGAAAGGTAAAACAGCAAAAACCTGTATTGTATCTACCTATTTGCTAATACATTACTTAATGATAATACAGCACAACAATTATTATTTAGTATATTATTAGTAGTATAAAACAACAATATAAAATACTATTCTAACCATACATTATTATAAAGCAACATGTGTAGTAGGCGTAGCCTAGTTTATGTAGTGGGTCCCTGCCACGACACACTCAACTAACCAATGATGCATGAAACTTGTAATGCAAATTTCCCATTCTGGTAGTTTCTCTTAGGCTTGACCTCTATAAAAAAAATAAAAAAGCATGTACAGCATAATTATGTAAAGCCTGACTCCTGACCAAATTTTAGGTGATATAGTCAACTGATTCTGGTAGTGGAAAGGCTTATCTGAAACTACAACTTTTTTTTCTTCAGTCAATGCCACAAGCATGTTGCAAAATGTGAAATCTCTTATCAGTTACGTTGTCAAACCACTCCTTGGTTAGATTACCTGTATCTCACTCATCAAGAACTTCTAACGCTTTAATGAAACTAGCTGCATCAATGAGGCATTCTTAAATGGTAAATGTTTAAATGCTTAGAGGGGACATCAGGTACAACAGAGAGCCTCTTTACCAGGACTATTAGTTATATGTACAGTTGATTGTAGTAGTTTACTCCTTCTGTCTCCATTCACTGGTACAATATTTACACTGGGTGGATTGGATTCTCTACAGTTCAGTGGTTGGTTATAAAGACACAGTGGATAATTAACTACAGCACTCATGTTGACATGTTACACCCATGGCTCGTAGTCACACAAAATCACACAGAGGAAAGAGCAATCTTTTTTTTTTATTAAAGCATCAAGCTCGTAGTACAGATATATTTAGCACATCTTGACAATCCAAAGAATAGCAAAAGAATTAGAACAGCAAAGTTTCCCTTCAGTACATCCTGATACATCCTGCAATTGCACCCGCTCTCACATTCGGGGAGGCTTGGACTTTCCCTTCCCTTAAACCCCTTTATGAGATTCAAGAGTAAGGTCAGAACAAAATACACGATCGAATTTGCTTCCAAAGGTCACCCATTAACTTCAGAACAAAGATGTTTGGAACACTGGTTTTACAACAAAACAGTTGGGACAAATAAAGAACAAAAAATGATTGGTCCAGCAAAAATGCATTCCTTACAAAAATGTTTTGTAAAAATATTACTATTAACCTGCAAAAAATGCATTTGAGTTTATAATATATATATATATATATATATATAAAAATAAAAAAAATAAAAATAATGTTCCAAACCACCAACAGGACTACCCACTACTCAGATGTTCACGTCTAAATAGGACAATCCAAAAACAGTTGCCGTTAGTTACCTCTGTTTGTGAGCAGTGCTGGTGCAAATGTAATGTTTACTTCAGCTCCTATAACACTGAGAAGGCAGATCACCACAGGCATCCGAGTCATAACATTTCAGGTAAGGACACCAAGCAAAGGTTGGTCCTCAGGAAAAAATAAGAAACCACTCCAAAACCCACAACAGACATGGAGGGAAGCCATTCCAATTGTCAACTTTGCCTAAGGTCCTAACATGAAAGGCATAATTCACTCTACTGGTCCACTCGTAACATTAGTTTTAGGAAGCCCAATTTTTCTGCCATCAAGTGATCCACATACTTCAGTGTTACACAAGCCATCCGAAACAGCTTGATGTTTTCTTCATTCTCAACATTTTGGTGGAAAAGCCCAGGATAGAATCCTCAGTGCTGAAGGCAGGTCATGACTGCAGTCTTAAATGCAGTTAGGAGAGAAAAAAAAAGAAAAGAAAAAAGAACAAACGTTTCCCATCCGCTCCAGCTCTGTCAGCAAATTCAACTCAATCTGCATTCTCTGGCAGGGGAAGCATCATGAACATCACTGAGCAGCCAATGGAGATGATGATCCTCAACATTCTATCAAAACCGTTATCAAATTACAAACCATACCTGTACACCAACTGTAGAGATTAGGACCTGCCTTGAGCACTGTAAGGGAGGAAAAGTACAAACAAATAATCCCATCCCAAAGGGGAAGAGTCTCCAACCTGTCTCAATAAAACATCATCAGGATGCCTCAGTCTCATCTACATTTTTAGCTGATAAAACATGAGGAAGGTGAAGCACATTGATCTACTTACACATGAGGAACAGATTGCAGCACACTACACTGTCAAGCAATACAGCACTAGTAGTCACATGCACCAGTGTCACAGGATTTTTCCCTCACTGAACAAAGGGCATTGATGGTACTCCAAAAAACTGCAATGGAGTCACATTTTAGACCAATTCACTGCAAAAACGTCTGCGCACAATAAAATTAATAAAATGGCAGTTTATGCAACAGTTATGTGTGGAATGATCCGGGATCAGCCTGGCATGCTCAGATTGGTGGGCCTCTATTGTGTGCTTACCGATGTCTGTATAGATGGGGAAAGAGAGAGAGGATGTACATTGTTTAGAAAAAGAAAAATGCTTTGCTGGGCAACCGCTGCACTAAGCAAAGTGTCTGATTCATTATTTCCCATTCAGGGCCACACGGTGCAGCCAGGAGAGCCACTATGTCAAGCATGGTTCTGGGGCCAGGGGAGACCTGCTGGGGCCCGGGGACAATGGCTGACATGCTGGACGGCAGAGGGGCATTGTTCTGACCCACACCACAGCTACCTAAAGGGACTGGGTCTCCTTGAGTCATATACATTCTGATAAAGCCCTCATCGAGCTCCTCTCTATGGGGACCTGTACATTCAAAGTTGGGACAGCTTCTTTTTTCTTTTTTTGCTTGGCTGCTCTACATTCAGTTGACTATTTTTTATTTTCATCTAATTCATATGAACGCATACATTTAGAGTGCGTAAATAACTGGGAATTTCAAGTACCAGAGGCTTCCTGTTGGTACAGCATACTGTAAAAGGAGCCTGGGTAAAAGTGTACATTTAGACATTCCAAACACTGAAGCAACTGTACAGTACATCTTAAATGACTTACTCTATATGAATACTGTTGCCTGGGACTAAAACTGAAAAGCAAGTCTATTTGTAGACACATTCAAAGGCTAAATGATTGTCGAGGTGGAGAAGCATGGCTGAGTGAACAGAGGCATTCTGACCCAATTACAGCACTGCTTTAAAACCTCACAAAGCAGGAATTCCTTTGGCTCCAGTGCCGCTTACAGCCATGTGCAACCAAATCACTTTGACCCCCCCCTCAGCCTCCATCCATTCCTCTGGTAGTGTAACACTAACATTAAGTATGGCAATTCTTTTTAAACATGGAATTAATGGAATATCTTCTGACATTAACTTGACAACAATGTTATGGCATGAATATCAACTGCAGATATCAACTCAATGAGACCACAAATTAATTTAGACTTTTAAAAAAGACAAAAAGGTTGGCCTTATTATTTCATACCAAGGTGTGTGCTTGGGTCAGCTATAAAACACGGTGTGTTCTTAAAGTGCACTCGGAAAGGTCAAAAACAAAAATTATGCGCACGT
Source organism: Nansenia antarctica (assembly GCF_963989245.1). NCBI lineage: Eukaryota > Metazoa > Chordata > Actinopteri > Argentiniformes > Microstomatidae > Nansenia > Nansenia antarctica. Next base: position 56,208,109 of record NC_137688.1, on the reverse strand, counting down.
GCAACAGGTCAAATGAAGCAGCAAATCAGTGCGAGAGAATGGTGGGGGTTTGGATTTTTTACTAGGACAGTGGAACGGTAAGCTCATCACAGAGGCGGACTCATCTGAGCACGCCAGGACCCTGGCCTAGTGGGCACGAAAGCCCTGTCTGTGGGGAATGAGGGGGGAGACCTGCAGGAAAGGGACGCTGCACTGGGTGCGCGGGGCACGGGTGGACAGCCTCAAACAGAGCGTGTTTAATTCCTCTACATGCACTTCAAGATCACAGCAAGAGTGAGCTAGAATATCTAAACAGAGAAAAGAGCTTTCATGCAAGAGTTCTAAGTCATAGGTACAACAATGCATACAATTCAAACTGGAGGTTAAACTAGGGCCCGTGGGCTCTTCAGAGCCAAGAGATCCTGAACAATGGCAGCAGAGAGGGAGGGGCCCCTCTGCTAGGGAAGAACCACGGCCGCTGAGGAGGAGCCCCACACGACCGCCTTTCTTTTTACGTTTCTTTTTCATTCTTGATGATCAACTCTGCTGGTTCTGCTGACGATTCTTGGCATAACTGGTAAAGACAAAATTGTAATCGTTGAATTGGGCCAACTGGCGGTCGAGGCGCTTGTACCCCTCAAGTTTCTGGGCGGAAGAAAAGACACTGCGACATTTTGAGCTCTGCAGGAGAAAAAGATGGGGGGAAGAAAAAAAACGCCATCAAAGAAAGGTTGTTTACATTGAAGATTCCAAGTACAGTCAGGATCTGACATTTAGAATTGGAATAAAATGAAGAACTTGTAACCCTCATTTGAACATCGACCCACCTGATTAACAAAAAGCGTAGTCACAAATTTTCCTGGCTTGAAGACGTCCACTACCTTCCTGATCAAATCATCGTAGGATGTCTGGGAGAGGTTGGTCTCGAAGCTGACGTAGGAGAACTCTGGCTCTGGAGTGATGTGGATGGTCCAGTAACTTCCCTGTGGGAAAAACAGAAGGAAGATGTTCAGAGGTGAAGGTGTTCAGAGGTGAAGGTGTGGGACAAACAGAAGGAAGATGTTCAGAGGTGAAGATGTGGGACAAACAGAAGGAAGATGTCCAGAGGTGAAGATGTTCAGAGGAGGCTTTTCAGGTGCCACGAGAGTCGACAAGACATCGGCAGAATCCACTTACGTCAGTCTTCATTCCATTCATGGAGTATCCACAAGGGTTGAACATTGTGGCGTCAATCACAGAACCTAGTATCAGGTCACGAATTCCACTCATCTGAGAAAACAGAGACAGAAAAAAAATCTATAAAGTACTCAGTATATATATCAGTGATGTGCTCTATAAAAACGCAGCAGAAAGTAAATATACGATGAACCACTCAAAACCCCAACTTGATCCAAGGAAGGAATAATTGTATGATTTATGTCTTCCGGAAATGAATCAAGACAATTTATCAGTGTTGATGATAGCGTGATCTGGGCAGCCACTACAGTACTTGACAGTGCCCATGAGTGGACCCCCCCCCCCCCTCTTAAGAAAATGATTATGTACTAATGATGCCATTAGTTAATTAGTGGTCCTTACACGAGTGACATCATTTGCGGAAACACCGTCTTTCATGTAGAACTGGTCCATAATTGCTGGCTCAAGGTCACTCATCAGAATTTCCAGCGTCTGATCCGCATGCTTGTTCTCCCAGAACTCAGGCAAATCCAGAGTAAACAGGTACCTGGGGGTAAATAGCAAAACATGACGTATATACACAGCAGTTCTAGACAAAGCAAAATCGTTCTCAATGGCAATATACCCACTCCTCAGCATCAGTCACCATTCATAGAACGCAGTTTTAATTAAAAGTCTTCATATAATCTCACCAGCAATCAGAATTCAAACGTCCCATGCAGTAGGCTGCTCCATCTGGAAAAGAGGAGGGCAACATTTAATTTTCTCAATTCATGTACCAATATCTCATATCCTCCTCACTGACTCCTCTCACCATGGCACGCGGAGTGACTCTTACAGCCTTTCACTTCAATGCAATATGTGACTGAACAGTTTGGGAATTCAACTGAGCATTAGACATTGACTTACTTGGGAAAATCTGGCTGAGAAATTCCACTTCCTCCTGGAAGTTCCGATGAGGGAACTCCTGATGGGTGGGCTTCATGAAGTTCTTGCGAGAATAGAAGAAATTCTGTGGGTGTTGGAGAGAGATTGGATTAGATGAGGTTTCATACCTTTTCCCCCGAGAGCAGTAACACATGATCATTCTCCCAAACAAAAACAGGACATAATACATAAACAATACTGCATATGACCATAAGCTGATATTACAATCATATTGGTTTAATGGAACATGTAGAAGTCACATGGTTGCTTGTGTCATACTAACCTCGATGGCATCAAAGCCACAGTACTCCCTGGCGAGTTCCAGCAGAGGCATCAGTGCTTGCAGTAAGAGGGTGGTTCCACATGTCTTCAAAATGAAACGTCTCTTGGAGACAAACATGCTACTCTCACTGAGGGCAGAAAGGGGACAAGTGGAGACAAATTAGAAGATGACAAACATATGAACAAAAATGTAAAGTTATTTTTCCATATTTTTCTTTTTATTGTGATAGAGATAGTAGAGATATGACAGGAAGTATGGGAGAGAGAGAGAAGGGATGACATGCAGGATATGTCCGCGGCCGGAATCGAACCGGGAACCCTGCGGTTACATGGTCAACGCTTAGTCCCCTACGCCACCTAAGCGCCCCTACATATGAACATTTTTGAGAGAGTCTAGTAAAGGTATGGGCTAGGCTCTCAGCTCTCAGGTTGTAGGACTTCGGTCGAGTGTTTAGTGACGACCGCTAGGGTTGGGTACCGAAAATCGGTACCGGTAGGTACCGGTTACTTTACATTCGGTATGTACCCGTACCGAATCGCAAAGGAGATTTCGGTTCCTCATTTCGGTACTTTTCACACACAAAAAAAATCTTCCCCTGGTGTCCGGTGTCATGCAACAGTCAACCACACGTGACTTGAGTCGTGACGTGAGTGACATCGCCTGTTTCCAATTTCCAATCAGTGCGTGCGTGGTAGTGAGGTGAGCAGTTGTGTTGAGAAGAAGAAGAGTGAGTTTATAGTAAGTGTAGTAATATAGTTAGTGATTGTATTATTGTATTGATATTATTATCATCATAATAATCATAATCATATTATCTAATTTCGCTAGCTAGCCTAGCTACGAGGTCACCGAGAATGCCGAAGACCGCAATGAAGCGTTCTAAAGTGTGGCTGCATTTCACCCGACTCGATGAAAACAACGCGAAGTGCTCAAAATGTTTTAAATCATTCGTGTGTAAAGCAGGCAACACATCGAACTTGATGAAACACCTGACAACGCACGCGATACATTTAAGGGTAGAAGGGTGCTCCGTGTTTGACAGCTTGCGCAAGTTCACCCGCCCTTCGGCTGAGCAGCAAGCACCTCCGGAGAGGGGGAGGCGGAGATCGCCATTCCCATTGAGGATGATGATGACAGCATTTCCTCAGGTTAGTAATAATGTTTCCGTTTATTTATTTAAAGAGGGGGACAGTGGACATTCGCCCTCTATGATTTCTTGTTTTGTTTTATTTAACCAGGAAAGGGACGGGGGATTGAGAGATTAAACATGCAGGTAGGTAGGCCCAGGATGGATGGTGTTAGCTGGACTGGGGGAGGGGGAGTAGGGTGAGGGGTGTGTGGAGGTCAGGCAGACCGTCTGATCCGCACCCAAGCGACCCCAGGTGTCGTTATGTGGTACAGCATTCAAGAGGGTCCTATCCAAGACAGGCAGCAGCAAATATTTAGCTACAGTCAGTAACATTATTTAACCTATGTTTATATTGTTGGCTCAACAATGTAACTGTGGTTGTAGGTGTAACTGTGGTTGTAGGAGTAACTGTGGTTGTAACTGTGGTTGTAGGTGTAACTGTGGTTGTAACTGTGGTTGTAGGTGTAACTGTGGTTGTAACTGTGGTTGTAACTGTGGTTGTAGGTGTAACTGTGGTTGTAACTGTGGTTGTAGGTGTAACTGTGGTTGTAGGTGTAACTGTGGTTGTAACTGTGGTTGTAGGTGTAACTGTGGTTGTAGGAGTAACTGTGGTTGTAGGTGTAACTGTGGTTGTAACTGTGGTTGTAGGTGTAACTGTGGTTGTAACTGTGGTTGTAGGTGTAACTGTGGTTGTAGGTGTAACTGTGGTTGTAGGTGTAACTGTGGTTGTAACTGTGGTTGTAACTGTGGTTGTAGGTGTAACTGTGGTTGTAGGTGTAACTGTGGTTGTAACTGTGGTTGTAGGTGTAACTGTGGTTGTAACTGTGGTTGTAGGTGTAACTGTGGTTGTAACTGTGGTTGTAGGTGTAACTGTGGTTGTAGGTGTAACTGTGGTTGTAGGTGTAACTGTGGTTGTAACTGTGGTTGTAGGTGTAACTGTGGTTGTAGGAGTAACTGTGGTTGTAGGTGTAACTGTGGTTGTAGGTGTAACTGTGGTTGTAGGTGTAACTGTGGTTGTAGGTGTAACTGTGGTTGTAGGTGTAACTGTGGTTGTAGGAGTAACTGTGGTTATTGTGCCTCAGCAATAAAAAAGTGAAAAGCTGTTTAATGTTGTCGACCGTGTTATTATTATTATTATATATATATATTATATATATATTTTTAAAAAAATCAAAAGTACCGAATTAAGTACCGTTTTGGTACCGGTACCGTTTTTAAAGTATCGGTTAGTAACCGGTACCGGATAAAACCCAAACGATACCCAACCCTAACGACCGCTGGACTGTCTTGTTTAGACTCCATGCAGACGATGACAAGCGGCCGTGACCTGGATTTCTCCTGCTGATCGCTAGCCTGCCACCAGCTCTAGAGAAGGCATGCCTAATTACCAGATGCTATAAACAGCTTATCTTAGTCCCCTTTGAGCAAGCATACCCTTTCTAAAGCAGTCAGGGAAAGGGCCTCGGCCAACACTTGTGGGACCTGCAATTGTTGTTTACAACGACCAGACTCCAAACCCACATGATTACATTCCTCCATGAAAAAAAAAAATCTGTCTTATTAGTCATCACATGGCGTCTAACAGGCTTCCTCTGACTGGTTTCCGAGGAGTAGCCCCCTGCCAGGGTTCCCTCCCTGCCAGACACTCCCCTACCCAGTGGGCAGGTAGGAGTTGTCAGCGTAAAATGTACACAACGCCTATCTAGGTCATATTCAGTTGGTTGCAACATTCAAGAATGTCGCATATAAACCCTTCTTGGTCAGAGATGACGGTTCCCTATTCTACAGGACAGAAGGAATGCGTGTTTTTCTCTATAACATATTTCCATCTGAAGATTCTGTAGCCGGCTGAATGCGACGTCCCTGCTCTACAGCAAGGCAGACAAAACAAGAGATCCATCTCAAGGGCCGTCTGTTCTGACTCAGCGCTAAAGGCGTTCCCAAGCCAATAGTGACATCACCATCCCCGCCCCTCAACTACTCAGCCCTCTTAATATCAGCCCAGCAGCTAGACAGTTGATCCTCCCCCTCAATCTCCCCCGTCATAATAATCCGCACTGCATTGTGTGGATCGGACGGAATGGAGACTTCCCACAGTCCAAACACCGTCCCCCACCCAGAGGAGCCTGGTGGAGGCTGAAATCAAAGGATGGTCTCATTGTAATGCATGGAATGAAATGAGGAATGGTAGGAAGGGCACTGGTAATAAGGATTAGGTGGATGACGGTCTTGTTGTTGACGGACACGGGTGTCACACAGGGGTCAGGCTCTTGGCTCACTGTCAAGAGGATGACACCTAGAAACCTGTGCTTGTGTGGGCTAGCAGGGATGAACATTACATGGTTTACTTTCCCCTGCCTCATCTGATAAGACTCGGGTCAACTAGCCATCCAGAATAGAGCCAGAGAGAAACCAAAGCTCTCTCGTCACCCCTGGGGAGAGACCGGTTTCCATGCAGCTTACTGGAGCAGACCTGTCTAAATCCTGCTCTCTAATCTGGTCGGAAAAGGAGAAAGAGATGAGCCAAGGTGACAGTGGTGCAAGGATGCAGTACAGTCAGTACAACTCACCTGAGTATATAAGCTTCCTGCTTGTCAGTCTTTGTCACACTAATGATCAAACAATGCACATTCTCTAGAAGTTTGTCCCACTCAAACCTGAAAGACAAGAAGATGTGTTTAGGATGATGCAACCCACTAACCTAGATTTTGCTTGTTTACATTTAGCATAATAGAAGCAATTACTGATATTCAAATTCCATTGCTAGAAGAGACTAAATAAATAACATTATTCTCAATTAACGTTAATAAAGAAATACAAAATAAGGGGACATTAACAACAGGTCAATACAAAATGTGGTTGGTCGGTAAATAAATAGATTGCAAGTCATTTGGAACCTGAGGCCAATCAATGGTGTGTGACAAACTAAATTCCACAATGGTTTCAACAAATTCACGGTTCATTTTTTGACAAAGAAATGTTTCAGGCTGGCAGTAGGAAAATGCAATGGGCAGAACATCCCCAGTATACTCAGGGTTTGGTTTTGAAACTGATCCAGAGCCCTGGCACTCGCAGCCTGGCATAGTGCAGCCAGAACGCTGGTGCTGAGGCTCTCTCTGGCAAACACTATAGCTTTCTGCTCAACAATTGAGCAGCAGACTGCTCCCTTCCACCCCCCCGCCCCCCCGCCCACCCCAGCAACCCCTCCTCCTGCATTCACCACTCAAGGACAGCTGCAGTGTCGAGGCAGCGTCACATTCCCACTACAACCTTGGAAGAGCAGCTTCAGTGAGCGAGCACGTGTGGAGCACCCATTATAGAGCAGTCTGGTAGAGGCTGAAGAGCACAGCGCTCAATGGGGAATTTGCTAGGTGCGTTGCACAACCCGGCGAGATCGGCGGGGCCACATGAATTGACATGCCTTTTAATGGTCCATACTTCAAAAAGCTTTGTGACCTTTGAATCTAGAAAAATGTGCTCAACCTCAGACTAGTGGGGGGAATGGGTTTGAATTGAGAATCCAGCACTCAATGAGTGGCACCTGGTTGGTTATAAGCAACAGCAGGTGAAGTAGAGGACACATTGGTTATTCCTCAAAGATAAACACCAACAAACATTGGACATTCATGTAGTAATTACCGTCGATGCGGCTATTGCTGATAGCAAAAACCTTTACAATGCCCAATAAATCTCAAACATGTCAGTGGTCAAACATACAGAAGGTGGCATCCTAATGTGTTCAACTGCAAATGGTCGTTCTGTCGCTCATCCATCCACAGTTACCACACAGACAAATATAATCCTTGAAGGTTGGCAACAAGACAATGATGTGGAGATCATTTACAGGGCTCAGACCTAATATTAGTGAAGACAAATTTCCTGACCGAATTCCTTTTATTAGACTCTTGCAACATCAAGCCAGAGGGACTGTCAGTGGACACTTTCACGCCAGCTCACGTCAATGTGAAATGAACACTGTAGCTATTCCTGGTTACTGATGGGGTCATCTTTCTCAGGCTAGATCGACTGAGGTGATAAATACATAATGAATATTGCAGAATGGATGACAATAGGCACCAGGAACCGTATGTTAGATCATGGAAACTATCGTTTAACATATGAAGAGGAACAGACGGGTAGGATGTCCAAAACCCAGCTCCTGTCTAGTAGGCTACCATCAGTAGCTCCTTAGACCTAAAACGGTCAGGAGAGACAGAGGTGGATGTGAAATCCAGATTTGTGAATCAGATGCCCTTGTGGACTTATTTGGACATTGGCATGCTTCCAGCACCACTGATCCACTAACACCTCTCTCTGAGCCATTAATCTTCCCTGGCTGTAAATTAATACTCGCAGTCATTCAGTCAGTTGGCCACACACACTTTCTAAACCCAGCCATGGTGATTATGTTAACAACCAGAAAACTCAGGCTTTCCCTAGAGCTGGCAAGTGTGGATATGAACCGTGTCACAGAGAGGGAGGTGAACAGTGACCACGACTGCTAATCAGTCCTTCATCGAAATAAACCTACTGAAATGTATCAATGTATAAGTCTGAAGCAGTCCCAATCCATGCGATTGCCATTTGCGATCAAACATGTTTAATAAGGGAAGAGAGTAGTGGTCATTTCAGAAACAGACCATGGAAGGAAACCTGAAAACTAGAGACCACACTCTTGCCAACCAGCTGTTCCCATCATGCCCTTAGCCATAAATGTTGAGGGCTAGCACCAAATGTTCCCCTTCCAAAAGGGGCATTAACGATTTCTCATCCTAGCACTTTTAGCTTGCTCTAGCTTAGTTCATATCGGGGTGTATAATAGTGCAATAATTAGGAGGGCATGACTACGTAAATAATGTGCTAAAGAAAAAATGAAGATAACCCGATTAAATCTGATGTAAAGTTGTTGTTTTTTTCCGTCAGCTAGCCTAACCAACAAAAGATGCCAGATCAAGGCACGCGCGTTACAATTTCTTGCCCTTTCGAGTACGCCCCCGGCCAATCAGACCTGGATGATAATAACGTCAGGGAAAAACGTGACAGCTTGAACATAAATGACATTACAACGTTTCAGTTTCCAATCAATCACAGGCTCGTCAGTTTTTGATAGCCGTTTGCCTATCTTGCAATTATATTACCAATCTTATCTGTGTAAGTACCAGGAGCTACGTCCAAGATTCCATGTAGTTTATTGTTAATTCATTGAGCCCGACTGATTTCATTTGTATATGGCCTTCATACAGCTATTTGATTACATTTGGGATAGTAAGCACAAGTATAATGGACGGTCACTTGACTGACAGTTGATTCTGCCAATGGTGTGTGTGGTGGTTTATTCTGCACTGCAGATGTTGTAAATCTTGTAAGTCCACGACTGTCAATGGGGCTCATCATAGAACAGACGACCCAGCGCACAGCGGACACGGCGCACGCTAGAACCACATGCCACTAGCCAGGGCCCTCGTGCGTGACGCAGACGAACAAATGTGGAATGTGTAGCTACAACTTCAGAGTTTACATTGTAGATACGAGTAGTAAGCGAGTTATATTGAATACACTGGATGTGGTCATTTATAAAAGTGCTCATACAGTCAAATCCGTAGGCAACATGTCCATTAGCCAGTTAGCATGGATACCCAGAAACACCATGCGCAGTACACTAAAAACCCGCGAGCAGTCAAGCTAGAATAGTCCACCTCCTGCCTCATCTCAGCAGCAGGCCCTAGTATTCTCTCAAGCATAACAATTTTCTAGGCAGCAACCTGAAAATGACATTACGGGCCAAATATCTTGACACATTTGGGTAATTTGAGGACAGATTTAATGTTAATGTTTGGCAAGAGCTTGACAGTTGTCTGAATTCTGACAGTCTTCGGGCAACCATACAGGTGAGCTAAACACGGATTGAATGAATGAACGAACGAATGACTCAGCTAGCTAGTAGCAAGCGAGTGCCAGTGGTCGGAGTGGGGGGATGGTAATTCATTCTGAATGACGACGTTCGCTAGCTGGCTAGCCTGCGCTACGTGTTGGAACGGGGGGGTCATCCACAGATTAGGGACCACGCGACATGCCCGCGAGTGAAGGATGCTGAGGTGGTTTAGCGAGCCGACTGAGCTTGTCACTTCACTTGTCCGAGAAAGAAGTCTAGTCAACAATGTGTTAACTATCCAGTCGCTAACAGATGAACTATTGCCTGAGAGCAGTGGCTAAGCTACTCAGCTAACTGAAATGACAGGTAGTTGCAGATCATTAATAAATACTGTATTCATCGAGTCTTCACATCACTAACACAAACCTTGGGATGGTGCGGAGGTCCCCCGTTCCTTTGGTCTCATCCTGCCGAGAGAACCACACCTCCAGCAGCTTCTCGGTTCCCTCGAAGAAGTGTGCACCGTTCTCTTCCATCGTGAGACAACAGATACCAACCACAGAAATTAAACGTTGGTTACGTTTTCTACTTAATTAGTCCTTGCTTGATCGTTATAATTTATTAAGTATAGTCCTTTAGCAATCCAGGTGTAATTTCTTGGTTTTACCGTCTTCCCTTTTACAGAGAATACTGTAGAGCGAGTGCTAGCTAATATCGCCGGCCATACTGTGTAAAGCGCAGAATGAGAGCTGCACAGTGGTTTTATTCACCGGCTCTAATACGTCAGTCTCAAGTTAGACGAATCGCACTGACGGATTCTTGCTCAAGAAGTGAGGATTGGTTTTGACAACTGTCAACATTACAAAGGTTAGGCCTCCGTTTCCTATCTCAAATGATGATACCACAGAGATGATACATTAAATTGGCAGCTGTAAAATATTTACCAATGCGAATGTAAATGTCTACTACTTCTCCACGTTTATCAAAGTTTCAGCCAATTGTTAATGGATTCTGATATGTTCACCGTATCAAAACATTTTTTTACAGATTTAAAAATGCTGGTGTGTAATAAGGACGATTTTTGCTACATTTACATCCCTCTTTCGTAATCATACCTACATAAACGCATATGGTGGTAATAGATGGCAATAGGAAATAGTATGAAATTGTTGTTTAGCCCAGTCTCTCTCATCTGAAGATTCTATTTAAAACATAAAAGAGACCTACATGTTATGTCAAACTTCAACCGGTGGTTGCAATAGGTTTCAGTTGTATCAGAAAAAAACATGACATTAACCCCGCATTTTTTTGAGAGAGTTCATGAGTACGCAAGTGCAGTATCTGTAGCGCGAAATGCGGGTTGTAGTTTCACAGACCGTTAACCTATATGCTCAAAATACAAACTGGTGTTTTTGAAAACTACCTTCCCCATAAAGCCTTGCGTGCCAATTAGAAACGTCAACGAGCCAGTGAACATTAAGCGGAGCAGACCAAAATCCCAAACAAGGAAATGGTGGGGGAATAAAACGACCAGATTATTTAATTAATGCATGTAATAATTAATATTTTATTTTATTGTAAATTAAGAAATATTTATGGGTTAAAATGGATTACGACTTCAAAACAAAGCTCGCGGCCGAAAGAGAGAGAGTAGAAGATCTGTTCGAATATGAAGGTTGCAAAGTGGGTCGAGGCACCTACGGGCACGTTTATAAAGCTAAGCGCAAAGACGGGTAAGAATCTGAAAACGTTATTGTTTACACAATAAACTGATTTCAGAATGCCTTACGAAGACAATATTTCTTTGTACGTTGGACAGAGAATTGATTTCAACCACCCTGAGCGCTGCCCGTGTCTGTGTTTTTGTTTTCATGTACGCACTCACTCACACGGTCCTCCCCCAAAACAACACAGTGGTGGTGTTTATTTTTTGACAGACTGTTCATGGGAAGGAGCTACTTTCAATGTGTTATTTATCTAAAAAACTTATATCTTCAGTGGGAACTCGTAAATGATATTATTTTCTGATTTTGATCAACTTGGCTAAATCTTTGCTGCCCAACATTATGTTATGTACAGTAACAGTAATAACCTTGCACAGACAGCCGAACTCGATGCAGTAGAGTATGTTCCCTTTTTGGTGCTAGAATTATAATAACATGAGTAGCCAAACACAGCTATGCATGTTCCATATTGCATATGTTGGTGCAATTCTTATGTTTTTTGCCAACAAGGTGAGAGGTGAGAGAGACTCTCCAAACATCTCATAAGGAATATTCTTGTAATTTATGTTGTTCCAAATTCTCCTCTTTGCAGTTATCAATTTCACCAATACATATTTTTCGTAGGTCTATAGTGCCACACAGTAGGCATAACTATTGATTGATTAATAGATTAGGTGTTTTGTTCCTCATGCAATACACATAGCTTTACATACTGTGTAATTTGCCTTGTATGAACTATGAAGTAATAGACAATGTCAATATAGCACAGTGTACATTTCTTTCGTACCGTTATGGTATTAAGGTATCCTTCTGTGGTTTGTATAGCATGTATGATTTGTTGACAGTTCGACAGTTTAGTTCATTGGTTGTTTTTTAATCAGTCATAAATAGTAATACAGTAATACCCATTAATTTAAGTGTTTATGTGATCATCACTAAAGTACATCATAAAAAGGTGGCTTATTCTAACACTAATTCTATTCTGTTAGAACAAGCCACCCTTTGCTGCCCTTAGTACCAAAGTCATGGTCACACACTTACTCATTTCAATAAACAGACTATTCACTGGTTAGAAAAGCTTTACAAACTCCAAAAACAATATTGTAGACCTAGTCTTTAGGCTATTGTTCTCAGAGAAAATAAGACATAGTCCAGTAAACCTAGCCTAGTTGATGCTGGAAATAGCCTAGCATGTTTCAGTTATTTGCATAACTTTCAGAGGACTAGTGTACTCAGTGTTTTTTTTAAGGTTGATAGCCTGTCAGTCCTGTTGTCCATCTGTCCATACGTAGTAGCTTAGGAAACACTTTTCATAATGTATTTTATTATAGCACCTTATGATGTATGTTGTCCTATACTGTTCCAAATATTGATACTATTATCTTGGTCCTCTTGCTAAGTATTTGATATTAGCCTTGTGAGTCACTATTTTCACGGGCTGTGAAGACGATATGCTTCGACTGTGTACACTGAGGGGAGGTATACATGTATGTGAGTTTGGTAATGTGAATCAGGATGCCTATTGCGAGGCACAAAAGGCAGCCCTGTGGGCTGTGCGACGGCCCTACCCACACTAGGTACCCACCAGCTCCTCCAGGAGCCTCTGGACACTAATCTAATGTGAAGGCCCAGAAAAGTTGTAATTCACCATTACCATTATCTGGATGGTGTTTGAATACTGCTCAAGAAAATAGCAAAGTGAAAGAATTGGAATTACATCCATTCCCCACACCCGCACCCACCACCTCTTCCTCACATTTGTTCTTGTTTTCGTCTCACTTTCTTACTTTTGTAGACTTGACATTTCCCTAAGTTTTTTTTCATGATTGAAAGAGTTAAAAGGAGTTTTTGTAAAGCATAACAGGTCAGTATGGTTGTTTGTCTTTTGTGCTCATTGCTGAATTAATTGGAGTGCAAATTAACAAAATGCATATTCAAGACCTATCAGGGCCATTATGTTATTGAATTCACATGCTAATGCAGCAGAGAGAGGGAGACACATCTGAAGGGAAATGTTTGATATACATACAGGCCCCATACTCATTCAGAATGATCATCAGACAAAGCCATTGTTTGTGTGAAATAGTCAGTATATGGTCTTCATCATAACATTGATACCATGAATATTTCCCCATGTGCCTTAAAAAGCATACATAGGTCCATCCTCCTCATGTCCTAATAATATTTCCACAAGAATCAATATTAGGTTTGCTCTCCCCACACTAGAACGCTGCTTATCTCAAATAATCAATAGTTCCCTGCATCGCAGTGCACTGTACGTGTGCACGCCATAATACGTCTCATATTTCTTTACTGGCAGGCACATCTTTCGGTGCCTTTCTCCACCAGCCGGTTTTTACAAGGGCACAGGAATATCCTCTAAATGTAAAACCACAAGGGAGAAAGCTCTACGTGTTAAACTGACACAGCAATTTTTGGACAGATACTTTTTTTTTGCAGTGTGTGTTGTCAGAAAGCACAATGAGCCGCTTGAGGTGTAGCTGAATCTGAGCTCTGTGTTTGCATTGGGGGCGAGATGTGGATAATGATCAGGGCTCTGGGGAGAGACTGCACTCAACAACAACAGAGTACTCCTGTGGCGGGGGAATAGCAGTCTTCAGCCAGAGGATATTGCTAATGGCAGAGATTCCACTGTTTCCTGAGCACGTGACTGGCTATCTATCATCTCAAACGTTTTTGTATTCTCCCCACCTTTTCTGTCTTGCTCTCCCTCATAAACTCCCGGCCGTTATACCAGATACTGTATATATCGTTAATCTAACTATGCTGTTCAAGAACATGTAAATGGCCTTGTATGCTACATTGCCAAACAAATAAACCTGGTTTGTAATGTTGTCTTTATTTAATTTTGTCTGTCTCTGTGCAGGAAAGATGAGAAGGAGTATGCACTAAAACAAATTGAAGGCACTGGAATATCGATGTCTGCTTGCAGGGAAATCGCAGTGAGTTAATAATGTTATTCAAAGACCTTTCATGTTTGTATTTGTTTAAATCTGGCAATGAAGAGTTAATCCGATTTTCTAAATCAATAGCCTATCGTAACTTCTCTTGGAAATCAGATTCTGAACGTTATTTGTAAAAAATGTAATCTCCATGTATTCGTCTTATCAGAGAAGGCATTACAACCATTACTATGCACACTGTAATCTCTAACTCTTGCAGATAAAGCTTCCTCCTATAACATGATCCTTAGTGAGGCTGCCACGACTGGGCAGCTGCTGGAGATAGATAAAGGCACAAACAGGGACCCAAGACCACTGGCGGACTCAGGGCCTCTCTTAAGTGCCCTTTTGAGTGGCAAAAATGCCCTTTTGAGTGGCGAAAATGAGAGGACGTGCCCTATTGGTGCCCCTCCAATGGTCTAAACTTGACCATGTGCCCCCACAGTTGAAAAACGTCACACTAAAGTGCCCTTTTGAGTGGCAAAATTAGAGGATGTGCCCTATTGGCTGCCCTTCCAATGGTCTAAACTTGACCATGTGCACTGATGGGGAGATGTTGTGCAGTAGGTGCCCTGTTTTTTTTTTAGCCCCTGCCCTTCAAACAGCCTGAGTCCGCCACTGCCTAAGACCGCTGTTGCACCTCCACTGGAGAGTCTACTCTTGTACCCACATGTTTACAGGAAGTAATAGCTTGATGTAATAGGATGTCCTAGAAGTGCCTGCAGAGTGGACGATTCTCCTCATGGCCATGCACACTGCACATCATCTTTACTCACATGCTAGGGAGCGTACACACTAATAATAATAATAATAATAATAATCTACATTAGACTTATATAACGCTTTTCTAGACACTTAAAGACGCTTTACAAATTGAAAAGATTGAGTAGTAATAATAAAAAGACACAAAAAATAAATAAAAGAAAGTATAGGGGCCTAATTAAGGTAGTGCTGGTAAGTGTATACACTAGTGTGTATACAATGATGGTCTGCGCGGTTGTACTGTGTGATGCCGCCAATAATCAGTCAATCAGGCACACACAAACACACACAACTAAACAACTGCCCATAGCAAGACACCACAGGTCCTCCTTAGTAGAACAGTAAAATGGTTAAACCATTAGTGTTAGTGTGCCTTATCTGAAAATGCTACACAGGCCGATAAGTGCACATAGTGATTCTTGCTAACACAATGCAGAAGAGGAGGGTATGGTGTCAGCTGAAGCTTTATCTTTGTGTCATTCATCATGTCCTCTGTGAGGAACAGCAGAGACATGTGGTAGACATGCTGTGTTATGTAAAGGTCTGATGTGCATATTACCCACATGCCGTTGTCAGTAGGTATGTGACACATGATCCTCACAATGTCAGTTATGTTGCCTAGTTTCTCCTGTTGTGATGACATTGGTTCTGTGTTTTCACCAGCAATACAGTCCAGCTCACTTGATGATGATTGGCTACACACAGCAACAGTATCTTACATCTTTATAGAGAAACATTCATTTTGTTACTTTCTTTTCCTTTCTCAAAATCAATATTCCCATTAGTGGGGGGCATTAAAAGGAGCTATGGTTTGACTGAGCAATCTCTGTAAAGAAAAACAACAATGTCAATGGCTGTCAGCAGAGTGGTGAGTTTCAAAGCGATCTCCAGCTCCATAGCTCCAGCAGAGGGAGGATAACTGGGGTCTTTTGTGCAGAGGTGCAAGTGTGTTAGCGACAAGCGGCCGCCTCGGCTCTGCAGTGATGCACAGAGGGACTGGATGAGCTCCATCTGGCTTGCTCCACGGCCCCAGCCCAGCCAAATCCCCTCGTCCTCGTCCCCGTCCCGACCCACCACTCGCCAACGGTACCGGTCAGGTGTCCCTCAACACCTCGGCTCGCCTGCGATGTTTACACAATGGTCTGTTGTGTTTACACACCTCACTTGTGTCTCCATAGTGGATACTCTTATGACAGTCTGTGGCCGCACCCTGATGTGAGGTGTCAGGTTACAGGCCTTCCTGTCTTCTCTCCTGGCGCCTCCTCCCTGCCACAGGCGAGCGTCAGAGATCGCAGTGTTCTGCCCTGGGTGGGGGACGACGACGACGACGACGACGACGACAGTTTCTTCGTCATGTGAGACCTATGTCCCCAAGGCATTCCCAAGTTGAGTCAACATTATTTTGACAAACAAGGAGCAAGTTACTGTCACTGGGAATGATCATCTAACACAACACATGAGATCAGTCTGTGAATCATGATGAGATCAGAACTGTTTCACGAGCTCAGTGAAAGATGATGGCAATTTAATGTTGTGTGTTGAGTAAAGCTACAGAAACCTAGTACGAAGTAAATTGTCAGTTCCACTCATACATACAATACAGGAAATGAATGAAGGTACCGTTGTTTTGCACACCTGCAGTCTCCTAAACACCACATCCAGTCCATGTGGGTCTACCTCACAGGTCCCCAGCAGGAGGTGGCCCCCCGCTCTGGGTGAGGAATGTGAAGGGTCAGGAGGGAGTGGCCGTACAGGCACTGCCCTGACCCATAAGTGGGTGTTAAGATTATTATCTTCTCTTTCCTTTGACAAAGCACTGCCAAAACATTTAGGCCCAACTTAACGTGTTGTTTTCAGAAATGGTGAATACAGGATGTATTTAAATAAGAGATGCAAAATGATATATCTGTAAAGGGAGCAGGGCTGCTACCAGGGGCCATTTTATACCGAGGTCATGCACAACTCATGTAGGGGTTCCTATGGATGGTTGGTTTTGCCTTACATTTTCCAGGTAACTATTAAGGGTGTCAGATAACCTCCGGCCTTTTCTGTCAAAATGAAACCATCCTGAACTGACTGTTTTCGCTGAAAGGTTAACACGGTTGTTCACATAAATACAGTAATTCAAACTTGTATTTACCGTTAACTAGCACCTGGGGGGTAGGGTAGGGGGTGAGCAGTACAACGGGAGGCTCCCACCACCACCATTAGGTGGAGCATAGAAAGCCAGGCAGAGCGGTGGGGTGCCTGCAGAATCTGAGAGCCACCAGCAATTGGTTTCGCTCAAAGTCTCCCAGACCAGCTCTGCTTAAACAGAACAATGGATTCTTTGTGCTGTCCCCGTCCCCCCCACCACCCGCTCCGTTGTGCGAACTGTGCAAGAGGTTAACGTTTGGCATGCCACATTCCCGAAGGAAGAGGGGTGGGGGGGAGTCGGTGGCAGGGAGGAGGAGGAGGGGGTGGGGGGAGGCTGGGGAGGGGGGGTCACTGCCATGTGTTATTGGTTTGGTGCATTCAAATGGCTTTTTTTCACATTTTCCATGTTGGTGCCCTTCTGAAGTTGTGGAAAAATCATAACAGTACAACTGAATGTACCTTTTCAAATCAGGCAATCATTAAAAAGGGGATTCATTTAGGCTTTTGAATTGTGGGTTGGATAATGTTTTCCTTCCCCAGAGACTTGTTGGGCAATGGATCTTAGATAAAAACAGACTTCAGAACCGATGAAACTATTCATTGCATTGTAAGCGAGGGTTTCTGTATCTTGTTGATACCAAATAATCTGTACAGTATATCGCCAATATACTGTACTGCTTGTGCTGTACTGTACGATACTAGACAATTTAAACAGGAATTAAGCAGCTGGTTGCATAATGTGGACCATCCTGTTGAACCTCACCTCTTCAACCCTTGTGACACAGGAGATCATGTTTAGACAGTACTTGGTAAATCCTGAGGAGGAGGTTATGGGTGTTTAACTGACCTGCGTAGGCCTCTGAGTAAAAACTTCAGATTGTAATGAGCTCTGCTAAAGAGAAAGTCTCTAGTACTTTCACTTGGTTGTGTTTATCTGTTGCTCAGAATGTTCTCCTGGGCCCTTTGGCCCAATGTCTAGTCGATACTAAACCAAACCCGTTTTATTTCAGCCTGTTTTTGGTGTTTTTATGTGTCATTGTCTTTTCTTCCCCCACCTCAGCCATGGAGCAGTAGTTTGTTGTTTGATCGCATCTCACTGTGGAGTGGCCTGAGAGTTGCCAGTATTTCTCACTGGTTGTCCAAAAGTGTTTTGTGAGTCACATGGAAAGTCTGACCACTGTCCAATGCAGCGAGGCCTTTTTATTGTGCAATCATTTTCACACAATCTATTTTGAGGATCTATTTCCAAACTTAACAGGTGTGGGTGCCTCAGACTTAGTCTATTGAGTTTAGTTTGACCTTCATGGATTGAAACATTGTTTATGAACTTAGTCGTTCCCCTGAAACCAGTCCTGTTTTCCCCTTTTGTTTTATTAACATCAACAATGGCTTTTGTCTAAGTACTGTACATGACTAGGGTGCTGCCGACAAGTGGGTGTTGAGATTATTATCTTCTCTTTCCCATGACAAAGCATTGCCAAAACATTTAGGCCCAACTGTGTTAACTTAACTGTGTTGTTTTCAGAAATGTGAATAGAAGATAGATTTGAATAACAGATACCTAATGATAGATCTGTAAAGAGAGCAGGGCTGCCGCCTGGTCAATTTCAGGTCACGCACAACCCATGTAAGGGTTTGTATAGATTGTTTTGCCCCATGGTTAAATTTGCCAGTTAAGTATTACTGGTGTCAAATAACCTCCGGGCCTTTCAAATCACCCTGAACTGACTGTTTCGGTGCAAAGTTAACACAGTTGTTCAGATCAATACAGTAATTCAAGTCCATTTACTTGTATTTACCGTTAATGAGCATCCGCTTCGACTCTCCTAACAATCATAACATGGCTGCCTCTCCCCAACAATTAAGTGTCTCCTCCAGTTATGTTTAGCCTATATTTTGCTGTTGGTTGTTACAGGCCGGAATGTTGTTATGCTGTTGTCTGGGTGAAAGAAAGATCAAATAACCACCCATCTTCTTCTCTGTTGGTTCCCATGTTTTTGTATTTCAAATATTTTACACTATACATTGATTGACGTAGGCTGCACATTGTAAACTGGTGCACATGATGTCTTACTGCCCCAATGGCGTGCCATGTTGAAACACCACACCATGCATTGAAACCAGGGGCCTCGTTAAAAAACTGCGGAGGATTCACGTGAAAAGGTGGACGAAACACAGAAAGTGCTTACGCAGAAAAATATTCTGATTTATAACACGCCGGTTTCCCTTAATAAATCACAATCAACTCAAACTCGATTGCACATGAGCAAGCGTCTTGTCCCACCCTTTTAACACCCATAGTTGCCTATAAATGGTCAGTGAAACGCTAAACAGCAGAAAAAATGAAATTTCACCCAGTGAAATTCTGGGCAACGAACATTTGATAACAATGAAACTGTGCACTCGTAGCTGCCTGCCTGAGTCTGTTTAAACGTAACTTTATTTTGCAAAAACAGATATTTCTGCTTGTATTTATTATCCTAAATCATGTTTTTGTTTAGATTTATTTTACACAATGGTATACATTTCGAAGTGTTTCTCAAATGTCATCCTTCTGCCATCGGAGTCGCAGTTTCTAATTTCTGCAGTTTATTACGCATGGGTCAAAGTGTCCGTGGAGGACCGCACATTCTCCCATTAAGTTAGTTTTTGAATAAATCCATAAATTGGCGTATGCCTTCTTTTGTGCCTACAAATGTTTATAAATGAGGCCCAGGGGAGGCTGGTTGAGGTAGATCAATCAATGCCGTTTTATGCATCACAATGACCCAGAGACATAGCCAATCATAGCCAATCATAGCCAATCAGAGGACTGGAGAAATGGGTGCTCCAGAACACAGAGACATCTGGTACACATCAGTGGGTCCTGTGGTCATCTTGTGGTTCCACTCTGGGTCCCTCCTTGGGCCCTGGGTGGGAGTCTATGCTGTTTATCCTGTCAGTGCTAAGGCTCAGTTAGCCACTGTAAGCTATCCTCCCTCAGTATTCGGATCACTGTGCAAACATGACCATATTTCGGTTGTGTTTGCAGAGGGAGTTCGTTGACAGGCTCTCCCACTCGGTTACCATGGATGATATGCTTGCCAGTGCCAAGGTGTCCGGGAGGGATAGGCTTTATTAGTTAGTCAGTGGAGAGGATATTACATTTTGAATTTAGTTCCATAACAAGGTAATAGTAGAAGAGGTACTGATGGTCGTGGAAAGCGAATGGGTTTCGAATCAAAAGGTGCTATTTGACATAGTTTACGACACACAAAGGAGACTCTAAATCACAATAAGAGTTCCTCATGTTCTTCTGGGGCATTCTGTTGGGCTGAAGACCTGCGTTGAGGGTATCCATTCTTTTTGAGAATATGCTACGCTAGTCTTCCACAGAGCAGCAGACCATGGTGAGCCTACTCAACGCCCCAGCTTTTAGCAGCGTCAGCAGGGTCGGCGTGACAACAGAGCAAATGGCTGGCTGCTGCGGAGCAGAATGCTTGCTCTGCCTTCACTTTGTTCAGTCTCAGGGAAAAGCTTGGCATGCACATCTGCACACGCGCACACACACGCACACACACACACACACACACACACACACACACACACACACAGAGCCGTAGTGTTTCACTTGGACCAGCAGCGGTCTCAGTTCTAAACACAGCAGCCTGCCGCGGATTTATCGACCCAGTGCTCTGTAGCCCCATCTGAGAGACGCCAACTCGTTAATCAGTCCCCTACTACACTACAGCACACTGCAGGACTGCTTGGCTGGGCTGCTTCCTAGTGGTTCCTCACACTCTCTTTATCCCCACCTTTTTGCCAAGCCACATTGAGACATGGTCTTGGCCGTAGATCGGAGTGTGAGACAGAACCCCTTTGATCTTAAAGCCTTTTCGAAATTCGACAGTGTATCTGTTATGCTGACTGCCAGGACTTGATGTAGCTAAATGTCCCTTCCATATTTTAATAGTTCAACTGATTCAATGTTGTGCGGAGTTGTGCAGTATATGAGAATCAGTGGGGGCCTGAAAAAACAAGAGACCTCACGGGTCCAGCTCTTATGTGTCCCTTTTAGGAGTGTGCTGGCGGCCCTGGCCACAGAGTCTGTCCTAGCTGTGACCTGGCCACAGGGTCTGTCCTAGCTGTGACCTGGCCACAGAGTCTGTCCTAGCTGTCTGTCCTAGCTGGGAGCATTTGGACCTGATCCAACCTGAGCATTCCCTGCGAAGCTGTTCGAAAACATGACCCATTTCTTTCTCAGAACAGGCCTGGGACAAACGGCATGCTCCATTAATGTTGCCACACATTCATAGTCACCACCCTGTGCTTTTGGAAATGCATTTGGCATTTTGTTGTTTTGATGTCAGTGTCCTCATTTTCACGTGTTACTCGTTCTACCGGTTTCAGTTGTTATTTTAACAATGTTTGCCACTGATATTTGACAAACATAGCCTACAGGATAGGTATAGTTTGTCATTTTACCTCACTGCTGTAAGGTATGATTTTGTTCAGGACCTATACCTGTAAAATGTATCCGATGAGTAATCATCATGACATTGGGATGTACTTTGACAGAAGATTGATTACGTTGGGTTCTGGCCTGTGTTTTATGGATTACCCAGATTGATAGTCCACATATTCTGACCTTTTGACATCAACTGCCACTGTCATTAGCTTAATTGGCAAGCCAGCGGAGCAGAAAACCGAATTCCAGTTGGATGGAGAAACAGAATCAGTGACACAATTCCGATCATAACACCATTCGCCACAAGCTCTGTCCTTGCCCTCTTGCCCGGAGTAGGCTAGAGCAGGTCTAGCAATGGGTTGAATGAACTATGAACTCAGCTTAACCCCCACAAAGAGGCTGAGTCACAGGCTGTCTTTCCATAGAATATTTCCCACAGGATGGCTGCTATTTTGCTTCCTGTAGTCGAGGGGGGAGGATTATTACAGGCATCTGATCACGGCCGTAAGGTTTTACTGAAGTGTTTCCTCCAGACTAACGCAGTTGGGGGACATGGACACAGGGACAGCAGTTGGGGGACATGGACACAGGGACAGCAGTTGGGGGACATGGATACAGGGACAGTTGGGGGACATGGACACAGGGACAGTTGGGGGACATCGACACAGGGACAGTTGGGGGACATGGACGCAGGGACAGTTGGGGGACACGGACACAGGGACAGCAGTTGGGGGACATGGACACAGGGACAGTTGGGGGACATGGACACAGGGACAGTTGGGGGACATGGACACAGGGACAGTTGGGGGACATGGACGCAGGGACAGTTGGGGGACACGGACACAGGGACAGTTGGGGGACACGGACACAGGGACAGTTGGGGGACATGGACACAGGGACAGTTGGGGGACACGGACACAGGGACAGTTGGGGGACATGGACACAGGGACAGCTGGGGGACATGGACACAGGGACAGTTGGGGGACATGGACACAGGGACAGTTGGGGGACACAGACACAGGGACAGCAGCTCTCCTGCTGCACCACGCCGGGGCTCTTCTCCTCCTGTAAGCGCCCTTACACGCTTTTGTGAAAATATTTGTACTGCACATGATCCGCCTGTGTTGGTGTAGTGGATTACAAAGAGAGAATTTACTGAGAATACCAGTGAAAACAGCAGGCCTGGTGTGGACGTTGGGTTTGGGCGGTGTGTGTGTGTGCAGCTCCTAGAGCTACCCGTAAGCCCAGGGCTCATTAGTACAATGCCGTGTCATAGCCAGGGGATTAGGCTGTAATTAAACACTAACCTCAATAACCCCCCCCTCTCCACCATCCAAAGGCCAAATCAAACATGCTGCATACAATACAGAGCATTATATTCCCCCATCTCTGTTCACCCCTCCCACCTCCCCCTCCAAGCTTACAGTGCCTGTCAAGCCTTGTGAGTTGAATTGAGAGGGAGACAGGTTTGTGTGTGTGTGTGTGTGTGTGTGTGTGTGTGTGTGTGTGTGTGTGAGTGAGTGCGTGTCTGTGTGTGTGTGTGTGTGTGTGTGTGTGTCTGTGTGTGTGTGTGTGTGTGCATGCGTGCGTGCGTGCGTGTGCGCCCGTGCATGTTTGCGTGCGTGTGTGTGCACGCGTGCGCTTGAGTGTGGGTGTGCATGCATGTCACTTTCAACGACTGACAGAACGGGACGGGGGGTAACACAGTCACACACAGTACACACACAGTACACACACAGTACACACACAGTACACACACAGTACACACACAGTACACACACAGTACACGCTCCTCCCTGTAACTCAGTCTGACATCGGCCCTAACCCTCTGAAATTCCAGCCGTGCCCTGAGAGCTACCCCGCCCCCCGGCTCCGGTCTTAAGTATAAGGTGTCTCCAGGCTCACAGGGACAGCCGAGGTATCCCTTTCCTACGGACGGGCAGGTCAGGTGACACAGAGTAATCACATTAGGTGTACAGGATGAATAATTCATTCGCCCGGGCTCGCTGGATGACGACCCCATTTCAGCTCTTTCCCCCCACCGAGCATCCCGTCGAGACGGCGGTGTGTCTAAAGGGCACAATCGATTCGGGATTTAGTTTGTTTGTCAGAACGGGAGGGCCATCAAAATGTCAGAAGGTGCTGTAGAAATAGAGAATGAATAAACAGGGGGGGGGGGGGGGGTCCCTAGAGATTCTGAACGTGATATCAAAAAGAGAGAGCTCGTCTGTGTACTGATTCTACCGAAGGCAGACTGGAAGGGCTCTGCTCTACCACAGCTGCGCAATGCGCATCGGGGCTCGTGTGTTATCGCCACTGTGGCGCTGAACCGTCCGTCGCCCTCTTACGTAACAGATCCATGCAGCAGCTCCATCCCTGGCTGGTGTGTCAGTGGCTGGAGCTGCTGTGTGTGAGCGGGGCTGGTGAGTTTGCAGACAACGCTCATCTGATTACACGGTGACAATCCCTCATGAGTCGTGACATCGTCTCTTCCGTCGGATGTCCTTCCCTAATGTCCCCCCCCTCTCCAATCGAATGAAGCCGAGCCCACACCGCTCATCTCCTTGATCCGATCAATCTAATGTGAGGGCGACACGGGAGGCTGTTGTTACGTCATACGGCCTACAAGGACAGCCCACAGTATTACAGAAAACCAGTCATTCTTGATATACTACATCCTATGGGTGGGGTCTTTGTATGCACAGGGGCAGGGCCGGTCCTAGGCATAGGCGAACTAGGCGGTCGCCTAGGGCGCCAAATGCCTGGTAGGGTGCCAAATGCCCCCCCCATTATTATTATTTTTTTTAAATAAATGTATGTCTCTATGAATTTCATGTCTCTATGAAAATATGTCTCAGCCTACTGTCTCTATCGCTTCGATTAGTCACACTCGCCTCTTGTGAACTATGAGGCAGTACTGGTGGCTTAATGAGGTGGTGGTGGTGGTGGCGCCCCTAAAACTTGGGGGGATGGGGGGGGGCATCAAATCATACTCTCGCCTAGGGCACCTAAATGCCTAGGACCGGCCCTGCACAGGGGGGATCAAGGTCAATAAAAAAAAGGGCCTGTGTGCAGTGTGCTTATACAGTGTGCTTGCTTTGCCGTATGAGATTCCTACTCATGGAGATTTTCTAAACGTTGGATTGCCTGTCTGTCTGTTTCCAGCTGCTACGAGAACTAAAACACACCAACGTGATCGCCCTGCAGAAAGTGTTCCTGTCTCACAGTGACAGGAAGGTGTGGCTCCTCTTCGACTATGCCGAACACGACCTCTGGGTGGGTGTCTCATTACAACTACCAGAGGAATCTAGCTCCTCCTCCTTCTCATTACAACTACCAGAGGAATCTAGCTCCTCCTCCTTCTCATTACAACTACCAGAGGAATCTAGCTCCTCCTCCTTCTCATTACAACTACCAGAGGAATCTAGCTCCTCCTCCTTCTCATCACAACTACCAGAGGAATCTAGCTCCTCCTCCTTCTCATTACAACTACCAGAGGAATCTAGCTCCTCCTTCTAATTACGACTACCAGAGGAATCTAGCTCCTCCTTCTCATTGGCCTTTTTTTTTATCGTCTTAAGACAGGGATAAGCAACCCGGGCATATCCATGAATTACATTTTAAAAATGAAGTTAAAAGAAAAGAACAGAAAATAAACAATGGACCACTAGTCCCCGAAAAGGTGCAAAGCACACCTCAAAGTATCTTTTGCGTAAAGTAGGCACTTTGACCCAGTGTCTGGGGTTTTGTGTGGAACTGAAAAACACGACATTGCGTTTGGCTGGATCATGGCTCTTCTCCTCTTCCTCTTCAGCACATCATCAAGTTCCACCGTGCCTCCAAGGCCAATAAGAAGCCCATGCAGCTGCCCCGGGGGATGGTCAAGTCCCTCCTGTATCAGATCCTGGACGGGATCCATTACCTCCATGCCAACTGGGTGCTCCACAGAGATCTGGTGAGTACAGTTCCAGTACAGTGTCCCTTTTACACTCACACACACACACACACACACACACATTGTCACTGACACCTTTGTACACCTACTGTACCAAATACACATCCTGTACAAATACACCTCCTATAACAAATACTGAATATAGTCAGTAAATAATTAATATAAGTCATATACTTGTACGTAGGCCTATACCAGTAGTTTGTTGTGTTCCCTTAAAAGAGAATCCCAGACCCAACACACCCTGATGATGAAGTAGAGGTTTTTTGCCAGCAAACAGAATGGTGTTTCTGTCTCAGGTGTTGTAATATCCATGTAGAGTTTGTTGTTATGACTCTGGGCCCCTTAGCTGTGGAGCTGAAGGATCTTGGCAATGTTGTCTATATTCCTGGTCCATCCTCTGACCCCCCCCCCCACCACCACCACCACCACCACTCTGTAGCACTCCTGTGAGATCCTCTCCCCCGCAGTTTTCCCACAGTCATTTCCTGGAAGAGAGGGCTGTTTCACCTGCCTCTGCTGGGCTCACTGTAGCAGAAGGTCAGCTCTTGGCACAGCTGGAGCGAGGCCACAGGGTTGTGTTCTTCCCTCACACTCGCTTATCTAGCCGTGTAACCCCCCCCCCCCCCCCAGCCGATTACACTGGGCTGTGTGTGTGTGTGCGTGTCTCTCTATTTGTCCTACAAAGACACATAGATTTAGATTTACCATAGTAATCTTTCTTTTATTTATTTTTTGTTTATTTTATTTATTTTTTGTTTCTTTTTATTCTACTACTCGATCTCTTCACTTTGTAAAGCGTCTTTGAGTGTCTAGAAAAGCGCTATATAAGTCTAATGTAGTATTATTATTATTATTATTATTATTATTATTATTTCTCATATCTCATACCAGCGACTCAAATTCTCTATTTGTCCCTGGCTAATCATATTTCGCTTTCCTGAGTGACCCAAACCCCCAACCTGTTTTGGTGCTACTGTTTATTTTGTTTTGCAGTGACATAGAGGAAGATTGCAGCGGTCAGGCTGTTCCTTTAAATGTTCCTGATAAATGTCTGTATCCACGGATGAACGGCCGTGTGGAATCTCATCCCTTCTGACTGATTGTGCACAGCTGTTAGGTGTTTACTCTCTCTCTCCACAACACACTCATTGCGTCCCCAGCACAAGTCCGTGGATGTGACTCCTGCCACAGGAGAGGGCCGAGCGGCTAGGGCAAATTCCACAGCTCCAGGAATCTTATGAGGCCTCCCGTCGGAGGGTTCCTCCCCTTTTTACATAATCCCCCCCAGCAACCCCAGATGGCGACGTGGTGGTGCGTGTACTGGCTGTCACGTTGTATAAATACGCAGAAATCTGTTGGGGCCACTCACTGTGGCCATTCCAGCCTGGAGTAGGAAGGCTGGGGGGGGGAGAATGGTTCACAGAGCTCATAGGCCTAAAAGCCAGCAATGTCTTTATTCCAGGGGGTTAAATCTGAGTTGAGGGATTACATTCGGAGAGGATTAAAAATCATGTTTGATGATGCTTATCTTATTGCTTATCTTATTATGATCTTGATTGCTAAACAACATAGCTCGGCATGGGTATGGGTAGATGAGGGGAGAATTCCAAAATAGATCTTGTTGAAATATGATGTCATATAATGGCCTAGTTATAGAATCCAATTCAGGAAATGTTCTCATAGCCACCACTCCCTGAGAATTGTTTGACATCAACTGAGAATTCATTGCTGTAGCCCAGGATTATGACGTGTGTTCATCTGAGTGGATGTGTCATCAGGAGGTGCAGCAGAAGGGGCGGTGGACTCAATGCGTGTTTGATTTCATGTCTGACCTCAGGACCGACTAATAGGAGCTTAGGCCCTTAAGTCCTGCAGTACTCCTCCTTTTGCACCAGCAAAATGGTAAATGGACTGTGCACTTATATAGCGCCTTATTCCAAAGTGCTTTACAATGGCCTCTCATTCACCCTGTCACACACACATTCACACAACAATGGTGGCAAGCTACCATGCAAGGCGCCGGCCCGCTCATTGGGAGCAATTTGGGCTTCAGTGTCTTGCTCAAGGAAACCTCGGGACGTGGACAGGAGGAGCCGGGGATCGAACCACTGACCTTGCGATCATTAGATGCCGGCTCTACCTCCTGAGCCACAGCAGCCCCAGCAAGTTTTTATCTTAGCAGATGGCCACTGTGCTCAGTCATACTCCTCTAAAAACACATTCCCACAGTAGGGGAAGGTCACAGCCCCCTTATCTGAATGGCAACTCTTCCGGCCCCTTTCAATTATTTTCATTGCCACAGGATGAATTTCACTGTTGTCGTTCCTGCTCTGTATCTGATTCTAGACCGAGGCTGACATAGTGCAGTCAGTGTGCTTTCTCAATGCTGGTGCTTCCTGCTATTGTGGACTAAGTTCTATGCAAATCCCACTGTCGTGCTGGCGTGTGTGAAGCTGTATAGTTGGTATCATTTGCGCAGGTAGCACGATGTGTCTGTTGCCAGTTCCACACACAGTGCCATGGTTCTGAGTAGGAAAGATTAAAGGTGCTGCTGTTCAGTGGGAAATGTCCCATTCCTTCCTATGTAGACTCAGCAAACTAAGGTGTTCTGTACAGCCGTGTGTGTGTGTGTGTGGGGGGGGGGGGGCATTCCTAATCTCCTGTGGGCCTTGTTACTAGTTGTTACTAGTCTTAGTCCTCTGAGCAAGCCACAGGGGTAGATACTCGTAACAGTATGTCTTTCATGGCTCCACTACTTCTGCTGTTACGCAACACTCAACCGTGTGTGTGTGTGTGTGTGTGTGTGTGTGTGTGTGTGTGCGTATGTGTGTGTGTGTGTGCCTGAGCTGTGCTGTGCTGTGCTGTGCTCTGCTGCGTGTTGCACCACTGCAGAAAGCCACCCCATCTCCAGCAGCTCAGGCTGGCCCACCCCCCTCCCTCCCTCGCCCTGCTCATGTTATGTAACCCAGACCAGGCAGCACAGATGCCACTTCCCTGGGTAGGTCCTGGTCCTCCCACCATGCTGCTGACATTGCAGTTGGCAGCTCTACGCTAAGGCTAGGGGCGTTCACCTGAATAATACACTGTACCGCCCATCTCTGGGAAAGAAAATGGGATTCGGGTGATGAACGAGTTGAAGAAATCGAGGCCTTTTTCGCTTAGAGATAATAGCCAAAAGAATAGGCTAGGCTTTGTTGAAAGGTGTCTTTCCCCCCTGTCGCCAGGTTGCGACCACAGGTCGCGCTCTCTCTTTCTCCTCCGCCTATTGTGGCTTGTTTTCACGACCGGTCCTTAAGGACTTGTCCGTACCGGATGATGCCAATATTGTCTGTTAGCCGGCGTAATCCCCACGGTCACATGTCACTTGAGGTGTCTCCGAAAAAAGCAGCCACACCAACTGTCCTTTGTGTGAATATGCGTCCTCCCTCCCTCCCTCCCTCCCTCCCTCTCCTGTGTACACTTGGCAGCGACAGGCCCGCGCTGCTGTGTTTTCATGGGCAGTATGGACTGTGAGGGGTCCGTCACCGGGGCGGTTGATGCCTTTTGCTGAGAAAAACAGGGTCATTACTTAATCATGACGCACGTAGAGGCGGGAAAACAGACAGCGGAGCTAGAGCAAGAGCAAGAAGGAAGAAGCTGAATTAATAATGGTGCTGTAGGATACTGTAGGCCTACTTCCTACATGTAGGGATGTAGCGTGCCGCTGGGCTGGCCTGAAACAGGGCTATTTCAGACTCGACGTGGGGGTAGTACGGTTTGGTAAAAAGAGATGTCACTCCCCTCCGTAGGGATTGAGTTAACAGTCCCCTCAGAGGATTCAGGAATATCTGTTTCCCATTCCTGACCCACTGCATGAGAACCTCCTCACATTCCTGTGTAACCTTGCATATGTCTGAGGATATAAAGCCCCCAGATCCCTGTAGAAAGGCCATATCGGCAAAATGTATTTGCCTTGTTTGGTTGTGGTCGTTTGACATTTTCACGACTCTTTCATTTTCTGTTGTTATTCGACCGTTATTTGTGTAATAACTGTTTGTCTGTAATGGAAATGTGATCTTTTCAAACGAAGGGTCAGGGAGGGGGGGTTAATGTATTTGGGCTGAATCTATTGACTTAATAATTTCGACTTTGAAAGCGGAGGCAGTCATTTGGGCATGAAAGAGTCTCTCATCTTTGTCTTTGCTGATAGTGGTGAGTCTTGTTGTGCGTTTGAGCCTATCAGAGCCTATTCTCAGCGCTGTTCCTATAGCAACAGACCCTGTTTGTTGAGCAGATTGTATCCTGTGAGATTTCAGATTCACACACTGCGACTCAGGGGACTAGCAGACGGAAGGCAACATGATGAAATAAATAAGTGTATATATCCTACTGGACTAGAATCACGCACAGACACAATCGATTTACACTACTGAATATTTATTGTTACCTTTCATACTCTTCCCATATACACTCCATTCATCTGAGACTATCGGTTGATTTGAATGTAGTGTGTATGGGTAAATTATTCTATGAAGCATGACATTTCATTTCATGTCTTA
This sequence comes from Nansenia antarctica, assembly GCF_963989245.1. NCBI lineage: Eukaryota > Metazoa > Chordata > Actinopteri > Argentiniformes > Microstomatidae > Nansenia > Nansenia antarctica. The sequence continues at coordinate 56,178,218 of NC_137688.1, read as the reverse complement.
AGAAGCACTCTAAAGGATTTCCACTATAGAGACAGTTTGTTTGGACTTACAGTAATGCAAATGGTAATACATTAGGTTTGGTGTCAATGGATGGCTCCTCTCTGATATAGCTCCCTGCTTGAAATGAAACAAACAAATAATATACATAGATGGGAACCCATAACCTCAACCCCCCCCGTGGGTAGGTAACACAGAGCAAACGTACAGATGGAAGCTAGGGTGGTGGGAACCAAACTGGTTGAATATTTGACATGTTTTGCATACCGTGAGGCCATCCCTGAGGGCCGAGTGCGGTCCTCCTTTAAGTGCCCGTCTGAACCTTCATGAACTTCAATTGTGTGGATGGGCCCAATGTTCCCATGAGGCTCAGGTGTGGGTTACCCCCGCCAACCCAGGGGAGACATTGATATCAATAATGATATCAGTAATATCATCGATGATGCAATCTTTCAGTATTTATTTTGACTCCCTCCGAGCAGGGTTGTAGCACTCGCTTTACCAGTTTATCTTGTCGGTCTTCTCTAAGGGGCTTTTTTTTACATGAACTAGCCGAAAAAAAAGATCTCCCTGAAGGGACAGCACCAGTAAAACAGTAAAAACAAAAACAGTCGAGGGTGGGTGGGAAGAAATGTCAAAAATGCCCTTCTGAGGAGTCTGTGAGAGCTTAAGCAGTAATACACTCTGAAGCAAGACAATTGACTGTTTGTCTTTCTCCTTCAGAAACCTGCCAATATTCTGGTCATGGGCGAGGGCCCTGAACGGGGAAGAGTGAAAATCGGTAAGACTAAAGGCTAAATCTGCACAATCAGGTTAATGCACATGATGAATGATTGACAGAGCAGCACTACTTGTTTCACTACTTATGGGTAAAACCTCTTCACCGGCTGAGGAATGTGGTGAATATGCATGTGTACTTAAGTAATTGTAGGGTGTAGGGTGTTTTCGGTAGATTTGTGTCAACATTTCAAACACTTGACACATAGGTAGGTTAATCCACTTGCCTTGCCAAGTGTACGGTGGCCGACAAGGGCAAACGCGCTGCAAATACCGGAAACGCGCTGCATATAGAGAAACGCGCTGCATATAGAGAAACGCGCTGCAAATAGAGAAACGCGCTGCATATAGCTCACAACACAACGGAAGTGTAGAAAAACGCTGCAAATAGAGAAACGCGCTGCATATAGCTCACAACACAACGGAAGTGTAGAAAAAAGCTGCAATTCAGTTCACAACACAACGGAACTGTTCTCACAACGGAAGTGTTCTGGGGGGGAACGATAAGTGGAACGGACCGGAGACGTGTTTTTGAAGTTCCGAAAAGCAGTTCTGAAGAGGTTGTGGAGTGAAGAGGCGACATAAAAGGTACATATTATATTTCTTATTTATGTCTGCAGATAACATGTGCTGTATTTCAAACCGAAGGGTTCATTCTATGCCCTACACCAGGGGTCGGCAATTAGGTTTGGCCCCGGGCCAAATTTTTTTTTAGCCACTAGATGGCGGGCCAGAACATAATCAAAGGCTAATTTAAGTAATTGATTGTTAAAAAATGTGACACGTTCTAATGCTTTGACTTTTCTTTCGAAAAATGTACACATCGCTAGTCAACTAACACAGCTTGTTTTGTGAGCCTGCTAACAATGTAAAGTAGTGTTCTAGTTAACTAGGTAGCAGTCCAATCCATTACGTTGCAGTATTAGGCTTGACTAGCAAGTTTGTGTTGTGATTCTCAACAACGTTGAAACGTAGTTTCACCCTTTTCCATAGTTTTGAATAATAAATATGTGGACTGACGATGTATCGCAGCCTAACTTATTCTAATAATTATTTAACATCGTTTTATTCGGAATTATTCCCCCCTCCTCCCAGACAAGGTCACATTATTTATTATTGGATTGGTTGTTTGCGTGCCGGGTGAAGTTAGCTAAACAGTTAACCTGCTAGCAAGAGAAACATCATGTCACTCTCCAAAGGTCTAAAGAGGAAAGTTGACGGTGGAAACAGGGCATTTAAAGAGGAATGGACAGCGAACTATACGTTCATCCTACCTGGTTTCATCAATGCAGAGCCGTTGTGAGACTCACATCTTCCGTGCTCACGATGTTCCCTTTCTATACAAGTCGTCCTTTTCGTCAATGAATGTGATAAAGACGCACGAGAGGAATCGATTGATGCATAAAAATAAAAATAAACTGCCTGCGGATTAAAGTGACGTCAATATCACCAGATATCAAGCAAATAGTGACCGATGGGAGATGCCACTTTTCACATTAAGTGAGTACCAAGCCTGTCGTTATTGTATTTAATAACCTAATTGTATTTTGTATATTTTGAATGAATGGCTCATTGTACTTATTATCCCTAATAGCGCGTTTGCTCTGTCGTTTCAGGAGCATAGGCCTACCACCACTTTGCGCCGATTTTGTTGTCAATGTTTTTCAGAAAATTAAACAGAATTTGCTTTGTTACTGTTCATATGTGTGTTGCAGTCACATACGTAAACATTACGTTTGAATGATTTAATGAGCTGATGTTATTTTTTTCAAACCACACACCGCATGTTGGCTATTTCAGCACCACGCCTTGTCCACCTACTTATGATTCACTATGAGGGGTTCAGCGTCAGTGCGCTTCGGTGCACCCCGCTGCCTGATTGTCTGTCCCTGTGTCATTCACTCTCAACATGGATACAAGTACAATACGCATTATTCAGGTGGAGGTAGATTCTCTATTCGGACATTATAGGCGCGGTGTTGGACTGTCGGTCCGATATTGTAAAAAAAAATAAAAAATAAAAAAGTGGATTCTCAAAATATTCTGCTGGGCCAAATATTATTGGTGCCGGGCCAGCAATGGCCCACGGGCCGCCTATTGCCGACCCCTGCCCTACACCCTATGAAGGGTTCGTAGAAGCTTGCGCAGTGGAGGGATTCTTCAGCCTGGCTGGGGTTCCATACTATAATTGTGTGTGTGGCCCCACGGTGGTGTAGCGGTCTAAGCACTGGCCACTAGTGCATGCTGCCCACCGGGGACTGGGTTCGAATCCCAGCTCGCCAGATCCGGATATGGCTGGGGCACACACGGGGAGCGGCATATTGGGCGGCCGCTCCCGAGGGGGGGTATAGGAGTATTTCCGGACACGGATCCGTCGCGCAACAGCGCCCCCGGGGTGCCGGAAAAAACGGTGCTGGGCTCGAGGAGCCAGTCAGCTAGTCTGCCTGGCGGCCTCCTCTGGGACTGCCGGCCACGGGGGTCGTGCGGCGGATCCTTCGCAATAGGCAGGGGATAATTGGATGCTAGGTTGGGTTCAATTGGCTACCAAATTGGGTGAAAAAGGAATAAAAATCTGAAAAACAAATTTAAAAAACAAATAATTGTGTGTGTGTTTGTGTGTGTGTGTGTTCTGGTACTGTATTTTCCCCATCTCTACCGTAATAGGAATATGGATGAGGGAACACACACACACACACACACACACACACACACACACACACCCTGTGATGTTTTATTGATGAGTTTTAAAGGAAGGGATATGGGGATGAAGAAGGAATAGGTTTATTTTCCTCAAAACCTAGAATCTCATCTCTAGATTTATATTCTGGAGCAGCAGGAGTTTTTCTGCCGTCTATGATGTTTACACCACGACTTACACAAATTGCACAAAATGGAAACAGCTTAAGATCTTCACACACCGATGACTTTGCTGGGGCTGCCAGTCATATGTATGGCTCCTCAACAGCAAACCAACGAATCGAAAGCTGGTGGTCATACTTCCGCAAACAGAGGTGTCCTCAACTTTTAAAATATTTCTTACACCCCTAGTAGGGAACACAGTATATCTTAAAATACCCATGGAATTTCATTCGTTCTGATTACTTGGTGGTACATCTAGTTGTTGGAGCATTGATTTCCATTCCACTGAACTGATCAGAAACACCTTAAAACACAGAGGGACCCCTTCTATTTAGTAAATACCTTTTGTGGCACTGCAGGTTTTCTGTTGTTTGATGATCATTATGCTAATTCTAAATCCATTACATGGAAATGCATCACCTACAACAAACTACATCTCTAATTTGAGTGTTTTTTCAGATCTCAATTCTGGATGGACCTCATGAATGACCTGAGGGAGAGAGATTTGTTCAGTGGCAGTCATGAGCACACATGCCTAGTGCGGTTTGTGTTCATGGGTGTGCTACAGCGGGACCTTGATGAATGCAGGGAAAAGTGGAACACACACACCATCAGACCTGTTCACCAGTCTCGTTGTCCATCTGGGAAACCAGATGTCATGTACAACCTGCCTCACAGGTTTGGTTCTATCAATTACAATTATTTTTTCATTCTTGTACTTCTACATTCACAATTCACATGTACTTCTAATTGTCTAAAATGCAATCAACTGTAGTTGCCTGTTGAGTAGCTTTCAATTGAAATACTTTTCTCTAAAAAATGATTATTTGATACAATGATACATTTATAACAAAATGTTTTAATGAAAACAGTACAGTTAGTGTGCCAGTTAACTGTTACCCACAGGTTTGGCAGAACTGGCTGTGGGTTCAAAGTCCCACCACACGAACTAGGCCAGTTTGTTTCGGAGTCTACCTACAGTCCATGTGGAGATCAGCATCTCCAGGGACACTTTGAGAACCTGCAGAGAAGGCTTGGTCTGATGCAGGCCTTGACCTGGCAGTCTGGTGTACAGAACTATATCAGACTGAAGAACATGGCTGATATGTCATGATATGTGAGTACACATTTCAAAGAACAAAGTTAACCCTTTAACTACTGAAATCTAGTTAAGCCAGTTTAGTTTACTGTAGTCCAAACCCTGGGGAATTTTGTATCCCAAAGTCCATGTTGTTCTGAAACTCATTGTAATTCATGGCCATCGGTATCTCTATTGTGTTGGCGCAGGTTCTGCTCATTGGGAAGCGTGATGTCCGCAGAAAAAGCAGTTTTGGGTGGTGACTGGATCCCAGAGGGAGGCAGTGCGTCGAGTCCTGTGGCGAACATGAGGATGTCCTGGAGGAAGATTCCTGTTTGTTTCTCTGAAAAAAGTAGATTTAGTTTAGTTGTAAAATATAATATTTCAATGGAACTGCCAGCAATAGAAGATGATATCAAGATGACATAATTAAAAGATCTGGGGACTGTTCAGGTCTTCTGCAGGGTAGGGAGTGTGTTTATGATGAGATAATTAAAATAAACCTTCTGTGTCAAGAAGATAGTCTCTCCAGAATCCGAGTACACAGGTTTCTTCCTGTCGCCTTGTGCACCCTGCTTCACTGAGCTGAAAAATAAAAATACCTACGGCTTAAATTCAGATGTCAATCCTCGTCTGGTTTCTTTGAAAAACATTAGGTTTAAAACATACAATACCAGCACATTTGGCATATTGGTGCACACTGCCCGTAAACATTTGACAAAGATGCAAGAAATACATTGAAAATCCACACAATTCTGAGTAAACTAGCAAATGTGTAAAGGTTGCATCTGTCAACACAGCTTACCTGTAGAAGTTATTCTGACCCCGGGCACATTTGTCTTGTTCCTGGACTGCGGTTTGTCCTCCATCCTAGTTTTACCCCAAAAATTAGCAGTTAATTTAATGACAGTGTTATTGGCTTAGTAACTAAAACAGCACACATTACATGTAGTTTGGCTTGGTGAATTAATGAAATTATTTACAGGCATTTCATAATTTCAGGTTCACACATTCAACACTAGAGGATATGGATTTTCTTACTTGATGAGATGCTGTCTGTAAGCGTCTGGCAGGTCTGGCAAAAAACAACAATTTAAACTGCTGTACTGTATTGTGCTGCTTGTGCAAGAAAAGTTCATGTTGACTGTGCTGTGTTTTACCCTTGCAAAATGTTCTCCATTCTTGGAGTGCTCACTTCATTTGGAGTGCTCACTTCATTTGGACCGTCCCACACCTGCATACAACACACAAATGACAGATTAGATCAAATGAAAATATTATCAAAATATTGTCAATTCACTTTATTTAAGGAGAAATGCCATGATGCAAACTGACCACGGTGTCTGAAAGTGGACTGTCTCCAGATGCCAAATTAACCATTTGAACCACACCGTCATCATCTTCACTTGAAGACTGTCCACTGTAACCTTTGAAAAAGAATAATTGGCATAATTGATGTGGGTATAAAGATGAATTTCACTCATTGCCTCAGTTTTACAGAGTGGAGCTTAAAACAAGGTGGAAACTTGCACTTACAACTGTTTGTGAATTGTTCACCAGGGCAAATGTACAGTGTTATTCTTTGGTAGGCCTTTCCAATGGCCTCCTTGTATTTCTCCACTGTGAAAGCGGTGTCTGTTCCTGGAATGTTTCGAACTTCCTGACCATCGGGGTACAGCAAGACATAGGAAACATCTTTCATGTCCTGGTTAAAATCTTTCAGCTTCTTTAAAGCAGCATCCAACAGTTGGTCAGATGACCATTGTGGTTGAACATCAAGGGGAAGTGACTTCCCTCTCACAGGTTTAAGGAAGTCACCTGTCCTCCTCATAATGCCAACAAATATCTTGACAGAACCAGCCTACGTTATGTCTGAATACGATCCAACGGCTAATTCCCAATAAAGAATCCCTCCACTGCACAAGCTTCTACGAACCCTTCATAGGGTGTAGGGCATAGAATGAGCCCTTCGGTTTGAAATACAGCACATGTTATCTGCAGACATAAATAAGAAATATAATATGTACCTTTTATGTCGCCTCTTCACTCCACAACCTCTTCAGAACTGCTTTTCGGAACTTCAAAAACACGTCTCCGGTCCGTTCCACTTATCGTTCCCCCCCAGAACACTTCCGTTGTGAGAACAGTTCCGTTGTGTTGTGAACTGAATTGCAGCGTTTTTCTACACTTCCGTTGTGTTGTGAGCTATATGCAGCGCGTTTCTCTATTTGCAGCGTTTTTCTACACTTCCGTTGTGTTGTGAGCTATATGCAGCGCGTTTCTCTATTTGCAGCGCGTTTCTCTATATGCAGCGCGTTTCCGGTATTTGCAGCGCGTTTGCCCTTGTCGGCCACCGTACAAGTGGGTCGGCTGAGAAATGCTGAGTGAGGTAACCGTTTCAATGCAGGATCAACAAGGGTGTATTGAGCAGACGGAGTCAACAATGGATCCAGTAGTTAACCTTCACCCAGGTTCTTGAGGGTCTATTTTCATGGGAGCAAAATCTGGTCTCAGACCAGACACAAGTATTGCATAACCCAGCATGGTACTCTTCTGGGATGATGTCAGAAGTCTGCAATGCCAGACCCTATTTTTACCCCTTGAAAAGCGACCGTTAGTGCTTAGTGATTGTTTTAGTGTAACTGAATCCTGTGATGCCTGGTATGGGAGGGGCTGGGTGAGACCTAGAAGCATGCCACTTCACTTTAGAGCCTTCCTATAAGACTACAGGCCCCGTGAGATCTCGGGCCGTGTGCAGAGCAGACCTAGCCATTATACAACTACAGACTGCATGGAGTTAAACCCCTCCCCCAAACATGTTTCTGGATGGAACCGAAATCATTCCATTAAAAAAAAAAAAAGAGTGGCTTTGACAAGCTCTATAGATCAGTCATTTTGTATGGTCTGTTTTTCAGAGCTCCAGTAAGGATTCTGCCTGAAACCAAACCGGCCTCTTTCTCATGAAACTCTTGCATGCCTTAGCTACCACAGCGTGTGTGAGACACTATGTGAGAGTACCCTGAGGCTTAGGCTGAGTCCTGTGTTGCATTGGTGTCAATTTTGGTACTAGGTTCTTCTTTTTTCCACCCCTCTATAATACTCTTCTCTGTAGCCGACATGGGCTTCGCCAGACTCTTCAACTCTCCGCTCAAACCTCTGGCGGACCTTGACCCCGTGGTGGTGACGTTCTGGTACAGGGCCCCCGAGCTGCTGTTGGGCGCCCGACATTACACCAAAGCTATCGGTGAGTCATCATATGCCCCCCTGGAACAGGGGAGGGGAAACTGGGCCAACCCGAGTTCTTGTGTAACCTGAAAGACGTTCCTACTGAACAAGCCTGTTTATATACTCTGCAACCATGTTGTATGGAAGCCAAAGCACATATTATGAGATCACATATGAGTTGAGATATTAATACATTACAAAACCTCTATTATAGAATGATATTCTATTATACAAAACCAACGAGCAAGTGTTTAGAGTTACCTGTAGTTGCATCTCAGTGTAAGTTGACATGCACTTGCATTATGTTGTCTTTGGCAGTAAGGGCCTGCAGGCTTTATCTGCATAAGAGGCGTGTCTTCATGTATATAATTAGACTCTATTCCAAGAATACTGGCCAGTTACTCAATAGAGCTCTCCAGGGCGGAATCAACAGGCTGAAGTCAACATTCTCCTCAACGGGACTGTCATCACGTCGCTGCATATAGTTTCCCCTAACATTCCCTTGGCATTCACATCCATCAGAAGGCAAAAATTCCTGTTTAGTCGAGTGTGAGGTATATTCAGTGCAAGTTGCTAGCAGTCTAGACGGTAAACTAGAGTTCTGTCTTGTATTATGTAGTGTAGTATAAAGACCTCCTCGCGCACACACACACACACACACACACACACACACACACACACACACACGCTCACACACACACACACACACACACACACACACACACACACACACACACACGCTCACACACACACACACACACACACACACACACACACACACACGCTCACACACACACACACACACACACACACACACACGCTCACACACACACACACACACACACACACACACAGCCCTTGAGGCGTCATTCCTCATGATATGTCCCTGCTAAGAACAACCCCAGACCACTCAGGCTAATCGCTGCCTGCCTGTTGCAGACATTTGGGCGATTGGCTGCATCTTTGCGGAGCTGCTGACGTCAGAGCCCATCTTTCACTGTCGCCAGGAGGACATTAAGACCAGTAACCCCTTCCACCACGACCAGCTGGACAGAATATTCAGCGTCATGGGCTTCCCAGCAGGTCTTCAAGCACAAACACACACACACACACACACACCCTAAGGCTTCACCCTCATAGCTTTGCATTTAAGCTTAGTTTTATTTGTCTTGAAAACCAAATGACGTACATACTATATTTCATGAAACCAGTGACATACATGTGTTAAGCATATGTTAATATGTTAATCAACCTTATCCTTCTGATAATACATGTTGTCGCACAAAAGATTTCAGTGCATCGAAGGCCACATGTGGTAAAAATATGAAACTTAATATATCTAAACATTTGTTTTATGCACGGTCAGGAGTTGATGTCTGTGTTTTGAATTCCTCAGATAAGGACTGGGAAGACATCAGGAAGATGCCAGAATACCCTACCCTTCAGAAAGACTTCAGGAGAACCACGTGAGTGATTGATTGATTGATTGAAAACCTTTATTGTCCCCAATGGGGAAATTTTGTTGTCAAACAGCTCAGTTAGGGCAGAAAACATTCAGTACAGAAAACAGAAAAACATTCAATAAAAAACATAAAACAGTGCAGGCTCAATAAGTAAAAAGTTCCAAAAGTTCCATCTCCAGGTCTCCCCCACCCTGCAGGGCCTGGTTGTAGAGTCGTAGTGCAGCTGGAATAAAGGACTGTCCAAATCTTTTTGTACTTTGGAGTACAAAAAGTGGAGGCATGACGCTGTGACGATCCCTTTGGCTTTCTCCTCTGTCTACTGTAAAACCCCTTAACCTTTTGACACCACTTACATCACTTCTTAACTATATCCTCTCTCTCTCTCTCTCTCTCTCTCTCTCTCTCTCTCTCTCAGCCTGGCAGCCTCTGAGATTAGTCTGTTTTTCATGTGCTGTGCTTCACCTCTTCACAGGTATGCAAATAGCAGCCTAATCAAATACATGGAGAAGCATAAAGTCAAGCCTGACAGCAAAGTTTTCCTGTTGGTAAGTAACCACTGTTTGATTCTTGAACGGTGGAAAAACACTGCCAGTTTTTGGATTACGAGACTATCTAGATAACCATAGTTATAGATAACGGTAGTGTGTTTTACATTGTAAATTATGGGATAGCGAGGTTCAATCTAGGTGAAGGTGTGCAAACAGTGGCTGGACTGATAGGGTGTCATTCACTTCAGTAACGTTCATGTGTCACCCCAGCTCCAGAAACTCCTTACAATGGACCCCACCAAAAGGATCACATCTGAACAGGCACTATCGGACCCCTATTTCCTGGAGGATCCCTTACCGACTTCTGAGTGAGACCTATTCAACTACGTCTTTATGCTACTCAATCAAAGCCTCCTTCCATCCACCTATTTATACACTCACACTGAACAACCACGTGAACTACAGTCACAATGGACAACATTGATTCCATGAAATAAAAACAGGCCAATTCCAATTTATGCCTTGAACTGTGGTGAATTGGCATTTCATAGTCTGGTTGATGTCATTTCTAGTTTCCTGTTGTTTATCTGGAATGGCCTGAATGTGGTTTTTGTGGTTTCTTGAAAAAGAGAGATCAGGATCTTTGCCCTCTCCCACCCCAGCCAGTCTGTCAACATTACAATGTACTCTCTCTCTTTATTCTCACCCATAGTGTGTTTGCCGGATGCCAGATACCCTATCCCAAACGAGAGTTTCTGAATGAAGATGAGCCAGAGGAGAAAACAGAGAAGGTACAATTCTGAAGCTCATGGAAGAGTTAAAGGGGACGCTTTCTGAGCTGTAGAGGTCATGGGGGGGAATGCTTTGGGTTGTTGCAGCTGAGCTGCATAAAGATTGACCTAAAGATTGACCTTCTCTGAGTGAGTGGTGTCACACAGTTATGTAAAAATCCATGTGATGTCGATGGTGTGTCTGGCAGCGAAGACAATGCCCAAAAAAACCACAAGCTGCCCAATCAGGACAGAAAGGCTGGTTGAGGTAGAAACCCAGAGGACAGGCTGTGGAACAACAAGTAACGGTATCAAACACATTCCATATTCCATTCCATCCTTTACAATGAGCCTTTTGGTTTCTTCTGGTTTCTTCTGGTTTCTCATTCCGCCAGCCACCGTCTGCAGTAGAGGTCAAACAGCCTCTGGAGGTAAAGGTCACAGAGGTCACCTCGGCCCCTGTTAGCCTACAAGCTAGCGGAGGAGGCCCTGCCCAAAGTGCTGCTGACAATAGAAGGCTTGGAGCACAAGTACCAAGAATCATGTTATGAGTCCAACCGACCCACACAGAGACAGAGAGAGAGAGAGAGAGAGAGAGAGAGAGAGAGAGAGAGAGAGAGAGAGAGAGAGAGAGAGAGAGAGAGAGAGAGTAGGTGTGCGTTGATATCAAAGCCAGATCAGTGTACTGTGTAAGGTGTTGTTACAGCAAGGGATATCTGTCCTCACCGGGTTCTACGAATTCTGGAAGCCCGGGCATCACATTAGCAGCTGCTGTCAAGTAGGCAACACCTGATACAAGGGTTGCCTCACAGTCAGTCGCACACAGTTAGGCAGGCGGGCGGGCGGAGCGTGAGAGGGACACATTGTTTCAGTCGGGCCCCTCACGTGCAGCAGCCTCGTGGAGCCCATAAGAAACCCGTCTCCCAGTGTGGTTCTTCTCCCTGTGAATCATCTGAGCGCTCCATTTCCACAGGCCCCCTAACGCACACCACAATACCGTGAACAATGGCAATGATTGATCACTGTCCATTTTGGCTACTTCTCTAACCAAGCGTTGAGTAATTATGTTGCCTGGTTTCAATTTCCTTCATGAGTTCTGATGGGGTAAGACAGCTTGAACTAAGCTTAGGAGGCATTTATAGTGAAATGAAGTTATTTTTCTTCGAGAATCAGTGGTGGATATGCCATTGGTGTTAACCCCTAACTACTATATACTGTTTCTATAGGAAAATGTTTGGTATCTTGCTACAGAGCAGGGGGTTTACAACCCAGAGTATACGGACGTCTGTTTCTCTTCATCTGTCCCAACGGAACATTTCTGTGTGTTCCTCTTCCCAGAACCAGACCCAACAGCACCAGCAGACCACCGCGCAGCAGACGCAGGCTCAGACCCAGCAGCAGTCCGCAGCCCAGCAGGCTCCCTCCCAGCAGAGCTCCGCTCAGACCAACGGAACCTCGGGGTCAACGGGGGGCAACGCAGGGGGGGGCCTGCAGCACGGCCAGGACCAGGGGCCTCCCAACAAGAAACCTCGCTTCGGGCCTTCAGGGGCGTCTTCAGGCACCGGGGTCTTGCAGTCAGAGTACCAGGTTAGAGGGACATCCCTCCCGGGTTTGACCTCACCTAGGGTTTGACCTCACCTAGGGTTGCAAAACAGTCCCCTAAGTTTGGGAAACTTTCCGATAATTTCTAATGCTTCCATATGGAATCGGAAAGTTTCTGAAACTTACGGGAATTTGTGCAACCCTAACCTCATCGTTTGATGGAACACTTTTGAAGACAGAGGGGGTTAGTGTGACCTGCCCAGGGTTGCCCCAGTGTGGAAAGCTCTCTAAGTGCTGTAGTTTCATTTGTCAGTCATTAGAATTGATACAACTGTGTATATAGTACACAATATAACAGTACACAATACATCGCTTGCACACGATACTGAATGTCTTCATTCAGTAGTTAGGCGGAACTACAGGAGTTGATGGACCTAGAACAGCAATAGGCTCCACCATTGATGATTGCTATGACTCGAGCAAGTGCATGGCGATGAACTTTGCCCCAAAGTGCTCAAGTTCCGAAATGCTTGCTGGAGAGGTGAATGTCAGGGACGTGCTACACGTGGTGTGTGTGTGCACACAGTAGACATAACCCCCCCAACCCCCCCCCCCCCCCCCCCCCCCCAAACTCAGACAAGAGTGAAGCATTGTGTGAGTGAACAGGAATGCAAGCCATGCTATATCAGCCTGATAATGTCGTGTCTTCAGTTCACACTTACTCAACTGATAAACATTGCAAAAACAGCAAAACATTGTGCTGCCCCCTGTTGTTCCCTGTCTTGGCGCCTCAGCTTTGGCTCTGGCCCTATCACAGGCTGAGAGAGAGAGAGAGAGAGAGAGAGAGAGAGAGAGAGAGAGAGAGAGAGAGAGAGAGAGAGAGAGAGAGAGAGAGAGAGAGAGAGAGAGAGAGAGAGAACAAGGAGGACAGGGGAAAAAGAGTGTTGCTTGTGACGAAGAAGATGAGGTAAAGGTGACATCTGTGACCTTGCCTGGACCTCAGCTGTGGCCTGTTTGGAGGTGTCGTCCTGCCAACCAGGCTATATTTAGCAGGGGGCTGAGAATGCATGTGGACAGCTGCTAGGCTCTTCAAAGTCAAGCCTCAGCAGATGTATAAATACCCCCCTTCTGGACGGCCAGACTGGGACAGAGAGCTAGGCTGTGGCGTCACACAATCAGCGGCCTACTTTCCCCCTTATTGATCACTCTCCCCGGGGCTATCCCAGAGTGCACCACTCTCTCCCCCGCTGTCTGTGTGTGTATGTGTGTGTGTGTGCGTGCGTGCATGCGTGTGTGTAGATGGCATCCCAGACAGGCAGTGTGTGCAGTAGGACAGGTTGTAGCTTTAAGTGGATGATTGAGAGAAGTTCGATTGAAGTCCTTATGCGTCAGTAGCTTTACTCATGCTCTGCTTCCTCATATCCCGACAGGGATCTCTCTTCCCCCCCACCCCCACCCCCATCCCCACCTCCTGCCCCCTGGGGCCCAGTTCAGCCCTATTTCTCAGTGACTGTCTGCCTTCTCAGAAACATGACCACAGACACAGTCTGGTATTTAATATAACATAGTGAATCATGCCCAGGAACACTGGTTGTCAGTTAGCCAGTGTCATATCAGACCATTCCTCACAGCTGTAGAAGGGGTTATTTAACGAACTAATCAAAACGCCACAGTAAGGAGTGGGAGTGTGTTGGTATGCAGGTTGAAGGCTGTTCTTGTGCTTCATATTTTGAATGTTTTCCATCTCATTCATGAACAACATAGTCTCTTGAGGAATGAAGGTCACGAAGCATTTATGTTTGACTTTGAAAGCCATACCCATCACAATAAACAATGGTATTTTTTCGAGTGTTGTTGAGTGATAAAGGACCCATGGTGACTGTAACTTGTCGTCGTCCAACGTTTTCAAGTTCCTCTCCATTTTTCTGTTCTCAGCACTCCGGCTCCCGCCTCGGTTACCAAAGCAACGTCCAAGGTTCTACTCAGACGCAGAGCACCATGGGATACTCATCGTCGTCCCAGCAGAGCTCCCAGTACTCCCACCAGTCCCATCGCTACTGAGGCTTGCCGTACCCCACACAGTAGAGGGGGGGGGTCTCTACATCGCTACAAAACCAACCCTCAACCTCAGCAAACCCCAGCGTACCCCCTCAGCTCCAGCCGAGGCATCACTCCATGTCCTGATTAGAAGTCACCGAATCGTCATTCTAAACCCACCACCCCCCCCCACCCCACCCCCTTTCCCACTGAGCCTGGCCTCTCTTCCACCTAATGCCCTCCAGTTTACCCGAGGGCACCGCAATATGAAGGCAAACTCAACATAGGAACCAAACCAAACCCTGCCTCCTCTAGAGGTAGCTATAGATTTTATACCAATTGACAAAATTGGTTGATAATAGATTATAAGAAGGTGAAGTGTCAGGTGTGACTTCGACACACACCTACTACACAAAGACTCCATGAACCATGGCACTTACAGAAAACTAATTCTTTGAGAGAAATAATTGCAGCTCTGTTTATATACGTATACTGTATAGCACCTTTTTTCAATTTGTTTAACAAGAGACTTGTTTTTGCTTGTTTTGTCTGTAGAGTTTTCAAGTTTACTTTTGATCGTTGATGTTTTTTGTAAATATTGTTCAATATTGAATAGATGGGACGAAACAGGAAAAGAACCCTTTATAGTCATCACTATACAATGACCGTGGATATATCTGTTATATCCCAATTACAATCAAAGTGGAAGGAACACAAATGAGCCAACCCCTTTCCTGATAAGAAAAAGATCCCCTTTGGAATCACATTTGTACAGATGAAAGTCAGTTCTTAAGCTGATGTCATTGCAGGGAAAAATACTACATTTATCTTAATCTTGTCCTAACGTTCTGTTTTGTAATATTAGACCTACGTTGGTCTGGATTTATAATCTGAAAGTCTGCATGGGAAGAATATTTTCGAGTCCTTTCTACAGTCTTCAGCAAGATCAGTAAGTTATATTTCTCTCCAGCAACTATTCGGTTGTTAAGTCGTGACGTGTTTCCGGGTCCAACGTTGGCTGAGGCGCTCTCTTCGAAATGCCTCAGTAATAATAATAATTCATTATATTTATATAGCGCTTTTCCGAGGCTCAAAGACCCTGACAATATGGGGGAAACGGGAAAGTGCTGTGTCCCTTGTTGTATGAATGGATCCGAGTCAAAAAAACGATTGAACTGTCATTCTACCGCTGTAGTACTCTGGTGCGGGGAATTTCTGGTTTGGACCCGGAAATTGCTAAACGTCACGTTTGACATCAGACTTAACAACCGAATAGGTAAACCCTGTCATCTGGTCGCACACAGCAACCTACTCATCTATCTGTCACTCCCTTCTGTTCAGCACTCATATTTGTGACATCCATATTCTCATGTGTGGCCAAAGGTTTTAGGATGTGTGTATGCCTTGGGTAGCCAGATTATACCATGTCACCTAGAGGTTGAAGGTCACTGAATGTGTGTGTCATCCTCCAGGGCAGCTAACAGTGTACGCATAATGTCCCTGAGACTGTTGCTGCCTGATGTTTTTTATTTAATTTTTCATGTACGGTTGTTTTTTGCTTTTATTGTCTCATTTCTGCCCTTTTATGTTTTCAAAGTGTGTTTTCTTCTTACTGAGTTAACAAACTGCACTGCTGAAAGGATCTGCAAAGAGTTAGAAGAACAAAGATGGGTTTAGTTAACCATACAGTACATACCCCCATCCTTCCACTCCTCCGCCTTGGCTACGCACTATTAACCTAGGTAGAGAAGTGGTTTCTTATAGTATTTATCCTGTGTAAAATATGAGATGGACATACACAGGATAAAGAGAACCACTTCAGCTTGTTTTGTGACCGGTGAAGGAATTTGGAAAAACATAGTGACACCTAGTGGCCATAGAGAGAACTGGAACATCCACGAATTATGCAGAGACGGTGGAAAATGTTTCCCTTTCTCCTTCCTGAGTGGTACTCGGATCACCCTGTGGTGTAGTTCACAGGTTGTTGAATTCTAGGTTGCTGAATTATGTGTTAAGTGTGTTGCGTTGAATGCCAACACACCAGATGAGTAAAAGGCACTGCTCCCCGATGAAGATGATCTCCTAATGGTTATCTAGACGGTTCTGCATGACAACTAGCTCTCTGGTGTTGATATGTCACTGTATCTATTTTGGACTCGCTTTTCTAGTTTCTCTGTGGTCTGGCCCACAGATCCAGTGGATTAAAACAGCCTTCACAGAACACCCAGTGTTTTCACAGAAACAAAACCAGCAGCTATTCAAAGGTTTTTCTCTTTTTGTGTATTTGAAGTATACTTTTAAAAAAGATTTGAGGATACATTAGATACTGTTTTAATGAATTTTATATATATATATATATATATATATATATATATATATATATATATATAAAGAAATACTAAAACGAGGTGTCACGGTATTATTCTGTCGAAGCTCTAACAGGTTACAGCGGGGCAATAACTGTCAAACAGTTCCTATGCAAAATCAAAGAGAAAGCTTTCACTTAAATTCTTCAATTTTACGAGAGCATGCGTTTACTATGTCCATTTCAGAGGTTTCTTATGGTCTTGAAATGATTGGATTATCCATTCCTTTTGTCATTCTAATGTTGAATGCAGTTATTGAAGAAGGCATTCACTTGACTTGTTTCTTACATCATTGTTAATTGCACTCTAAATGAAATGTTGTATAAAAAAGAGAGAGAACACGAATATATGTGGATAGTAATCAATCATATTTATTATTTCCATATAATATGAATAATGCAACAAAAAAAAGTTCTTTCTCTGCCTTAATTCCTGTAGATAAAGTATATAGAAGGGGACCTCTGTCTATAACAGAGCCTGCAATCGCTAAATGATCGTTCTATCACAAAGTTGCTCGTAAACTCGATAGCTCCTGTTTTTTTAAAGTTAATTCTTCTCTATAATCACATTTAATAATCATATCTAGTTAGATACTGGCCATGTGATACAAAATAAAGTAGTTCACTGTCATGTTATTGTGTTACTGATGTGCAATGGCAGTGACACTTTTTGGCGCTATTGCCCTTTTGCTAGGTAGGCCTATACCTTTGCTGTGTCTTTGCCCGTTTACCTTTGTGTGTCTTTGCTCAGTGTGATCATCAGGCCCCCTGCTACTTATGGGCTGTTTTTGTTCATCACTGTCAGTTCATAGTTCACACAGGCAAGTGGACTCACGTCAGCGCCAGTCCCCTCAGTTCTGTCCTGTTGGACTGAAACAAAGCATTTAAATGTGTGGACAGTGCCTTTTTTAAGTCTGAGTGTTCATCTTAAAAGTTGCCATGAAAGCATATTCAGGATATTATTTTTTTATTTTTTTTCCCGTATGCCTTCTGTTATAGTATGTTTTAAAATGTTCCTGTATTTCGTTATTCTTTTTTTATTTTTTTTATTATGTAGTGTCTAACTGGGTATTCATAAAATGTGGCAGCAAGCGGCTAAATATCAGCTTTGAGTTTAATGTGTCCAATCTCTAATTTAAAGACTGCAAAATATACAATGTAAAAATATTTAGAATTGTGTCTTCTTATCGATATTGTCCTAACACATTGTTGAAACACAGTTAGGTCAGTTTAAAATGCTGTACATAAGAACACATTTTAATAATTTGTCATTGAAACATATTGATACAATAATGATCTTTTAATGCACTGTTATTGCTGAAATATTTAGTGGTAAATCAAAAAGTATTTAATGTTTGTTTTTTAATGTCTTGTTTAGACACTAAAGATATGGCAGTTATATGAAAGTTATAAGCCAGACAATGCTCCCTTTTAAGGAGTTCTTCTGTGTGTGTAGATATTAACAGACACACATTAGTACACATATGAATTGTAGTGCATCTCCTAGGACTACCTTTTCACATTTACCCCTTTAGTAGTGTTGCATGTATCTATCTATTCCGCTCCCAAATGTAAGCACTTATTGTCACCCTCTAAACAGTATGTTCAGGCAGGCAGGCAGACAGACAGACAGACAGACAGACAGACAGACAGACACTCCATTTGCAAAGCGCTGCTGTAATAATGCATGACCACCATAAAGCTTTTCAATGAAATGTTAACTACTCATGTAACATGTAGCATGGTGCTCTGTCTCTCAAGATGAAGCTTATTTACCCCATGTTCCCTATTTTTAATGGTCATTTTGTTTAGGCTGTACTATGACAATTATATTCTCATGGAAAAACTAAAAAAAAAAAAATCACAGGCTCCATAGCATGTGACCAGCGTGCTTTGCAGGTCTAGGTATCTGTCAACGCGAACACATTTTCTGTGTACTGTGTGAGTGTGAGTGTGAGTGCACACAGATAAGGTCAGAATACACACACTACTAAATGTAGTGTTTCCATAGCTTTCATTAGTAAAATTGCACAATGCAGGAAATAAAAAGAAAACACATTTATTCAGCTGCTTTTAGATACATTGTCCTAATTTCACTGTACAAATGACTGTTAAATTAGAAAAAAGTCATGTATATTTATTTTATATCCCCTATTGTAATAAAATCTCTTCTGCTTCAGATTAAACTTTTCTTTTATCAATTCCAAAGTGCTGAGTGTTTACGTGAGAAGTTGTGTGGGAGTTTCTACACTGATGTCTGCCTCATTGTCATTGGGTCCTCTCCGCTGGGCAGGTGGCACAGCAATTTGTATTGTTTAGTCTTTGTTTTAAGAGTAGTGGTTTTATTTAGTCTAAACCTATGGAGCTATTTTAGTGCCATCAGAAATTGAATTGTATTTGACAGATTGAATTGAATATGAGCACAAATTGAATTGTATTTCACAGATCTGAATTGTATTTGACAGATTGAATTGAATCTGAGCACAAACTGAATTGTATTGGACAGATTGAATTGTATTCAATTCAGTTTTCATTATTTTCATTCAGTTTTCAAATTCAGTTTCTCTAAATACAATTCGTTTTTTCTCAAAATACAATTCAGTTCTCTAAATACAATTCAGTTCTCAAAATACAATTCAGTTTTTCTCAAAATACGAGTTCAGTTTTAGAGGCACTCATCCGGGGACTCTGGGCTAGGTAGAATAATAGAGCACCGATTCTAATCCCTCCCATCTGAATTCATAAGAGCAACGCATCCGGGTACTTTGCTCTCCCGTCATGTCCACGCCCCTTTTTGGGTGATAGAAGTGTAGAAGTTTGACTGGCGGTCAATGGAAATGTCTGGTCTTTGCTACTTTAATCCGATAAAATAAGAAAACCGTAGTGCTTTTTAGATATTAGGAGCCCAAATCCGATGGCCAGTTAGGCAAACTATTATATAGTGTCGTTGCCGATCAATGATCGGCGTCGTTATATAGAGAAAATTGATGAAATAGGGGTTGATTCATCAGAGCAGTCATAATATGACATATTATGTCATCTCCCTGTCATCAGGGATGTGTAGTTCTTCATTTGATTTGCCGTGTAATGTCCCATGAAGGGGAAGGAGTGTGTCAAGTTTGAAGAGTGTGACTCTTTTGCAGCCCCTTCCCTGGGCCCAAACGTACCCCAGCACTTTAATTCAGGCTTTTGGGCCTAGTGTGACATTAAAGGTTAAAGGACTTTAGCGTCGCAACCGTAGGTGCCACAGACACGGTTCAGATATTTTCCGACTCGGCTCGGCCCCACCGACAGGCCACACCCACTTTGATACAAGCCACTCCCCCTAAGTGTCTAAGCCACTCCCACGTTGATACAGGCCACACCCACTTTGATACAAGCTCCACCCACTTTGATACAAGCCACCCCCTAACTGTCTAAGCCACACCCACTTTGATACAAGCTCCACCCACTTTAATACAAGCCACTCCCCCTAAGTGTCTAAGCCACTCCCACTTTGATACAAGCTCCACCCACTTTGATACAAGCCACTCCCACTTTGATACAAGCCACTCCCCCTAACTGTCTAAGCCACACCCACTTTGATAAATAAATTATATTTATATAGCGCTTTTCCGAGGCTCAAATACCCTGACAATATGGGGAAAACGGGAAAGTGCTGTGTCCCTTGTTGTATGAATAGATCCGACCGGTCTCAAAATGTAGCCTATAATTAATGCAAGTGCAATCGGGCTAACGTTACTCATTCTCGCAGTTCCAAATGAATGAACGTTGAAGCGCACTGCCGTCGGGTTGTAAAATAGCCTAGTTTGATAGGCCTATTGACAGCGAATAAAACAGTGAAGATGACAATTGTTTCTGCTGTTGTTATTAAAATCTGTTCTCCGTTGGTTGTATCTCAAAATGTGGCCTATTAAAATCTGTTCTCCGTTGGTTGTATCTCAAAATGTGGCCTATTAAAATCTGTTCTCTGTTGGTTGTATCTCAAAATGATGTGGCCTAACTAATTAATGCAAGTGCAGCCAGGGGCGTGTCCAGGGGGTGGCCTGGGGTAGCACGTGCCACCCCTGAAATCTGATTGGCCACCCCAGGTGCCACCCCCCTGATTGATTGGCACACAGCTGACATGATGTATATAATTTGATGTAAAGAATTTCGAGCCTAACCAGTCTAAAAACAGCTAAATCCACCAAAAAACAGCCCATCTGGCAACCCTGTCTCCGCTGCTTCAAACTCTTCCACTTGTTGCGCAAAATGGGCCAGAGTTTGTCAAATCCAATGTTGGGCATCTCGTTTCTCAAGTCCTGGTATAGACCAAAATATACAGGTAAGCCAAAGGCAAGTGGATCTGATGAAGGTAAAGCAATCTTTCTCACTTGATCTTCACCAGAGAAGAACCCCGGTGAATGATGCCCCCGCCCCTTTTACAGTCGTGCGCGTTTAGGCAACGGAAGCGTGGACAAAAACAACATTCTTGATCCAGAGTTAGGTACGCTTAAAATAGCTTACAACGGCTACTAGCATAAAGAAATGTCTGCTTGTTGCGTGTTCGGTTGTCAGAATCGATATTCCACGACTATCGGACTCAAGTTCTACCGAATTCCATCAGGATCAGACCATTTCAGAGCTACAGGTGTAAGTACCGGAATTTCCGACCCGCGAGGTTTTTCCGACCCTACCAGATCCGGTCATAGGTTCAGCCCTTTCCGGCCATAGGTAGCGCTATGATTCGCTATGATTCGCGATGACAACGATGACAACGAAGACCCGAAGATCTGAAACTGTGTGTTGTGTGTGTGTTTCGCGCGCATCGCGCGTGCGCGCGTGTGTGCCCGCGCGTGTGACCAATGTGTCACAGTGTGTGTGTTCAAGTAATCATGACACGGTAGACATTTCTAAGAATGTATTTCACTATTTCTGAGTATTTCACTACTCAGTTATACATTTTCCATAGTTTGCTTCAAATAGCTGTTATGTGATAATAAAGTAATAATAATAATAACAACATATATTTCAACCATAGGCTTTGTATATATATACACATCTCTGCATTCTCTGTGCCATTATGCTTGTTAATCATTTTAATTCGTTAGAGTAAACTAATAGGTATGAAATGAAAAAAAGATTAATTACCTTTAGCTATGGTTAATGTAATAGGGTCAACCATTACCAGGTCCATTACATATCTTCTCCTATTATCTTTTATCACTTTCTCTTCAGAGAATGGTAGAGATGTATTAATTACTATGGCCACACCCCTCTTCTTACCATATGACGCATGAAATACTTGGTTTACCAAATCCTTCCTCAATGTTTTGTAGTCTTCCTCAATCAGATGTGTTTTTTGTAGTAAAGCAACACGATTTAATGAAATGCAATGAATTTATTGTAAATCAATACAGCATGAAACCATATTTACATAAAAATGGATTGACCATACACAAACAAAAACGTATTCATTCACAAATTAGCTGGAATCAAGTAAAAACATTGTGTAGGTTAACCGAAATATAGCATGTGTACATATACATATATATCTTATTTGGGAAATGTTTGGGGCCTGTAGCCACATCTAACCCACGCCCATGGAGAGGATGGACTGACTCAGACAGCATGCACGTGTCAAAAGCCCCTCCCTCTGACATGACTCTAACTCTAGCTAGATCCAGACTCTAGCTGGAAGGAATAAGTGAATAAGGCCATCGGTCATCCACCGTTATCATTTGGGGTAATGTGACCAACATGTAGTTCACACTACTGTTCAGATTCAGTTTTATATTTGCGACTGCAAGCACACTAATTAATCAATCACTCTTCCGAACTGGGAGCCTTGAAACTTGCGCACACAGGGATGCCAAGATTGTCCTTGACCTCTAACAGAAATAAATCATAATCAATTTTAAGTTCAAATTCAAACAAAAATATTTCCAGCAATTCTTGACGTTCTTCTTCGTCTTCAATCAGTGTCAATTTAGCCTCTATTTCCTCTCTCTGTATTTTGTCCAATTGCAGAAAAGCAGGCTCCTGGACCTTCCCTTACAGCCGGTGGGCGTTCTTGTTCATCCACTCCGCTCCCAGGAGGGTGGACTTGCCACGGTCTACAAGACAAAAACAGTTTAAAGTCCTCTTACAGTGGTCCATAGAAACAGTTCTACAGCCAGTGGTGTAGTGGCACCGTTTTCATATAAGGTTATAGTAATATACAGTACTGGTGAAGAGAAACATACCCAAGTTGTCGTCTTCTGTCCTCTTTTTCTTGGCGTCTTCCTCTTGCATTGTTGCGGCATAGCTGTGGTCATTTCTTATGGCATTGCTGCCCACCACACTGTCAGATCGCTCACACTGAAGGAATAAAATGCATGGTGCAATCACAACTATTGAACTAACAAAAAACACTATTATTTACCATTCAGCATCATGCTCACCTCCTGTTCCCTCTTCCGCTTCTTGGGGACCCTGAAAACCGGCTGCAGTGACCCTTGGAGCAACACTCTGGCCTCATCGGTCCAGTGGGCAAATCTCTGCCCGTGGCTTTGAGTGAGATAGTGACAGAATAAAAAAGTAAGCCAATGTATAACAAATGCGGTTTCGGAAGTTACATTTAAAGTGAAGTCTTACCCCTCAATCTGGAACCGTTCCATTAGAACGATGCACCACCATCTCCTCAGGTGTCCCATATCCCTCTAAAAAATTTGAGAGACGAAATGTAAAGTCAAAATGGTTCTGTGCGCTTGGGCAATGGGTGTTTCCAGAGATATATATATGCTACAACAGCCAAACCGTTATGGTTTAGAATGTTAATGGTAACAGATTTAGTTTCCTCCTTGACTCTCCTCACCGTCGGAGAAGAGAAACACTGACCTCTGTGAACTGAAGTGGAGCGTCAGTGGTGAGACAGAGTGCATACTGTGAAAGGCAAAGATCTGCTTATTAGGTTATGACCATTTCAAATAAACAACATTTTCAATAGAATAGAAAGGAATTTACCATCAATATGAAGACACCACAATCAATCCCTGCGTTTTGGCGAGGGAAACCCTGAAAGAATTGGACAAGGTGTTAATAGCATTATAACAGTTATGTGGTCAAAAGGATAATAAAGACATGTGCAAGTGCATGAGATGCAGGACAAAAGTACCTTGATGTCTCTGCCGTACATGGTTGCCCACTGGCCTGGGGCGATGCGATGAGCTAGATCACTGTCAAAATCCAGCATAAGAGTATTTGTGTCAGACAAATTGACTCTTAACTATATGAAAAATGCTACAATACAAGAACACCTAACAATGTCACCTATGACACATAATAAATGTCTCTTTTCCCCCAAATATAGCACCAGAACATGGTATATTAATTACTCTTGCAATATGACTTAGTGAAAGAATGACAAGAGAATTAATATTACTGGGTTTCCTTACATTCAACATACTATTGCATGCTTTAAGAAAGATTAATGTTACGATAGCCACTGAACATGGTGTAAACAAAATAACTTGAAAACAGCCTTTGAACGAGACTTTGAACAAGGCTTCTTGGAACAAGCCGAACATTATAATTCATAGTATCCTGTTACAGACATGTTGTTTGCTAAGAAAATGTGTTATAAATTAAATTGTATTAGTTGACAACCCTGGTCAATAAGCTGTCTTACTGTATTATTAGAATACTATGAATTATGTAGATTTCCCTTATAAGCCACAGAACAGGGCTGACTATTGTCGTTATGTTACAAAACCTAAAGACGCCATGGTAACAGCTGTCGCCAAAACCATCGGGGTTTAGCGAGTCCACCAAAAGCAGCTCCTTTGCTTTAGGTTTGATGATCTGTCAACCATTTACAAAGCAGATAACATTACATGCTCTCCTAAAACAGAAGAGAAATGTACAGCACAAGTTGAGTACATTTTTACTCCCGCACCAGGCAGACATCCCCCTCCTTCACAATGATCTCCATTTGAGATCTTTGTGGGTCCAGTACATAATTTAGCTACAAGTAATAGATATAAAACATACTTTAAATCAATAGCAAACATACAAAAGATGATTGCGTATCAAGTAGACATTTATATCTACCAGCATGTCCTGGCTTGGGGTCATAGCGCACAGATACGGAGGGACGACTGGTGGCTCAGGCTCTCTGGACTCTGATGGAGAGGATACAGTATTATGCAAGTATCACATACATACAGTTACTGCACATACACACTTAGTGTATGTCCTTGTATTAACAATAATAATACCTCTCAAATTAGGCCTGATGAACGGCTTCAGCTGGGCAACGTTCACACCCTGCTTTAGCTGAGGCCCTTTGGTGCTGGACAGCATCACCACACCCTTGGGTGAGATGGAGGATATGATGTGCGGCCCAAACCAATTGGCCTCCAGTCGCCCTCCTTTCCGTCCCTCCTTCCTTTTGTTTGCCCGTAGGACCTCATCCCCAACTTTGAAGTCAAAGGATTTGACCCCCTTTTGTTTCTGGGCCTCGTAGGTCTTTTTCTGCCATGCCTGGGCAATTTGGATGTTCTGGTAAATCTGAAAAATTGTTATCATTTAATTAATTTTCCCTTGAAACATATTCATATTTTATAGCATATATTGCCATTGTATGCATATTTGTTATTATTAGATATTATTATGCATAAATTGCCATTTTTACATCACCTTTGCATGTAGATCTGTAACTTCGACAGTCTTTGCCTGTACATCCTCCTCTGGCAAATCAACCACAACCACAGCTGAGTCGTCACCCTCCTCAGTCTGTGTTGTGTTGATGACACCTGGGCTGCGAGGGTGCCGTCCGAACAGTGCCATGTACTACTCACATACACACTACTCACATACACACTACTAACATACACACTACTAACATACACACTACTCACATACACACTACTCACATACACACTACTCACATACACACTACTCACATACACACTACTAACATACACACTACTCACATACACACTACTAACATACACACTACTCACATACACACTACTAACATACACACTACTAACATGAGTGTGATGACCTGAGTCATCAGTTCTACTGTACTTGAACAGAGTGTACACTACTTAGGGTGGTTAGTTCTACTGTACTTGACCTTTTCAACACAACAGCTTGCTGCTTTTCTATACTTTAGAAAGCAGAGGAACCCATTTCCATTAGCAGAGCGAACCACTAAGTCACAAACAACCATGTTAACACACTAAACCATCCAGTTTCATCTTTACCCTCCCCAACACACACACACACACACACACACACACACACACACACACACACACACACACACACACACACACACACACACACACACTCTTTCAGGGCGTTAGGCTGGTGGTGAGTTTAACTCCGAACATGGCCTCCCACTCTCAGGTCATCACTCAGGTCACAATACTTATTTTTTTATTTTTAGTAAAAAAAATGTTTGTGCTTTTTACACCATTGATCATCTTCATGGAGTAATGATTGGCATTGTGGTGTAAATATGTTGTTAAACCAACAGAAGGGTTCTCTTCAGAGGTCTAAGGTGTCCAAAGAGCTAAGTCCTCTGACAGGTTTGAATAATGTACCCAGGGGAGCGGAGAGCTGATGAGAAATCACACTACTTACTTCAATTTGTGCTACCAAAAACTCTCTCTCTCACTCTATTTCTCCACCTGTCCTTTTCTTTCCCTCCCCCTTTTCCCCTCCCCTCCTCCCTTTGCTTGACTGTCTCATCTCCCTCACCCATCTCTCTCTCCCTCCCTCCCTCCTCTCCTCCCTGTGCTTGACTGTCTCATCTCATCTTGAATAATGTACCTGGTTGATCGCTGTAAAACAAAACCAAAGTACAATCAATAGCATTTCACCATCTTTCTATATTGTTTAAATTGTTTTTTGTTTCTTTCTATGTTTGTTTGAATTGTTTACATATGCAGTTGTTACACAATAGTAGGCTACCTGCTTAGAGGTGTTGATGCTCATTATGATGCCCCTCAAATGGACATCCCAGTCGTTCTGTCCCTCCCCACAGTACTTGGCAAGCGCAGTCTTCACGGTGCGGTTTGTGCGCTCGTCCTGTCCATTGGCCTGGGGGTGGTAGGGTGACGTGATGCAGTGTTTGACACCCAGAGCCTCAAAAACACCACGGTTGACCTGCAGATGCATTAGTGTATGCAATTAAATTAGATTAAATTACAATTATCAAATGTCACACATCACATACACTGTGTCTTATATAGATAACTGTACCTCATTCACAAATTCCCGTCCTTGGTCGGTAATGATCCTCTCTACCAGTCCAAAGTCAAGAAGAATGTTAACTATCTTCCTGGACACCTCATTGGCTGTTTTGGTGTAGAGGGTTTTTGCCACAGCCCACTTGGTGAAGAGGTCGGTTGCAGTCAGAATGTATCTGCAATGAAAAATGCAGATTGTTCTCCATTAGCTACAGCATTGCAGCAGCTATTCCTCATGGGGTCCACCAAAAACTTGCTTCATAACTTTTATTGACTTATCCAATACATGATGTCAGCTTATCTCACTAGCTTTAACCAAAAGGGGTTACACATACTTCTGCCCAACATTCAGTAGCTACCTTTTGCCCTTTGCAGTGGTGGGAAGTGGACCAATGAGATCAATCCCCAGGACACTCCATGCCTCTTTCACTTGGATGGGATGGAGTACAGGTGCAACTGTCTTTATTGTCTCATGATGTTGACAGCGGGGGCACTCATCAACCTTTAAAACAGTGACATTTCAGAGGAAATTATCTAGAGTCCGAGAATTCTTGATGTGGTTGAGGCGTCATGTTGGTGGTGGTGGTCAGCTGCTGGGCTTAGTGCCTTAGGTGCAGAACCGCTGTGGTTGAGGGGCCGCGGCCTGTATGATGGTCTGGGTGTTCCAGTGCAGAATCAGATTGTGGTCAGTATGAGAATTACACAAGAGTTGGAGATCTTTGAGTAAAAGATCATTGCTAATGGGCAGTGTATAAATTACAATGTTCACACACACCATGCACTAATAACATCAAAAACTCACCCATTTTGTGACATCCTCCCGCAAGGTGGACCAGTGGTAGGACGCCGTCACCTTCTCCAGCGTTCGGCGTCTCCCTGGATGACCCCCAGTCCCATGGTTGTCGTGGCACTCCTTCAGATCAAATCAAACTTCATTTGTATAGCCCATTTCTCACAAAAATGTGACACAATGTGCTTCACAGAGAGCAAAGAAGATAAAACAACAATAGTGCAGATGAAACAACAATAAAGACAGACATTTAAAAGGCGAGATTGAATAAGTAGGTTTTGAGGTCTCCAACAATGATAATCTTGTCATAATTGGGAAAGATGATGGACAAGAACTCAAGTCAGATAAGAAAGTTACCATCAGGACATCACGAACTCCATCTTTGTTGCACACCACCAAGCGATGTTTGTCCTTGTATTTGTCCTTGTAGTACAACTCCTCACCTGATGCAGCAGGAAAATACAGCATTCATTTAGAAGTGCAAATATAAAGCCACTGGAAACAGGTTTTATGCACACGATAGTTAGCAGATGCTTAATGAGACACTACATTTTGATACAGGCCTATGCATTTTCGCCATTTTCGACATTTCAAGCAGTGGCTTCAAGAGTGGATATAACATAGTTATTCACACTGACTTACCTTTCATCAAGTAATTCTTGGACGCCTTTAGAATCCTTGATTTAAGGTGTCCAACCTTGGGTATGCCAGGAGGATACATATCATGCATCATGTAAAACTTGAGTGCTGTATGAAACTCCATCTTGTCACCTGTCTCTCTCTCACCTAAACTCTCTCACGTCCCCGCAACATCCATCCCCATCTAAACTCAGAAAGGCTGTAAATTACAAAATAAAAGTGGGTAACATTACTATCACAAGAAAAGAGGATATTACATACCTGGGCTCCATCTTAGAGGCAAATCTTTCCGGAGATAAAATGGCAGCAAAAGTAATCAAAAAAGTTAACCATAGAACTAGATTCTTGTACAGGATATCCTCACTTGTCAGTAAAAACACACTGAGGTCCCTATCAGGAGCTCTCATTCAATGTCACTTCAACTATGCCGTAACATCATGGTACTATAGAACCACAAAGGCCCAAAAAACAAGACTCCAGACAGCCCAAAATAAACTGGTTAGGCTTCTGCTAGGCCTCAACCCTAGGACACATCTAACCGCTGCTCATTTTTTGAGCCTTGATTGGCTACGAGTAGTTGACAGAGTGCAGCAGCTTGCACTGGGCCTGGTCTTCAAGATACGCTACACCACAAAGACACCCAAGTACCTGTCAACATACTTCCAAAAAGTGAACAACGTCCACACATACAATACCAGAGGAAGCTCCACGAACCACGTTCAACCGCGTTGCACCACAAACAAGGGGTTAAACTCGTTTGCAAACTATGCAGTAAAAATGTGGAACGCCCTTCCTATAATCTTAAAGGAGTGCAAAACACTGCCCACCTTCAAAACCACTCTCAAAAAACATTTACAGGAGGCTGCAATCCGTAACTGGACCCTCTAAATCAAAAATCAAATTAAAAGACTACACCCCCACCAGGACTACCCTCTATATATTCTTGTGGTTTTGTTGTTATGTCTCCCACACCCCCCCCCCCCCCCCCCACCCGAAATACCCTCTGCACATACTAGTTGTTTTGTCCCACCCCCCTACCTGGTCTACACTCTGAGCAAACGCAATGTTATTATGTCGCCCCCCCCCCCCTCCCCCCCGCCTAAATCTACTGGTGTTTTTGTACCCCCCCCCCCCCACCATGACCACACACTGTACATACTTGTTGTTTTGTCCCCCCGCCCGAACTACCCATTGTACATATTATATGTCTGTCCCCCTGCCCGAACTACCCACTGTACATACTTTGTGTTTTGTCCCCCGCCCCCACCTGTGGTGTATGTCCCCACCTGTCCTACCCGCTGTACATACCTTATGTTTTGTTGTATTGTTCTTCCCATGTTGGATGTATGTTTATCTTGTAGATAGTACTAGTTATTTGTCTGTATTATCTTGTAGATAGTACTAGTTTTTTTGTCTGTCTTACATGTAACGATGAATTGAGAATCAAGGACCCCAATTGAAATAAGCCAGTGGCTTTCTTGGGTTTTTATCCTGTTAGTTGACCTTGTATGTAATATGTACTTTCATGTACCTACTTCTGCAAATCTTCTAATAAAGTTTTCAATCAATCAATCAATGTATCTTAAGGTAGCTACAGAGATTAGATCTATAAACAGCCAAAATTACTGATGGGTAAAAATGGCGGTCATCATGTGATCGTAAATCATCGTCATCAGCGAATCATAGCGCTACCTATGGCCGGAAAGGGCTGAACCTATGACCGGATCTGGTAGGGTCGGAAAAACCTCGCGGGTCGGACATTCCGGTACTTACACCGGCGGCGTCAACTGGACTGAGGACAAGATAAAAAAAAAATGCTTGTGCATGTGCCGCCCATTTTATATCAGGTAAAGTATTGTAGCAACCGTGTAATAATATGTTCATTAATGTTGCAATTAATGCTCAGAAATTCAATGTTAGCACTGTTACTGTGAGCTGTGTTGTGTGCCAATGCATTCCTGTGATTGGTGGAGGTCACGGGGGGGGGCGGGTGTTGCGTTGAGGAAAAGAGAGCTTCGGTGAACTGGCGGTTTTGTATGTGGAAGTTTGCAATTAAACGCACAGATTGTAAGACAACCTATCTTGTCTTTGGCTTGGGAGGACTTCTGATTTCAAGACATAAAAGTCTCAATCTATGTCATGGTATTTGATGTACTGTACACCACAGATTGCGTAGTTGTAGGCATCTAGTGATTTATATGCTCTCAATTTCTCACGGGCCTACACGCTAGGCAATGCAAACTTTTCATACTTTTCACAGGCAGGTAATGGCCAGGTAATGGATTGGAACAATATCTCGTTAACTCCGACCACTCCCCCAGATTTGTTTGTTTAAAGAATAAATATGGGAGTTTAATATTACATTTGTATGGTGCCACTCTGTTGTGTTGTGATTGGTAGCACTGGGACTTTTAAACAGGGATTGTAATGTTAGTAGCCTAATTAAAGTATACAATGGGTAGTGGAGACAGAAATGGTATTAAAAAACACAAAATGGTGCATACAAATTGACCAGAATGCAGGGAATTAAGTGTTAAATTCTCAAAATTGTGCCACCCATGCCAGCCCGACAGGCGCACATAACAGGCGCACCTACCCCAATGTCACGTCGGAATTCGACGTTTGGATGCGATAGACAGACGTCGAATCCTGACGTCTGCCGTGTGAGACCAGGTTGTCTTGTTGCACTGAAGCAGGTGGTTGATTGACTGTGTCCCCTTGTCTAAATGTAAGGGGTATCCTATGGTTGTCTAGTGGTGATGTTAGGATTGACTGTGTGTACAGTCTAAATGTAAGGGGTATCCTATGGTTGTCTAGTGGTGATGTTAGGATTGACTATGTTTACCCTTGTCTAAATGTAAGGGGTATCCTATGGTTGTCTAGTGGTGATGTTAGGATTGACTGTGTCCCCTTGTCTAAATGTAAGAGGTATCCTATGGTTGTCTAGTGGTGATGTTAGGATTGACTCTGTGTACCCTTGTCTAAATGTAAGGGGTATCCTATGGTTGTCTAGTGGTGATGTTAGGATTGACTGTGTGTACCCTTGTCTAAATGTAAGAGGTATCCTATGGTTGTCTAGTGGTGATGTTAGGATTGACTATGTGTACCCTTGTCTAAATGTAAGGGGTATGGTTTGTGGACGGTGGGGGGGGGGGCGTGCGGGGGATATCCCTTATTTTATTTTGGGGGGGAAATCCCTTATTTAGGAGGTAGTCGTTGCTGAGTGAATAGACACACAGTGGTTGATGAATGACCTCATAGATCCTGACTGTTATCAATGCGTTCCTTTGATCAGAAGTGTACGGAATCCCCACTAACCAATCAGGGTTGTTCATCATGCGGTCACTCTTTGACTGGCAGGCGCGTCTCTTCATCATGTAAATGAGAATAATAAAACACTTCCTCAACCAATCAGGGCTTCGCTTCTTTTGTTGTGTTACGTTTTAAATGGGTAATGAAGAAGATAAAGATGATAAGCAATCATTGCATTGGCAGTCCAGTTATTGTTGTCATTGTTTCTATGGTATTAAAAATATATATATATATATTAGTGTTGAAGCTCGTCCACTGTGCAAAGGTAATTATTGACAAGCAAAACAACAAAACAAGTAGAAGAGCTCATATAACTCCTATTTTAGAGACTCTACACTGGCTTCCTGTTAAGTTCAAGAATAGATTTCAAGATCCTTCTGCTTGTTTATAAAGCTCTCACTGGCACAGCACACGTATATCTGAGAGACCTTGTGCTAGCATATCAGCCAAATAGAGCTCTCAGGTCTTCTGACAGTGGTTTTCTCTGTGTACCACATGTACAAAAGAAGAGATTTGGTGAGGCTGCATTCTCATTTTATGCACCCAAATTGTGGAATGCACTGCCAGTTTACTTTAGGGATACAACCTCAGCAAATATGTTCAAGTCAAGACTAAAAACCCTTCTTTTTAATATTGCCTTTAAATGACTAACTAATTAAATTATTATTATATAATGATTGGAGCACTTTGAGCTGCAACATTTGCAGGAAAAGCAATATACAAATAGAAAGTAATTATTATTATTATTATTATTATTATTATTATTATTATTATTATATGACTCAAGGAAGTTGAGAGAGGGAGGACACGATAGCGCTACTGGTGAACACCTCACACACACACACAAACACACACACACACACACACACCACACACACACACACACACACACACACACACACACACACAGAGAGGGGGTCAACATCATGGTTAAGAGAGAGAAAGCGAGGGAAACATTATCGAAAAAAACTACTCAAGGAAGTTGAGAGTTTCGTCTGACTCAAGGAAGAGATTCAGAAATGTGTAAAATGTCTAGTATGCACAGCACAGGACTTCCTCATTCTGGGAGGGCACGGGAGCACTACTGGAAAACACCTTACACACCTCACACACACACACACACACACACACACACACACACAAACACACAGTCAACATCAGGGTCAATGAGTTGTCCCACACACAACTTGACCTCTGGCCTGTGTCTGACCCCCTAGTGGATTGTGAGTTGGACCTGTGATCGGAAGGTTGTGAGTTCAAATCCCGCCTGAAACCACACCACTACTAGTGTGCCCTTGAGTAAGGCACTTAGCCCTCAGTTACTCCAGGGGGAATGTCTCTGTAATTCATAATTGTAAGTCGCTTTGGATTAAAAGCGTCTGCTAAATGGCAAAATTAGTGTACACTCAGACACACACTCAGACACACACTCAGACACATTCAGACACACATTCAGACACACACTCAGACACACACTCAGACATTTACATTTACATTTTTGGCATTTAGCAGACGCCCTATTCCAAAGCGACTTACAATCAATACATTTAAATGCTAAGCATGTGAATCATCAGTCCACCATTCATTGCAGGAAGAGTAATCTAGCTCAGGCCCGGGGCCATTGATAGAAGGAAAAACCTTCTCCGATCACCTTCTTCTAAAACCTAGTTTTTTTTATTATAATTTTTTTATACTGGAGAAACAGAGAAACAGTACAAGGGGGGCAATAGAAGTTCTTAGGGACACAGTAGAGGGGAAAGCGGGTGTCTTTAGGAGACGTAGTGCTGAGGGGCAGAAGATGTCTCAGGAGGAGCAGTTAAGTTGTAACCTGAAGAGATGGGTCTTCAGTCTACGACGGAAGATGGGTAGTGACTCTGCTGTTCTGACAGCCGTGGGGAGCTCATTCCACCAGCGGGGAGCCAGTGTTGTGAAGAGACGTGATCGGGCAGCACGACTGCTGTGCAGAGGTGGTGGGGCCAGTCGGCCAGCCGAGGTGGAGGAGTGGAGTGAGCGGGCTGGAGTTTGGGGGGTTACCATTTCCTTCAGGTAGGCAGGGGCTGTCCCTTTAGCTGCCTGATATGCAAGCACCAGAGTCTTGAATCTGATGCGAGATGCTATCGGGAGCCAGTGCAGGGTGCGAAGGAGAGGGGTGACATGAGAGTATTTGGGGAGGTTGAATACCAGCTGGGCAGCAGCGTTCTGGATGAGCTGCAGAGGTCTAATGGCGGAGGCGGGGAGCCCAGCCAGGAGTACGTTGCAGTAATCCAGGCGGGAGATGACCAGTGCCTGGGTCAAGAGTTGCGCTGACTCTCTGGTAAGGAATGGTCTTATCCTTCTGATGTTGTAGAGGAAGAATCTGCAGGAGCGAGCCGTTGCTGCAATGTTCTCCGCACAGGATAGTCGGTTGTCCAGGATCACTCCAAGGTTCTTGGCTGTCAGGGAGGGGGTTACAGTAGAGTTCTCCACTGTGATAGAGAAGTCTTGGAGAGGGCAGGCTTTCCCGGGGATGAAGAGGAGCTCGGTCTTGTTAAGATTGAGCTTGAGATGGTGGTCAGCCATCCATGTTGAAATATCAGCGAGACATGCAGAGATACGGGTTGCCACGTGTACATCAGACGGGGGGAAGGACAGGAAGAGTTGAGTGTCGTCTGCGTAGCTGTGGTAGGATAGCCCATGTGAAGAGATTACCGAGCCAAGAGACTTGGTGTAAAGATAGAAAAGTAGGGGCCCTAGGACAGAACCCTGGGGTACCCCAGTGGAGAGGGTTCGTGGAGAAGACAGCGATTCTCTCCAGGTCACCTGGTAGGAGCGGCCTGCCAGGTAGGAAGAAAACCAGGAGTGTGCGGTGCCAGAGATGCCCAGACACACACTCAGACACACACTCAGACACACACTCAGACACACACTCAGCCCTGGAGCCTGGACCCTGGAGCCTGGAGCCTGGAGCCTGGAGCCTGGAGCCTGGAAACTGGAGCCTGGCATATGACTCAAGGAAGTTGGGAGTTTCGTCTGACTCAAGGAAGAGATTCAGAAATGTGTAAAATGTCTAGTATGCACAGCACAGGACTTCCTCATTCTGGGAGGGCACGGGAGCGCTACTGGAAAACACCTCACACACCTCTCAACCCTCCCGTTTTTTTTTAACATTTATTTTATTTAACCTTTATTTAACCAGGCAAACATGTAAGAACAAATTCTTATTTACAAATGCAGCCTGACCAAAAAGCAATGGCTCTTTGGGGGTGGGGGGGGAAGCTAGAAATAAAACAAGGTTAAATAATTTACAACAATAAAACACTGGCAAATACAGATGCATTAAAATACTAACAGTCAGAGAGAGGGGAGAGAGAAGGAGGAGGTAGGGGTGAGGAAGAGCGGAGGTGAGGGATAGCGGGGGTAGTGGAGCAGGGGTACTTAAAATGAGGCAGTGATGGGTTATGGGATGGGTGAGAGACGGTGATCAGCAGGTGCATTGATCGACTATGGTTCGACGCAGGATTTGTTTGAAAGCAGTGAGTGAGGTGAGGGCGGTGAGTTTGAGGGTGTTCTGTAAGGTGTTCCAGTCGTGTGCTGCAGCGAACCGCAAAGCGCTGCGACCGACAACGGTACGGGCTTTGGGGATGGTGAGTCGGACAAGATCACTGGATCTTAGAACGATGACGGGGCGGTGAGAGAGGTGCAGAAGGGATGAGAGGTAGAAAGGTGTTTTGCAAAGTATGGTTCTGTAGATAAGATGAAGCCAGTGACAGAGCCGTCTGCTGTGAAGAGATGTCCAGTCTACAAGGGTGTACAGGTCACAGTGGTGAGTTGTGAAAGGCGCACCAGTGGCAAAACGAATGGCGGAGTGATGGAGTGTGTCGAGTTTCCTGAGGGCAGACTGAGATGCCATCCTATAGATGTTATCGCCATAGTCGAATATGGGCAGGATGGTCATCTTGACACGGGTATGTTTGGCTGCACGGGTGAAGGAGGCCTTGTTCCGGTATAAAAAGCTTAGGCGAGCATTGACTTTTGTCTGCAGGTGCTTTATGTGGGTGGTGAAGGAAATAGTCAGGTTTGTTATATAATTTCGTGGGAATTTTTTGGGGATTTGCTAATCTATACATTTTTGGAAAGGGCATTGTATGAGGAATCAGAAAATATATGTTTCCATTTGCACAGATGTCTGAAAGGCGGCCATCTTGGCATTTACAAAATGGCCACCATAATACACACGTTTTGTAATATCTTGGCTTCTAAATAAGCTAGAACATTGATTTTAACTGCTAAATCTACATTTTCAGGGTCAATGGTTGTAGTTACAAAGCTTTTTATTTTATTTTTTATATCATCCCATAAAAATGTGTAATTTATACTTTAAGAAATTGTAATTTTTCTATTACTTCGTTATTCGTTACTTTGTTACTATGTGAGTCCAAAATGACCCACATGCATTCTATGGAATCTCATGGGAACCTTATGGTAAGATTCGCTGTGGATCATTGGCATCTCCAACAATGCCAGACAGAGATTTTTCTTGGTCACACCAGAACTTTCACGTCTGTCAAAATAATTCAAGAGTCAGTTTGACATGGAAGCTGACAGAAGCACACAGCACCATGAACTTGGGCCAAATGCAATCAAGAGGGCACATTGTACAATCAACAAGATCAAAGCAGCCATACTCAGTCATGGAAACCCCTTTACCACTGAAGGTGACAGGCTGCACAATGTGATAACGCATGCCTATATCCCAGATGAGTATGTACCACAGATCTTGAATGCTGATGTCACTGGCCAGAAGTTGTATGAAGACTACGTGTCAGAGCGGATCAATGGAGATGTCAGCCTCTGGGTCCCTGTGAAGAAAGTGAACAACAAGATGTTCCTGTCTGGGAACAAGAAGATTACAGTGAAACTCAGAGACAATACTGTGGATCTGAAGGAGACCAAGGACCTGTTTCTGAGGCTGATGGTACTTGCCAGGTCAAACCGAGACATCAACCTGAAAGAGGCCATAGGAAACTATGAATTCACTCTGACACCAAGGGCACTGTTCGCTCCTGATGGAACAATCCTGCCATGCCATGACAAGTCCAAGTTAATCCATCTTCTCGACAAGCTGACAAGAGAAGACATACTCTATGAAGACCATCAGCCGCCTCAAACTGGAAGTGCTACCCACCAAGATGCAATGGATACAGGATTCACAGACCCCAAATCTACTGATCAGCCAAGTCGGAAGATAGTACTGGTGGATGGCATGGTGCTTGTGCAGAAGCTGAGCAAAAAACCAGCCACTGTAGTGACAGTCAAGGATCTGAGTGGCTGCTTCAATGACAGACTGATGTCACTAACACGAGATTATGATGAAATCATCCTTGTGTTCGACACATACAGGGCAGATTCTCTGAAGAGTGTGCCAGAGACAAACGAAGACAAGGAAAAGCTTCTATCCAATATCAAGTCAGAGATGACACCAACATCAAACACGTCCCAATGAGCAGGTTCCTCTCACATGACAAAGCGAAGGCTGATCTGACTGACTATCTTGCTGCCAAAACTCTAGAGTACAACAGGGGATCCTCCAAGCTGATCATCACGTCTGCTTCTGGGCACACTAGGAGCAACAAAGACCTGGTCTTTGAGGACAACCACGAAGAAGCAGACACACTGCTGATCCACCAGGCTGTGCTAGCATCACAGCGAAACCAATCTTATGCACAGTTGGTGTTCATCTCCTCAGACACAGACGTTCTAGTGCTAGTCATAGCAAACTATCATCTCTTGCTGACGAACACGTCCATTTATATGGCATCTGGTGTTGTGCAGATTAAACCACTGTGGCAGGCTCTAGGTACAGAGAGAGTAAAGGCTTTGCCAGCATTCCATGCGTTCACTGGGGCCGACAACACAGGGAGGTTCTCCCGTATAGGCAAGGCAACGTGGCTGCAGATCTACCTCAAAGCAGATGAAAATGTCATCGATGCTCTGCAGATGCTTTTGGGTGAAGCAGAAGTGACAGAGGGAATGCTGTCAACACTGGCTTCCTTTGTGTGTGCAGCTTACTCACCCAAGGGCATCAGCATAAGCACAATCCCTCAACTGCAATGGCACCTCTTCTGCAACCATAGGGCAGAGAGTGACAAGCTCCCTCCAACACTTGGAGCTCTGAAGCAGCACATATTGAGGGTCCATGTGCAAACAAGAGTATGGGCACAGGCAGCCATTGCTCTGCAGGATCCACAATTGGATCCCCTGCAAAATGGGTACTCCAAACATGAGGATGGCATGCTTAAACCAACAACCACAGACGTCCTCCCAGCCCCAAAGTCCATCATTGAGATGGTACAATGCAAATGCAAAACTGACTGTTCTTCTGGCAGATGTTCATGCAGAGCTAAGAACTTAGCCTGTACCGACATGTATCAGTCAGCAGCCAGTGCCAGAACGATGACGATTCCCAAGCCGTGACGCACGAAAGTGATGATGATGAACTAATCTAACAGCCCAGCTCACATTGGCACGCATTGGACTCGCCATTCACTTATCACATCACACATAGCATAAACGCTTATACATAGTCAAAAGACACAACCCGCCTGTCATTACACATAGAGTAAATACACATCCCACAAACAGAACAACCAGCACACCATACACCCCCCACATTCCTCCCATTCATTTATTTTGTTTCATTCCCTATTTTTATCATTAAATATGCCATTAGGCTAAAGATTTACCTGCCTCTGTATTGCCTTACTGGTTGCTGGCTGTTGCCATAACATCCAAAAATGTATAGATTAGCAAATCCCCCCAAAAAGCCAACAAAAGTTTAAATCATAACATCGAGACTATCTAATGCAGGAGGTTGTCATGATCATACTGTGGTCTGTGGACTCACGTATGGAAGTAATAGAAAAAAATACAATTTCTTAAAGTAGCCTATAAGTTACACATTTTTATGGGATGATATAACTGTATAGATTTGTAACTACAACCATTGGATTCATTGACCCTGAAAATGTAGGTTTAGCAGTTAAAATCAATGTTCTAGCTTATTTAGAAGCCAAGATATTACAAAACGTGTGTATTATGGTGGCCATTTTGTAAATGCCAAGATGGCCGCCTTTCAGACATCTGTGCAAATGGAAACATATATTTTCTGATTCCTCATACTCCATGTACTCCCTTTCCAAAAATATATAGATTAGCAAATCCCCAAAAAATTCCCACGAAAGTTTAAATTGAAACATAGTGAAACTGACTAAAAGGGATGAGTCCAGCCAAAGGCCAACGTATTTGTAACAAGAGACAAACTCCAGCTTGGAACCGTCAACACAGAAGATCTTAGGGGGGCTGCTGACTCGAGGTCTCCGTTCGAAAATAATGCACTTTTTTGGTGTTGAGGAGAAGGTGGAGGCGGGATTTCCCGGGATTCTCCCGTATTTTACCTTTATTTCCCGCTGTGCTCCCGTTTAAATATTTTCCCATAAATCTCCCGTATTTTTAACCTATAATATAATATAATTTAACACTTAATTGTTGGACGTTGTCGCATGTGCACAATCGTTATATCCATGTCGGAGTTGACTTGTTTCCTCTCGTTTCTTGGGCTGCGTTCGTAATTTTGCTCTGAGAGCACCGGAACGCACACTAGGTGCAACGTCATAAAGGGACCACGTAATTTGATTGGACAAGAGGCATTCCATGAGTGGTGATCAGATTTCCAGAGCGTGTTTACGAACGCAGCCTCGGTTATCTCCGTTTTGAAATTATCGCTGGTAGCATTGCGCCGCTCTTTTCCATTGACATCATGGTGTCAAGTAATGTATAAATAAATGTGCTGAATTGATATGCCCTTTTGTGTTTTCATGTATATATGCAGGGATGTTCAAAGTATTTTACTTTCAACCAGGTATCTGATTCTGATCACCTGTAGTCACTTACTTAATCATAGGAACTAGTTAACCCAATTCTTGTTGCACTGAAGCAGGTGGTTGATTGACTGTGTCCCCTTGTCTAAATGTAAGGGGTATCCTATGGTTGTCTAGTGGTGATGTTAGGATTGACTGTTAGGGCTTTCACACCGGCAGTTTCGAACGCCGGTTCGCGTTCGCGTTCGGAAACCTCCGAACGTTGGCGCTGTCTGGCGAACGAGACGCGTTCATACCAGTGTATCGATCGCCAGACAGCGCCAACGTTCGGAGGTTTCCGAACGCGAACCGGCGTTCGGAACTGCCGGTGTGAAAGCCCTATGAGTGTACCCTTGTCTGAATGTAAGACGAGGTGGGCCTATCCTATGGTTGTCTAGTGGTGATGTTAGGATTGACTATGTGTACCCTTGTCTAAATGTAAGGGGTATGGTTTGTGGACGGTGGGGGGGGGGGGGCGTGCGGGGGATATCCCTTATTTTCGGGAAAATATCCCTTATTTTCAAATCCCAATGTTGACAGGTATGATTTGTGCTCATATTCAATTCAATCTGTCAAATACAATTCAATTTCTGATGGCACTAAAATAGCTCCATAACATACCCGCCAAAGGATAATGAGAAAGAGGATATGTGGTGTTCCCTCTCTTTGCCACATGGTGTCACCAGTGGGTACATTTCCCCCCCAGATTGTCCTATAACTGATTGGACTGATTAAACTGAAGGTTGGACACTTGGAATGCAGCAACATAAACCAGTTGCTATTACTTAACAGAGTATTTTTATAACACTATACTATATATTAGTACCGTATGATTTAAGCAATGTATTATTGATGCAAATACATATTTGTTATATTCTAAGAGTACTTTCACTAGCTGTAACCACAATTTCATCTGTTTTAATTGCACTAAAGCTTACATTTACAGGCACCTGAAAAGTTCAAATGTTTTGAAGTAAATTAGGGACCTGAATGCCTTGCACTCTTTTAGAAATCAAACCCTGTCACATTCAACAAACACTGTTATTTATGTGCATTGGATTCCATTAGATGTGTCAAATGGGTGCCACATTCATGATCATTTTATGGGCTGGTGGCTCAATAGTAGGGACCATTACAGGCCAGCTGAGAACTGACATCAGCACCGGGTGAACTCTAAGACCCCTGACTTATTACTCCTACCACTTAGAAGAAATGTATGAGCTAGGGAGTTCTCAACAGAATGTATTAACACAGATAATCGACCCCGTTTCTACGGTGTCTCAAGGTGCCCCTCCCAGGGTAGAGTTATTGAGTGTGTGTATGTGTCCATATGTGTTCGTGTGTGTGTGTGTGTGTGTGTAAACATGCACATACGGAAACATACACATACACACGCACACATAGACACATACACACACACACACACACACACACACACACACACAAACACACACAATCAAACACAGTCCTGCTGCCAGACTCTCAGTTCAATGAGGCTGAATTTGCCGGAGACGACAGCAGTGGTGGTCATACAGCAGCTCGACTCTGATCCCCTGGACA
The DNA here is from genome assembly GCF_963989245.1 of Nansenia antarctica. Lineage (NCBI taxonomy): Eukaryota > Metazoa > Chordata > Actinopteri > Argentiniformes > Microstomatidae > Nansenia > Nansenia antarctica. Next base: position 56,137,198 of record NC_137688.1, on the reverse strand, counting down.
CATGGGTCACATTCCACACATCCACGGTGTGTTGAGCCTGCAGCTGGAGGCCCACATGGGGCAGACACAGACAGCCCTACAACACCTGTGTTATCAGCCCCAGAGGAGCAGAGAGGCCACTGCATTAGTGAAGGCTATGATAAGGGAACCTCATGGACATCAGTAATGGATGAGGCCGCTGCTCTGAGGGATTGTCTGAAGGGCAAGGTCACACACAGACCCTAGACCTTAGGTTTCCAAGCTATGCAGTTGGGGGAGATAATACAGTACAAACTGTTGGGGCCCAGCAGGAAGAATACCCCAGGGGTGAGATGCTGCTGGTGTGTGTGTGTCACTCCTCACTGGGTGTGTCACTGGGTCACTGGGTTCACATTTAACATTTACACTTTTGACATTTAGAAGCAGTTATCCAAAGTGACTTACAACAAATACATTTGTCTAAGTAAGTGAATCATCTATCAATCAGTCATCATAAGAAAAAGTAATCTATGATTAGAACAGGGGCCTTTAGCAGTCACAATCCTTTTTTTTTTCTTCAGGTGGCTGGGGGGGAGCCCCACCATAAGAATTTGAATATCAATGTGGCCCCCCAAAATTGAAAAAGTTATCTTCAATAGGCACCCCCAAAAGTTGTTGGGCACCCCCCAAGAGTCATGTATTATTGTAGCCCTGTCTCAGAGGCCGTTGTGTGTTCCATCAGCAAGCCACTATCGTCTGATCCCCTGAAGGTCAGGCTGACCGTGTTTAGGGAGTTGGAGATCTGTGTCTGGATCTCAGGCCTTAAACCAATCCACTCTAAAGTTTTCAGACACACCACACTGCCTTTGACAATAATAAAGCTAACACTCATTTGAACTTGTTCAAAGTTATACTGTGAACGTATCGGTTTCAAGTGATAGAAACTGATAGAAACTGCCATATGAAAGTCAGCGTTTAAGGTTATTCAAAACCTACTAAACCTTTAGAAATAATCCATGAAATGTATTTTTTGCGTGATCGTCAAGCTCTATATTAGGTCATTACTTATTGCATTGGTATAACAGCATACCAGATGCTGACTAATTGCGTAATTAGTCAAAAGGATATTCATCAGCGCAAGTGACTCAACCACCTCCTCCCAGTTCAGGCATGGATTGTAATTGAGGAAATGCTGATCTGTTCCTTCTTTCAGTAGTGTGGTGGTTATTTGTAAGTGGATGAGAGGAGCTAACTCTTGCTGTATTAGTCCTGTTTGCGACCTGTTAAAAGTGTTTTCAGTGAGCTACATGAGTGTCAGTTTCTCTGTGCTCAGAATGTCCTGTCCTACATCCCCTCGTGTTGCTGATCACTGAGGAGAACCGACCCGCAGCCACAGCAAGCTCAATCCCCACTGTTGACCCGTGACAGGCCGCCCTCAGACCGTGAGAAAAGGGCCTCTTTCCTTGCCAGGAATGTGGGTGGCCGGCCGGCCTTGTTTCCCAAGAACCCTCTCGGAGGAGTGCGCCGCGTTGCCCCACCACATACAACGTTGTTACTTTGTTATTGACTGCAAACTGGTTTTCTTTTCGCATGAGTTGTATTTGTGTGTGTCCTTGTCCCCCTATCAAGTTGTCACCGTGATAATCTATGTGTTCCAGTACAGCGTGCCGAGGAGAGCGGATTTGGTAACAGTGCAGAGCTCCTTATGACACACTGTCAAACATTCTTCACTGTAAGGCAAGGCAAGGCAAGCTTATCTGTATAGCAATGTGAAGAAGGGTGACAGAGGCCACCTTCTTCTCTCTTAATCTTGGACTGTGAGGTGCCAAAGCACAATGTCCATCTCCAACCAACACAAGGCACTTGCAGAGGGAGACAAACGCTTCTGCTTAAGTTGGTGGAGAAATACAAAATACAGTATGTTCCCATCCGACATGAGGTTAAGTCATTGGAAATTCATGGGAATGTTTTTATGAAGAACCTTTTGCTGACTCACTCACCCTTCAACATCCACACATCTCCTCACCCCCCCGCCCCCCCCCCCCCATGTGTATCAGCTAGCGTTAACAGAAATGATTACTCTGTAAAAGGACAGAGCAGGAAGGATGAGAGGGTGCTCTGTGTTGACTGTTTTCTGCCATGTCTGTGCTCAGGGGCATTTTAGCTACGCTGGCTTCTCTTCTCTCTTCTCTTTGAACTCAGAGACAGGAGGTCACGGTCTATGCAGATAGCAGGGGCCACAATGTGTGTGTGTGTGTGTGTGTATATGAGTGAGTGAGTGAGTGAGTGTGTCTGTGAGTCACTGCATTACGCAGACACATGAGACGCCATGTTTCCACCCAATCCACTGAAGAACAAATGCGCCGTCCTTTTCACGAGAGGTTCTCGCAAGCGTCTGTTTTCTCACTTGCCCAATGTGTGGGTTAATGCAACAGAGAGAGAGACTTGGTCCACATCAATTTGTTTTTTTTAAATGGGACACCTGTTTATGATGTCCTCACAGACAAATTCAACCATCCAATTTAACAGTGAGGGCAGACTAAATGACACAGAACAGGATTGGAGCAACCAGAAAGTGGAAACAGTAGTTGTACCCAAGACCTGTATAGCTTGCCCTACATACATGGGTTTACAATCTACCAATGGGAGGGTGACACGGGGGATGATGTATTGGGTGTGGCTCCTGTCCTGTCGTAGCTGCCCATCAATGTAAGCCAATGTAGTGACTGTGAGAATGCTGCTGCTAAGCACTCCCCCATAAAGAGATATTTGTTGATTGGCCAAAGTGACCCTTGAATGAATGAGCCATACAACCCCACTGACCTCCTCCTCACTCCCTCATGTCCTCATTAGCCATGACAGGTACAAGACATTTTAAGTTCTATGTTCCCAGTTCAATTAGGAGAGAGCTGACATGACATCAAAGCAGTCGGTTACTGCAAACGGTTTAATTTCAGCACTGTTGCAGAGTGTTACACTCACAGTGGCTTTATTTATCCAGGTCAGTCTCATTGAGATAACATTGTAGATCTATCTAAGAGAGACCTGGTCCAAGATAGCAGCGAGGGCAACCAATGTTGCAGGCAAATGAAATAAATTACACAATACACATACACAAAAAAGTACATAACAGTATGCCCAGAAAACATATGTATGCTATTGACATGGACAGAAGAAATACACACACGTAAAAGGGATGAAAAACAAACAAACTGTAATGTAACTTGAAGCATCACTGGTTACAGAGTAAACAGTGTGTATGTTGAAATACATTGATTAACAAACACATGTCTTGCTTTACAGTAGATGTCCCTCCTCCGTGGTGCTCCTCTCTTCAGGGGAAACAGGACTGACCATCCACATGACAATGCTGACCTCCAAGCTCCGATCCTTAAAGGAAGACTTGCATAACAGCTGAAACATGAAGCTCTTTAGACCTTATTCCCCATTAGTAACCCTGGGTGCCAATAAGATTCACTAAATCACTTTTAAAGTAATGTCTAATGTCTGTCGGACACTGGTTGAGATACATTATAGTTTGACAAGGACATTAAAGCCATTATAAAGTTAGGATAAATAAATAAACAATTGATTTGACATAATTATATAACAATAATAATTCCTTCTTTCTGTTTAATAATTAGATATTTACAATAATTTCTACGTTTCAATAATTTCACATAATTAAACATTCCTCTGCAATTTCATGACACTATCAAACACAGACATAAGCACTCAACCCCACCTGTATTCCTCCCACATGTCTGTTGTTACTTTCCATTCCAACAATATTACTAGAAACTTCGCTGTCTCCACGGCAGTGGCTTGAGCAATCATACTTCCATTCTCCTAACATAACTTTCCCTTCGATGGAAAAAAAAAAAAATTGTCTCGCGATAGGCGCTTGCTTATGCAGCCGCCATATTCTGTGACAGTATTTTGATTCGGATCTGTTGGAAGTAAGAAAAGAAAATAAGGGGGGAGTAGAGGGGGTAAAAAGGAGAGCTGTCAAAAGAATTCCCGTGTCTCTGAAACAGCGGGGGGCTGCGGTAAAGCCCCCATTAGAGAGTCAGAACAGAAGACCTGGGTGCCGTTGAAAGTTCGTCTGTTGCGTCCTCCTCTCCGCTTTCCTCTCAGCACCACGGCCCTGTGGTCTGTGGAGGCTCGGCGGCTGTGTCTCGGGTGTTGAAGGTGGCCCGGGGAGCGGCGGCGGAGACGGTAAGCGAGTGCCTCAGAATAGGCCCAGAAGTGGATCAAGTTGAAGTTTGTTCACTGAGGATGAAAAATTAGTTCTACCAACTTTTCCTCTCAGCATGTTCGAATAATATGTAAAACTCCACATTCGCGCTGTCAGAAAAAACGAAGGCGAAAAAACGTTGTCGGCTTTTCAGGTGTGAAAAAGTTTTTGGACTGCACTGCAACTGATATTTCGAGCTTTTTAAATGTTTGCGAATGCCTGTGACCAGCATAGCTAAGTCATGTTGACCTATTTTAATGAATAATAGGATTTTATGTTCGTTGCATTTAGTAGACCTACATTTTAAGCTGACGTGCATGTTTTGTAGCTCAAGCTAAAGGCTATGGCTACATTTTCCATTGAGGATTCTCAAATCGTCGTGATAGTACTAGGCTAGAAGTGCACAGCGAAGTTTTAGCACAGTCATCAATATGTTATTACAGTATAAAAACAACATTATCAAATACGTTTAAATATGTATTTGGGTAGGCCTAGCTAATAGTTTTCAGTTTGTCACAATTAGCTCAGTAGCTTACAGTTGTCGAGTTTAACGCTGGTAACTGGTTACATATTGTATCATTTTCAGACTGCGTCTGCTATACTTCCTCAAAGTATTTTGTGTGTGTGTGTGTTACAATGTTGTGTTCAACCGTGCTTGTTACACATGAATTACATCCCACTCTCTGTCTGGAGTGGGCCTCCTCGAATATTGCTTGCCCTGAGTATGAGACGTATGGGAGTTCCGAATGGCACAGGCCCGACCTAAGTAGGCTAAGCGAGGGGCTCCTCCTGTGAATCGTATATGAATTGATGCAGGAATTACCTGGATGAGTCTTTGGCAATAACATTATGGTCTAGTACTTCCTACAGATTATTTTACAGATTTTCAAACATCCCATCAGCTAGGCTATATATAGGCCTGTGCTTATTATATGTTATTACTATTCTATTATATGTAAGATAAGATATTTAATTTGTAATGGTTTGTTTGCTATGCTTATCTTATCTCTCAGTGAGTGAATGTTGTCACTTAGCTTGACCAATCTAACCAAGCAGACCAGTCTTGTGACCTATGTATTAAATGTCCCTGAAGGAGTATTTAAGGTGATATGTGTAACAGCTCCAAGTGTGTAGGTGGAGGGCAACCTATGTGGGGGTAGGTTTGACACAACATTACTAACTTACATTTGAATTTCACTCGCCCACTGTTAACACACATTTCCTTAGCCCTCGCTGTTTGAAGTATTGGTCCCTGTCCTGATCTTTGAGTAAAACCGAAAGTAGGCCTGTGTTGTTCATAGCTTACTCTATTGCTCAATGGTTCTGTGTTGATGTGATTTCAAAGACATTATTTGGAATACAACTCCTCCCACCTCCTCCCAAGCAATTTCACAGATATACACATCAACACATTTCGCCATGCACAGCAGTCATCTCTACACCAGACCTGGGTGAAATACAGATCTTATAGTCTTGCACAAGTCACTAGTGTTTGTTGATTTGGTATGCCTGGTACAATGGAATCAGTGGAATAGTCCCAAAATGCTAACTCCAGGTTAAATCAAGCACCACTCCTCACATACAAGTAATTTACATCATTAAGCTTATGGCTGAAGTCGATATGCATAGGCCTACAACTTTTGTGGGTTCCTAGTCCTACAGACTTCCAATATTGATCTTTCAACAACATGGCAGCACAGTGACAGTCAATTTAGAGAATTGGCCTGGTTGTAAGAGTGCTCTTACTGTACTATTAGGGTTCAGAATTACTTCTCTATTGGTCTCTAAAAGGGTTGTGTTGGTGTTGGTGTTGCTGATGGTGGTGGGGGTAGTGTATCATTCATTAGCAGCTTGTGCCTGTCTTGACTTGCAGTCAACATTGCACTTCCTGACCAATAAGCTGCCATGGCCAACTGTTTATAGGTGCAGACCCCTAACTGAAACCATGTGTGCCTGTAGCTGGGCAAGTATGTCGCTGGGAGGGCCTGCTGATTTGCCACTCTTTAGAGAGTGGGGGCTATGGTTTGGTTTCTATGGTTTCATATACTCTGATAAATGCTTGATAAATGCTTATCAGGGATAATTTACTGATTCTGTTTTTGTTTGGCATTTATTTAGGAAATAGTGCACTGCAGCCTATTTCTTTGATGACTTGGCATTTTTCAGTGTGAATGAAGGGAGAGTAAACATTTAGGCCTAGGGGCTTAAGTGGGCTTATCGGAATGAAGTTCAGAGCCTTTTATTGTTAGTTTTTGTTTGAAAGCTTGTAGTCGAAGACATTTCCCTCCACGCTCAGTTGTGGTTTCAGAATGTGCTGTTTGCAAACACACGTATTGGACAAGGTAGATTTCAACAAATAATATGCCTAAGCTCTAGTTTGCTGTTTGATTTCATACGCTAATCGTCAGTTACAACCTGTGTGCATGGCAGGCACAGTGCTTCAAAAATGTTATGGTTAGGGCTGAGGCCTAATTATTGCGAAGACCGGAGTGGAATCCTCTCTCTTGAAAAACCTGTTTTTCGGATTTATCATTTGCACAACAACCCCTTACCAGTGGGAGGGAGGCTGTTCTTTCGACTAGGGGAGGGATAATTATATGGGAGTGTAGGCTTGAGTACAAGTGCTTGTTGTTTGGATCAACAGTACAGAGGTAATTTAACCAAGGAAATTATGTTGGCTTACCTTCCTCTCTGTCAGTCACACTCACAGCATGGTGTTAATGTAAGTAGAGCATTTGTTCTGTTCCAGTTCATAGTTCTTTCATACACTAATTATCAACACACTAAAGTAAGTTGATAGATCTTAAATGTTACATTATAGTAAGCGGATACCATAAATGATCACTGATTGGTTTCTATATTAATTAATTAGGCTTACATGTGGCATTATTTGTGTTTGAGCAGTGGAAAGTAGAAGGATAGGCTACATGACATTATGCCCACTGCAGCAGTCTCAGGAAGGGAGCCTCTCCGTTGTAACCCTCCCCCACCCTCCTGTGTGGCTGTCAGGAAGAGAGGCTCTCATTGGAACCCCCTCCCCCTGTTAGAACTCTCCTCTGACTCCTCAGCTTCCAATGGAATCCACCATTTCACATGGTGCACTTTCAAGTTCAGGGGTCGTTAAATGGCATACATTGAGTAGAACACTGGAAAGTATAGGGTAAGTATAACTCCACCATTAGGCTAGAGCCTAGCTGTGATCCTCTTTGAATTCCTGAATCCTTTTTTTTGTTGATAAGGTTATTGTCACATTGTTGGAATGCTATGGTTGTGCATCTGCAGGATCTTCTGCCATCTGTCAGAATCTGACCGCTTGAAGTAGAGTACTGTTTTTTTCCTGACAATAATTCTGGAAAACATTTTCTTTCACAAGATCGTAACTTTGCATAAAGGCGAAACATGCACACTGTTTATACACCGCTCTGCATTTGACTATTGAGAGAGGGACATGTGATGCTAAAGGGTTTATGATAAACATGGGTAAATAACACCATAATAAGATAAGACTTATGATTTATATCCTCACGGTGGCAGTGGAAACTGTTCAACGGCTCCATTTAAACCATGTAATGAAGTTAGCTCTGACTCTGCAAAATCATTACCTTTAACGAGCATCATTTTCTTCTTTATTTGCTTGAATTGGACAAGAAGAAAGGCCTTAGTGATCCTCAATAGTAGCCCTGTTCCATTCGTGTGACTGGGCATGTACTGTAAGCACATTGACAGGCAAAGGGCCGTCTCTGCTGTCACTTCTGACATTTATTTGATGTGCACGTATCACATATTTTCTCTCTCTGATGCAGACGACACACTCTTTATTATACCTTATGGTTTATTGTGTTCCGCATGCAGATGGAGTATTGAATAGGTCTAGTTTTACATGTCAGATGCTGTATACTCTAGCAGAGCCAGGGGCGTGTTGCCTTCTGATTGAGTAGAAGGATGGGGAGGGACATGCACATGGACGTGCAGGCTATCCGCCTGTCGTTGTTCGTCCTCAGATTCTATCGTCAACATCTTCTTGACACAATTGTAGTCCTGACAACAAAAGTAGTCTAAAAACCCTTTCGCACATACAAGCCTTCCCAGTAGATTCCATGGAATTGACCTGATACGGTGTATGTGTGAACGCGACTGACCAGGGAAATTCGATCAGGCATTTTCCCTGGTCGGGAGCATGTATATTTCCATGGAATTTACAGGGAAGCCTTAAGCCCAATTTATGCTTCTGCGTCGAATTTACGCGCGGCTACACCGTAGCATACGCAAGGACTCTCCTAATTTATACTTCTGCGTCGCGTTGCTCCGTTGGAACGGTGTACTCTCATAGTGGCATAATCGCGATTTTTCTTGTTATGCTTGTTGTAAAGAAAATGTCCATAATGCATTGAAATGACATTAAACTAAGAAAATACGATGGTTATCATATAAAATCAAATCTTTATTAATAAGTAATTACAGAAAAGGTAAATTACATTTCTGTCATGGCTTCCGCATTCCTACGAGAGAGTCGGAATGTGACGCAACTAAGGGGACCAATCATAGTTCTTATAGATAACTTTACATTAAATATGTCTATCATAAATATAATTTAAACCCAACGAACAGCCATGGGGCTCCCTGTAACTAATCATTTATTTCTAAATAAACAGGATTGTACATCTCGTAAATGTGAATCGCGCTCCTTATAGGAAGGCTGTGCCTGACGCTTCCATAGGGCACTCCGTTGGAACGGTGTACTCAAAGCGGCATAATAGCGATTTTTTATTTACGAGCCTACGCCGTCGATTTTACGCAGAAGCATAAATTGGGCTTTAGGTGTGAACAGAAGCTTGAACATTCCCTGGTCCGGCATGCAAAGGGTTATGTATGTCTGACGCAAGATGTTTTCACATGGAACAAGTTAACCAATTACAGCTAGGAGTTTCTCACTTTGTACTTTTGGTTTGGTCCGCTGATGTTAAGGAGTTGTCTAGTTAACCCACGTCACATCAGCCAAAGTAGTGATAAATATAATTCCAGAACTGGATACTACTTTGTTTCCAATCATAGTTAGCTAGATTACTTACTTTAAAAATTTACATTTTGTGATAAAGACGCATTACGGAGCAGTGCACACACACCATCTCCTCCCACAGCTGTCCTGCATCGTTCAATCAGCAGGGAGAGAGCCCGCAGCACAGACCCCGAATATCGCTACTAATAAATATAATTCCACAACTGGATACTACTTAATTTCCAATCATAGTTAACTATCTTACTTACTTAGCTAGATTACTTATCAAATGCACATTTGTGATATGTCTAGTTGTCTACACAGTGCACATCAGTGGCACTTCCAGTCACTCCCTCGCTTCAACTGTGCTTACTCAGGCCGGCAATACAGTGTGCGCTGCGCTGTAGCAAGTTCTCCCATACTGTGCTTTTGGACTAGTATAGTATGTTTATATCAACGGTAATCAACTGCTTTAGTTGGCGAGCGAACTTAGTAATGGTAAGCATAATACGAGTTGACTCGCTGTTAAATTAATGTGAAAAATATGATGATAAATATTATATAATATAAATACATATTAAACGGAGGTATGATATATGGCATATATATATATATATATCATATATATATATATGGTATATGGCAGTCTCACACGCCTGTCTTGTTCGAATTCACGTCTACTACATTCCAGTTCTGCATCCAGTTGAATGTGTGATTCAAGTAGCTTGTGCAAACCCAGCTGTGCAAAAAGACGTGTCAAAAGAAGCAACCCGGCAATCTTCCAGCATTTAGCTCATGTGTGAACAGCAAAAATCACTGGCGGACCCGGGTTGGGATTCCGTGTAATTTACAGGGTACTATGTGTGAAAGGGGCTTAACTTAATCTAGAGGCTTGCCGATGTTGAGCTGATTGATTTCTAGAAAGTGCAATTTCCACCTGAGTCACCCGCCTACCCAAGCTTGTGATTGGTCAGGAGAGGTGTCTGTCTGTAGAAGACCCTCCCCGGGAAGATTTTTTTTCTCCTTTCTCTAAATTCTCAAAAGCTGGATCCATTATTTCCAGACCTACTGCATTAGCCGGTACGGATGGTTCATGACTATGTCATATAAGTTGATGGTTTGACTTTTAGGACCTAGCGTGAGTTCACATTTTGTGGCTCTTTGTTTTAGTTTTTTTGTGTGTATGACTGAACTTGTTTCACCCCTCTGTGTATCTTATTTGGTTGCAAAGGATGCCTGATTTGCTATTTAATGCACATGCTGCTATTGTCAGCTGAATTGGTGAGAGTGATATTATCTTTTAGCTGATTGACAGTGAGTAGGCCTAGACCTAACTAGTTACAAAGTATTGCTTAAAGCAATACAGTATTATTAAAAGTAGGCTAAGTCTAGACAATTAATTAACTTTTCTATGCAGTGGCATTAGGCTATGTTATTCTACCCCTAGTTGCTTACTGTAGGCCTGAGTATTGTAATGCTGTAGGCTACATGAGGGATTCAGTTCCACTTTGTCTGTTCTGTTTTCATGAGTGCTTAACAGGCTGTGTGTGCAGTCAAAGGTGTTATTATAGCCAACCTTTTAGTGTCTTTTGCCTGAGGAAATGGGAGAAGAAGAGTGAACCACATTCTAATTGTGAGACTGTGCCCCTGCCCAACCCAGTCTCCAAACGAATCCGTTCTGGGGGATCGTTTCTGCAGATCAAAGACTACGTTCCAGTGTTTCCCACAGGATTTTGTGAGACTGGTAGGTGGACCTCGGACCCCCTAATGTGTTTCGTCAATGCGGGTGGGGGGGGATCTGTGGTATGATCAATAGCGCTAAATCGTATGGCGATTATCGATAGTGCTAAATTAAATGGACCTACAATAGATGCAGTGGTGCAAATGCCAAAGATCATGTTTTCGGTTCATTATGAGACTATGGCGGGCCGCCACAGTCTAGGTAATTAATGGAAAATACTGTGTTTCTATGTGAACGTATTATCTAGCTGTACTGGCAGTATACGAAAGGCAGAACGCTGCATGAGGAGGTTGGTGGAGTGGTGAAGACAGGAACCGCCTGCCTTGCAGTCCAAGTGTTGCTGGTTCTAATCGTGCTTCTTTTTGGTGCTAATTCTTGATAATTATTATTGCTTATGCTAATGTTTGCTATCGCCTTCCCCTGACGTCTAACTAAGTAACCACTCAAAATGAATGCCTAATACAGTCCAACCGCCATGCAAGTCGTAATTCCTCTAACTCTAACATGTCTTGCAATTCACGTAACTCTCACGCAACGTATCTTTATTTGTGTACATATCTTACAACACCACCCGTGGTCATGCTGGTATAGCCAGATTCACACAGAATGTATTCTTTGGTCTGCAGAAGTAATCCCCTTGAAATGTATTGCTTTGGAGACTATTGTTGCCCTTCCCCCTGTCCCCAAACAAACATGCAGGCATGCACGCACACACTCATACACCCACCCCTTTTGAATATTTGTCATTGCCTCTTTGGAACATCAATCTCATTTCTGGCGAATTTTCTATCTTCACTGTACTTTGGAACCATAAGAGGGTCATCTCTAGTCCAGGATATCTTTCATTAGGCCTAGTTCTAACATGGCCATAACCATTGCCCCTGTCCTGTGAAACCCTGAAAATAGTTCAGTAATAGTAGATAGTTCAGTGAATAAAATAATAAATAAATGTTCCCAAAATAACCGTACCCAGTAACGTGACCAGTAAATCTGCATTGAAAACAGCAGAATAATTAAAGAGCAGCTTTTCCTGCTAATGAAGTGTTTTTTTTTTGTGTGTGTTTTTTTAAGTTTCCCTTGCTGCAGGAACTCTGCTATGAAATAGGATAGTAGCACAACCATCAATTAAAGGAATATAGGAGAGCTGCCTTTCTTTGGATGTAGCAGTTAAACTAATTAAAACCAGATCGGCTCGTGTGTTAAACAGGGATATTTGGAGAGACAGCAATGCGACTTTCTAGACACTTCAGCATTGTTAGAGAAATGCTGTTTTCATACGCTCAGGCAATGATTTTCCTTGCTTCCTTTTTTTTGAACGAGTGGTAAGTCGAGGGACATGCAAGTGAGGTTGGACATGTTGGTGATTCTTAATGGTAGAGGCTACAGGAAGACAGAGCAGTAGTGATCAGAACCCTGTAACAGCAGTAGTGATCAGAACCGTCTAACAATGCACCCTGGGATTGCGGAGACATGTATATCCTGCCACAGTGTCTGCTGTGACATACAAACACTTCCTCAAGTCAGAGACAGTTCCGATAAACCACCTCAGCTTTCACTCTCACCAGCTTGTGCTCCAGTTTGACTTACACAGAATAGGAAACTCCTGTTACGCTGAAGAGAAGAATGATTATACAATGCGTTGAAGATGTTTTCTGATCTCTTGTCCTCCCAAACTGAATGAGAGGTCTACTTAGACCCCAGTAGTTTCAGTCCCTCTTACGTATGCTATCCCATCACCATGCATCTCTTGGTGTGCAGTAATATAGGCCAATCACAATACATACATATTTATCTCTATGGTCATGGTGAGCACCTTCCCAAGCTTGATTTTGACCTTTGACCTTTGCATCCTGATGGAGGCCTGACCCTGTATCACGGCAATAGGTGATATTGAGGAGATGCTTCTGGTGTCTGTGTCCTACTGCAGATACACTGTGATATGGTGTATCCACAGTCAGGGCTACTTGGATTAAAGCCCAGCTAGACCAACGACACTCAAGACAACATGGCGGTGGTGCAATCTCAGAGGAAATGGGACTTTCAGTTAGTATTTATTTTGAGGTGAGAGGGCCAGGAAAGCCTTAAAGGGGAAGTGTGGAGATAGTGGTGACCATGATAGATAGGATGGTGCTGGCGGAGTCTTCTGTCTGTTTGTGACAGTGAAAGGTTTGGAGGAGTGTAGCTAGCTAGCACCTGATAGCGGACACGGATGACGGCTTCCTCTGCGGGCAGCTGACTACACATGTTTCTGTGAGTAGCCCACCCCCACCCTCCTTCCTCCCCATGTAGGCTATGTCTGACTATGCACCAGCAACAAGACTCTGCATCTGCATTATCCCCCCGCAGGCTACTGTCTCTGAGATGAGACATCAGCCCATATCTACTCATATTAGTCTCTGTTAAAGTGATGCAGGCGGCCATCCGGATCCACAGTAAAAATGCAAAACAGTGGAAACAATGAGTGAAAGAAGGAAAGATAGCCTAGGCATTGTTGCTGCACTTTCATCCCCATTGCAGTGGTTGGACTGCTAAACGAGGTGCTGCAGTAATGAATAACTAGATGTTTTTTACTTTTCCACATGTTACTATGCAGTTTATGAGAGACACTTTTTAGCAAGAGTGTTTTTGGTCGGCCCTGCCAAATACAAAAGACAACAATGCATTTTCTTCATTAGTCAGCATAATATGGAGTTGACCTACATGTTAACTTGTTTTGGGAGGTTCAGACCAGATATCACTAGACTGAGTTGTCTTATCACTGCTCTGACTATCCCGTGGGCAGATTCTTGCCCTGCGGCCCTAGAGATTCCTTCCTGGCTTTCCTTGCAGACAGTGCCGGTCTGGCTGTGTTATTCTGTGCTGTTTTTTACTGCCATGCAGAGAGTGGGACTGCTCTGTCCTTCATCATTTCTCCCACAGTCTGCTGACGGTCTTTCATCTCTCTCTCTCTCTCTCTCTCTCTCTCTCTCTCTCTCTCTCTCTCTCTCTCTCTCTCTCTCTCTCTCTCAGGTTTTTACACATTAATATGTAGGGTTGGGTACCGAAAATCGGTACCGGTAGGTACCGGTTACTTTACATTCGGTATGTACCCGTACCGAATCGCAAAGGAGATTTCGGTGCCTCATTTCGGTACTTTTCACTGTCAACTGGTGACTCGACGTCACATCGCCTGTTAAATTTCCACTCAGTGAAAGCAGCGAGTACGGAAGGATAACGAGAAGGTTGCTAATAGCAACTTCCGCTAGCGGGTTGGCGTAACGCGACGCTCGACTTATGGGTGCGTTTGTAAACTCGTTCTGGAATTCTGATCACCACTCGTGGAATGCCTTCTGTCCAATCAAATGACTTGCTCCCCTTATGACGTCGGGCCCAGTGTGTGCTGCGACGCACTCAGAGCGAGTTTACGAACGCAAGCCTTTGATTGGACAGTGCACTCCAGGATTCGACGCGTCTGTTGATGACGTAGTGCGGATGTGTGGCTGCGTCTCTGCGAGGTGGACAACATGATCGGGGATCTCTTGATATTCGGGTACTGTCCTTATCCTACTACTGTGTCTGAAAAATGAATCGTCATGTGTCATGGACCAGAGAGGGGGAGGGGAGTTGTAGTAGCTGAGCGGCAACATAGTTTGGATTTTGACGAGGTGGAGGGCTCCAGTTCATCAGAGTTATATTTCCTCTTGGTCTTCTTGGTTCTGGGGGCTATGCAGGCCTCTTCACTAGATCCCTTTTCTAAGAATATTCTGATGTCCTTGAGGGGCTGCCGAACAAGTGTGTACTCGTATTCGACATCAGTACCAACGATAGGCACCCCCAGCTTAATGGAGTCCCCAAGGCTCAGGAGTTTTATTTTCATTTATTTTAATTTGAGTGTATATTTAACTAATATATATTGTGCCTCAGCAATAAAAAAGTGAAAAGCTGTTTAATGTTGTCGACCGTGTTATTATGTCATTTAAAAAAATCAAAAGTACCGAATTAAGTACCGTTTTGGTACCGGTACCGTTTTTAAAGTATCGGTTAGGTACCGGTACCGGATAAAACCCAAACGGTACCCAACCCTATTAATATGTGAACTGGCTTTGATCTGGTGTCCTGCAGCACTATCAGCACAGTGTGGGCCTCAGGCTCTCTCTCTCTCTCTCTCTCTCTCTCTCTCTCTCTCTCTCTCTCTATTTCCCCTGCTCTCCCTCTTCCGCTCTGACTCTGAAAACATACTGTATTGTCAGGGTGTGGTGGACAGTCAGTTGAAATGCTTGTGTTTGTTGTGGTTCTGTATGGCTTTGCCAAGGGCAACTGACTGTGTTGGTCTATCTCTTTTTCTGAAATTCTTGCAGCAGTAGCGGTCTATTAAATTACATTTGGCAATGTTTTGCAACTCTTGCATCTTGAATGCAACCTCCTGAGCCTCGGGGAGGAAAACAAGCCATACTTCCCATTGAGCTTAGAGCTGATCTCTTCAACACAGATCTCTTTCAACACAGATTGCACAACAGTACTGCAAACATACACAAAAGTAACATTTGTGTAACCTCCCCACTTTGCAGAAAGTGAATGAAAAAACATTGTTTTTCCACAGAAGTACCTACAGAGATACTTTCAAGGTGGGCCTGCTGGGTAAAAGTTAAGGGACTAGACATGGGCCACAGTGCTGGGTAAAGGTTTGTTAAGGGACTAGACATGGGCCACAGTGCATGCTGGGTAAAGGTTTGTTAAGGTACTAGACATGACGCCCCGCGGTGGTGTAGCGGTCTACGCACTGGCCGCTAGTGCATGCTGCCCACCGGGGCCGGGGTTCGTATCCCGGCTCGCCAGATCCAGATATGGCCGAGGCACACGGGAAGCGGCATATTGGCCGGCCGCTTCCGAGGGGGGGTATAGGAGTATTTCTGGACTAGGATCCGTCGCGCAACACCGCCCCCTGGGGTGCCGGAATAACGGTACTGGGCTCGAGGAGCCAGTCAGCCTAGTCTGCCTGGCGCCCTCCTCTGGGACTGCCGGCCACGGGGTCGGGCGGCGGATCCAATGCAATAGGCAGGGGATAATTGGATGCTAAGTTGGGTTAAATTGGCTACCAAATTGGGTGAAAAAGGGATAAAATCTGAAAAAAAAAAAAAAAAAAAGTACTAGACATGGGCCACAGTGCATGCTGGGTAAAGGTTTGTTAAGGTTCTAGACATGGGCCACAGTGCATGCTGGGTAAAGGTTTGTTAAGGTTCTAGACATGGGCCACAGTGCATGCTGGGTAAAGGTTTGTTAAGGTTCTAACCATGGGCCACAGTGCATGCTGGGTAAAGGTTTGTTAAGGTACTAGACATGGGCCACAGTGCTGGGTGAGAGTGGGCTTTCGCAGTTTTCCCAGCTGCCCTAAGCCTCCTTTGTTTTGGTCTTTTTGTCCGTTTCCTTGTTCCTTGTCACTGATCCATGGAAACTTCTCATGACTTTGAAGCTAGAAACGGGCAGAGTTGGGGAGGGGGGGGGGGGGGGGGGGTTCACTCTGGAAACCCCCCCCCACCTTCCTCTCTACCCTAGGCCTCACAATGCCCTCTGGCCTCTCATCCCACCGGTGCCCCCACCACCCTACTCCAGGTTAAAGATGTCACAACACAACAGTGTGGTTGGTGCTGAGTTGCGTGGGGTTATTCCTTAGAGGAATGCGCTGCCATGGGTCCTGGTGGTGTGTGTGTGTGTGTGTGTGTGTGTGGTTTGGCTGCTGTCTGTGCTGCGGATCAGGCTTGGCCGCCGCTGGCACCCTCTCAGGCACACCTGTCATTGCCAGTCTGGGCAGAGCCAGCACTGTACCTACCGTCCTCTGTGGGCACCAGCCGACCCACTCGCCCCTCCACACACAACACACAGGGCCACAGTGGGACAGGAGACATTTGCATTTCATGTTTTAATACTGCCACTCATCCATGGCCATTCAGGCCATTTTGTAGACATCATGGACAGTAGACCTCGGCAGAAAGCGTATACAGTAGGGATGCACCGAAGGTTTGACCACCAAATGTATTTGGACGAAAATAGCAAAAAAAACAACACATTCCGTATTTGGCCATTCGGTGTGAAAAGACAGAATGTTTACCGAATACGAGACGTTTTTTTTTTTTATCAATCTGCAAGCAACCCATGCTGTTCTGTGAATGAGACGAGCATTGAGTGCCTACTGCCTACTGCCAAATCATATAATCACAGCAAACATGTCAGCATGTCTCTGAACGACAATAAGAGGCACATTCCGACATTGACTTCCGTTTTTGTTTTCGCGACTTCAAAATAAAAGCGCAAGCTAAGCGTTGTTGAAAATCAATTACACACTCGCTAGTCAACTAACACAGCTTGTTTTGTGAGCCTGCTAACAATGTAAAGTAGTGTTATAGTTAACTAGGTAACAGTGGGGATTACTCACCGAATCCAATGCATTGCAGTGTTTTGGCTTGACTAGAGTGTGTGATGTGATTTTCAACAATGTTAAAAGTCAGATCCCTTTCACCAGCCGCTGTCACAATTTTTACATTCATGAAATGAGGAAATATTACATAACATAAAGTATATACAATTTCAAACACATCATTTTGATAATTATAATTTTACATGAATAAGCATACAAGCATGAATAAAAAGCTGCATTTATTTAATTCATGCAATGGTCCAAAAACTGGCAAAATAAATGAAAAACTGCCGGTACGCACTCGGTATTCGGCCAAGTGTTTCCTTAAGTTCGGTTTCGGCTTCGGCCAAGAATTTTCATTTCGGTGCATCCCTATACAGTTATTAGGCTACAGTTGTTGTATGCCTATAGAGTCTTTGTTACACCTAGGAAAACCTAGGCTCGTAAAGGAGCTACTGTTGAGCTAATTGTAGATAAGCATTATAGGATGTTTTTACTGTGTTACTCGGGACCTAATTAGATCGTCATGACATTACTGTACCAGGCTACATTGCAGCTAATTTACAGTGATTGGGTGAAAAAGTTCCACAGTGAGACAAGTATGACTAGAATGTTTTGAGAGGGATGGAATAGGGTGGCTTTCCACCAATGGCATTCTTGTTGCGGAAGGGTCACGTGACTTGGCTGCCATTTGTCTTTTGGTTGGCCTCAAGGTGGGGAATAATACTCCTAGCAGCTGCGGAAAGCATTTCCGCCGTAGGGTTTTCTCCTTAGCGGAGCACATGGAGGTCCTGCGATACACTGAAGCAAGCGCTCCTGTGGTAATATAAACTGGACATATCCACAGGCTTCACAGAGGGCTTCTCTCTCAGTGTGCAAGGACCCATTTCCGCCCAGTGCACTGCTGTACGGTGATAGAATAAGCCCAAGCCGCAGGGAGAGATGGTACTAATTAGGATTGGGTGGTATTACAGTAATACGGTATCCTGGGGATTTGAAAATGCCCACTGTGTTTTTTTATTTTTAATAGCCTCATAACGTTTCTGCTCCATTATCTATCATACTGCCAAATTAAGCGCTGTTTGTCAATTCACATAAGAAAGAAAGACAATATTTTACCTTCAGGAGTGTAACCTTTGGGATGGTGCTCGTGACCTCTTCCACCAAAGAGAAGGTAAAAAAAAGATGACTAAGAAAGATTAGTGCTAATGAAAAAAAACTAAAAACACTGCTGCTATATGGCAGCATTTCTGGTTCTGACCCTGAGGAGAGCCTGCAGATTTGGGCTTATGAGGTTTTTTGCAAGATTTGGCCAGAGATGTTAACACTAATAGGAACTAATCTACACCCGCACCTCAAACTGAAACACCCATTAACTGCTGCAAAGATAGGGATATCGGTCTGTATCAAGTGATGGGTTCAGACAGCTATTCGTTGACAACAGTGGTCGTCGACTGACAGGACGCCATACACATCGTTCCGTTCATCGATCCACTTTGTCAAACCCAACTGCCAAATTGCCTACAGACTAGCTTTTTCTCTAGAAAACCACAACATTGTTGATGCACTCCGCACGGCACTATTTATTAGATGAGAATAAACTCTCGGCCATAACGACTGACAATGCTGCTAACATTGCAGCCGCCATCAGGGCCCTGAATTGGCTGTGGCTCAGCTGTTTTGGCCACAACCTTAATCTGGTGGTGACAAACGCAGTGCAGGACCAGAGGCAATGGACAGAGCAGGCCCTCGGAGTCTGCTGTGCCATGACGCCGCCTTCTCTCACAGCTGGCCCCGAAAGAGAGAGCTCAAAAAGAAGCAAGCAGAATTAGGACTTCCAGATCATAGTCTCATAACGGTAACTAAATATAATCATATAGTTATATATATATAGTTATATATATTTTCTAGACAAAGGATAGCCTATAGGCTATATGACAGAGGACATGAGAGTTCTATTATTATGAATGCAGCATGTGATGCTCCTTGTTACATTGTCATATTATACTATCCAACTGTTTGGTTTGTCAAGCTGTGATAAGGATGTAAAGTTTTAATGAAGGCAGAATGTCATCTGGTATAGCAGTCCCCACGTAAGTAATTCAGTTTCAATGTAGATTCAATATATGAGCAAAGACGCCTCCCGACAGCCCCCCCGGCCACGTTATTCTTTTATTTTTTGTGGTAATAAAATTTGAGGACGGCATATAAAGGTGTGGAAAAATGTATACCGCCCAACCCTAGTACTAATAACCTGCTGGCTATGTGCTGCTCTAAAGAGCGTGGTAATGTGCTTTAAGTGTAGCCTATTTGGTAATGCGGGGTACACACATTTTGGCTGGTTTTGGCCCGATTTTCGGATGTCTGAAAACGACAGAAAACGACAGAAAACGCCCGGTTATCAGATGGATCTTAACATTTTCCTATAACAAAATCCTGTGGTGTGAGGTGTGTTAAGAGTCAATTCTCTTCAATTGTGCAATCAACTCTCAACTCTCAACCTGCTCGGAAAATGGGCGTGGGGAACGACAGATTCCGGACTCTAGAGTCTCGTTCCCCAAGCCAGAAATCTCGCGTGAACCCATCCTTTTAATATTGCCTTTAAATTACAAAATAATTCAATTAAGATTATGTACCGGTAATGATTAAAGCACTTTGAGCCGCAACGTTTGCAGGAAAAGCGCTATACAAATAAAGTTATTATTATTATTATTATCTAACGTAGTACCCTGACTGACCTGTACGAGACAACCGTGTGCGAGAGGGCAAATAAAGTGCTGAATAATGAAAAGAAGAAGTCAGCTCGCTTCTTGATTGGCGAGCAGGGTTGCCAGATGGGAATGACATTTTCCACCCTAACCACAGTCTAAAACCGCTAATTCCACCAAACAATCTGGCAACCCTATGATTTCTGGTCGGAAGTATTGAACGCATTTCACATTTACGATTGCCGGCCACGCCCATTTTCCGAGCAGGTTGCCGGGAGAGTTGATTGCACAATTGAAGAGAGTTGACTCTTAACACACCTCACACCCCAGGATTCTGTTATAGGAATTATAGGATTTTCTGCGATTTCAGCGATTTTCGGATGTCTGAAAACAACAGAAAACGCCCGGTTATCAGATGGCTCTTAACATTTTCCTATAACAGAATCCTGGGGTGTGAGGTGTGTTAAGAGTCAATCTCTCCCGGCAACCTGCTCGGAAAATGGGCGTGGCCGGCAATCGTAAATGTGAAATGTGTTCAATACTTCCGACCAGAAACCATAGGGTTGCCAGATTGTTTGGTGGAATTAGCGGTTTTAGACTGTGGTTAGGGTGGAAAATGTCATTCCCATCTGGCAACCCTGCTCGCCAATCAAGAAGCGAGCTGACTTCGTCTTAATAATAATAACTTTATTTGTATAGCGCTTTTCCTGCAAACGTTGCGGCTCAAAGTGCTTTAATCATTATATAATCTTAATTTAATTATTTTGTCATTTAAAGGCAATATTAAAAGGATGGGTTCACGCGAGATTTCTGGCTTGGGGAACGAGACTCTAGACTAGAGAGTCTGGAATCTGTCGTTCCCCACGCCCATTTTCCGAGCAGGTTGAGAGTTGATTGACAATTGAAGAGAATTGACTCTTAACACACCTCACACCCCAGGATTTTGTTATAGGAAAATGTTAAGATCCATCTGATAACCGGGCGTTTTCTGTCGTTTTCAGACATCCGAAAATCGTGCCAAAACCGGCCAAAAACTCCTTATGTGTGTACCCCGCATTAGACAGTAAAGGGTGAAGATTTGCCTCTGCATACCTTGCAAATCAGTGGTGAACGTCCTGCAGCAAGCAGCTTCATTGTTTGGTTCCACTGCACTGTGCGTGCGTGCGTGCGTGCGTGCGTGCGTACGTGCGTACGTACGTGTGTGTTTGTTGACAACAGTATCACGGTTTTCAACCCGCTGGGGAGTTTGTCTTTTACATTAATAACAATCCTATGTTCTGCAATACAAAGGATTGCTTATGTTTTGTAGGAAATATTGGGTGTGATCTTGTCAGGGCGATGGCATGCTCTCTGCGTGCCTGCATTGTTGCGCCATCCAAAGAGGTGTGTGACTTCCCCTGGTAGGTGTGGCAGTGGTTTGAGATTGACATGGAAGTTATGTCTGGTATTTATGGCTTTTTGCATGTTGCATTATGATCCCAAGGACAGGGCACAGTTTGCTTTGAGACACTTCTGCAGGGTTTTCCCCTGGCTCTATGGCTTACTCTTAATACAGTCATGAAGATGGTACTCAAGTGACTATACTTAGCCTAATTGTCTGTTTCTATTTCCACGGGGCCACGGTCCTCTTAAGCTTCCCTTCTATAGTAATATCATGCCCTTTTGCACAAGTGCCTTGACGCTAAGCTAAGGCTACAACACTGAGTTCCCAAGCTTTGTGCCGAGTGATCCCCATGAATCGGTCACTGGGAGAGAGAAGGCTGCCTCTTAACACCTGGACGTAGTACCAGGGGGTCGTATCCATGGTTCTCCAGCCAACAAATAATCTGTGATTGTGAATCATGTAGCGGAGGAATCTGTTGCTAGGCAGAGGAAGTGAAGCTGAGCAGCCTTTGAAACTCCTGTCGGAAAATCTATCAGAACCAACTGTTTCAGAACCCCCCCCCCCCCCCTCCAGCCACCCACCCACCCATGTCCTCCTAACCCTTACAGCTATCAGATCGGTTTTCACATACTTGTGTTTCCTTCAATTGACCACTGTCTTTCATTGTGACATGACAAGCGGTTGCATTGTGCTGTTCAGTGTTCACACATTCTCATAGATTTTTGTGGGTATTCACCAGACTCAAAGCTCAATGCACAATGACTTTGGGTGTTCTGACTAGCTACTCTCCTGTGTGATATAGCCTACTGTACTGATCGCATAACACTTTAATTAAACAAGTTTCGTGTTGGCCTACTTCAGTTTTGACTGTCAAATGTAATTAACCTATAGCTATATTTTGCCCAGAGGCGTTGAAGCACTGACCCAAACCCCCCCCCTTTCCCCAAGTTCTCCCTCAGATAGTGTGTCAGGGGACCGGAGCACCACTGTATGTGCCTCTCCAGGGGAAGATGGTGGAGATGGTAGTGTGAGGGTTGGGGGGGAGAGAGGCCACTGACTCCAGCTGCACAGTTCAGCTCTTTAAATTCACCAGAAAACACTTATATCTATCTGGCCTCCTCCCTGACGCGCTCAGCAAGGCCCATCTCCTCTGCTCCCACTCTCTCGAAAGTGTTAAACTCCTATTGTTCCGCCCTTGATATCCTACATTGTTTTGAGTGGGACTGTATAGTTTTCTCTCATGATAAAACCAGCATTGGTCTAAGAAGCTGTCCAAATATAACAGCGTTCCGCACAGACTTGCCATGGTGGAAATAATAAATAATATGTGAGGCAGAAAGCGCTTCATAAAAAGAAGCTATTCAGCATTTGGTCTGGATCCTGCTGACTGTGCTGTGCTGTGATCAGTCATTGTATTGGTCCAGTTCCCTACCCAACTCTTGGTCTATTGGTTACCACTAATGTATTGGAATTATCCTATGTCTATACATTACAACAAGAATGTGTCAGTGCCATCAAGTGAATGCTAACTATTTCAAAAGCTCTAGCGCCAAACACCATAGCCTACTGACCTAATAAGGTGTGAAAGTAATGTAGGCCTACAGTCTTACTTTCTGCAAGTAGCCCAGTATTTTCAAATGTTTTATAGTCCTAACTCTTGAAACATAGCCTAGGTCATGTATCATTCTCAAGTCTTAGTTTGGAAAGTTATCCAATATGTTATAGTCTGTGTCTGGCTTGTCAGACAGCAATGAATGTTTCAACAATGTAAGTGAATGTTAATTTTCAGTCAGAAGATTGTTCACACCCTCTTTTTTAATTTCAAACTTTCTTGGCAGACATAAAACCGAAAGATTAGTGGTTTAGGATAACATTTTTTTTTTTTGCTGAAGTTTCTATTTTAAGCTTTCGACTGAGGTCTTGACATATAATGCCTTGAGGCAAGGAGGAGGGGGTCCACAGGAATAAGGAGCGTTGGGGCCACACTCCTGCAAAGATGGAGGAGTTTGCACAACCTCTTCCCAGAGCCCTGCACTCTGGAACACACACCGGCCCTGTGTTTTTAGGCTTGATGAGATGGCCACACATTTGGAAGAAATTAGATTATTTTTATTTTATTTTTTTCTATTTTTTTCCCCATTATCAATAGTTCATAAATGGTTCAGACAGTCGGTAGACTACACACAGTGATATTAATGTGAATAATGATATGACCAAATCAGCCTACGATGTATACAATTTAAAATAAATAGTGGATTCCTTTCAGACGAGCTCTTGTGAAATGCAGAAATCTGTTGATAATGCATATTGCAATTACAATGTGCCTTACTGTACAATTTACCACAGTACATTTTTGCAGTTGATATAGCCTGCCTTTCTATTTTCGGTGGGATCCTTTCACATTCTGAAGATGATTGACAATGTCTTCATTGACAGCATCTGAAGATCTGTCCATGTCTTGGATTGCCTTTGAAGAAACTTAAAATGTTGACTCAATTGAGGAACTATTGAACTGTGTTACTGTTCGACACCAGCTGGTGGGACTTTGGGGAGGGGAGGATAATGACATGGGTGGTAGAATTACAGATGTCAGTCTCTCGACTTGCTTTTGTGTCTGGGAATTCCTCCAATACGTCCATGCCACAGATTATTGCTAGGCTGAGGCTATGTCTTTATCCACGCCGTGCCTCCTCTTCTAAAGCGTTTTAAGAGAATGAAACATCTTCTTTTTACAGAAGATGTTATCAGTGGTTTTAACAAACAGTTTTTGAGTATTGCCCGAAATAGATTTTTGATAGTCGCTATTATGAGATTATGACATTTTCTTTTTCTCTAATACTGTATTAAGGGATGGAAATAAACAAAGCAGTCTGAAGGACTTACTCATACATTTTTATTGCAGAAGCAGAATTAGAAGTTCTACCCTAATGTACCCTATATAATTATGGACAGAAACTCTGTTTGGCAGGTCGTGTTGTATAGTGGCATTCTAGATGGTGTCGTTTTTACAAGTGATCAGTCCATGAAAAGCTTCATTGTTTGTCTCGTCACTTTTTTGGCTTGATTGCTGTGATGGCAGGAGATTGGATGCCATCATTTCAAAAGGACAAAGTAGATGTTAGGTGTTTT